>NW_028278675.1:600000-951536 GCF_059751315.1 Micrasema longulum | reverse complement strand
TCTGTTGGGTAACTTTTTAATGGGAAGATAAGGCTTGCACACATTAACATTAATACAATTTTTTTCAAAGTACATTATGTTTTACATATAAATGATGAGGAATGTGGGATCAGATAATGAGTTTGGAAGGAAAGAGAAAGAGGAACCAAGGAATGAAAAAGGGATTTTTAAAAATTCAAAATATTCTTCATATTTATTTATATATTTCGCAACTATTGTTACTTATATGGTAACTTATAGGTATTTACTTGTTACTAATGTTAAAGTTATCCAATTTTATAATTTGTACTGTTTATTTGTATATGTAATATGTATATACATTTGTACACATATACTTTTTGGCACCTTGTGCCGTTTATGTAAAAAAAAAAACAACTAAAAAGTAGTTAGGTAAATTGTATTTTTTTTATTATAATTTTTTTATTAAAGAGCTCGAATTATCGTTAGTGTCGCTTTAAAAGACATTTCTTCTGCCTCCAGGGGTGTTATTCTGAATCTTCTTGCGGGGGTAGAGAGTGGTTCATTTGTGATTTTTGTGTGCATGCGACTGCATTTTGCTTCATATATGGCCACACTGACGATTAAAAGCCAAACATGATTAATGGTCGGCTTATTGCATTACCCAAAACAGTTAATCGAGTTGAATTGTCAAAACCGAATCGTTTTTTAAACAGTTTTATACGTAATTTGACAGTGTGGCCATATATTATAAGCAAAGTGCTCTCGCAAAAATATAAATCCAAAAATCAACCACTCTCTACCCCCGCGAGAAGCACGCATATGCATAAGCTGTGGGTGCGATCGGCGAAAAGGCTTGGCTGTGTCAGCTGTGTGCGAAGATAATATGAACTCTGGTACATCTGGATATTGAACATAGCCTGAACCCTGAATATATGGCGAATGTTCTTTTTTTATATTTTGATTTAAAATATTACGTTGTATTCGTGCCAATGCAATTTTTGTAAGTTATTTATTTACTGTATTTTTATGAATTACTGAACTCTCTATTTACTTATAAGTATGTATATTTTATCTTTGAAATATTTCAACTTTGGAATCTTCCGAAGAGATTTGAAATACTAGATGAATAAGAAATAATAGAAAATAGTCAGAATAAGATAAATGCGAAACGAGAATACATTTTATAGAATGTATTTTTCCCCTTAGATGCAAAAGGCATGAAGTGTCATTTGTTTGAACAAAATTAAATATAAGTGAATGCGTAAATGCGAATGGTCCCGGAGATGATTCCTGGTAGGGTCAACGAGAAATATTTGTTGGTTGGGTGTTTTTGATGAATGTCGATAAATCGAATGTGACGGTTTTTAAAAGAAATGAAAGTATGACTAAATGTGAAATCACTGTGAATGGGATTATACTAAAACAGGTAGAGGAATTGTGTATCTGGGAAGTATGTTTACTAGGGATGGAATGACTGATTTAGATATTGAAAAGAGGGTGAGTGCCGGAAACAGAGTGAACGGCGCACTTAAATCAACCTTGGCAAACAATGCATGTTGCAAGAAGCAAAATTAGCAGTTCACAGTGGAGTCCTGGTCCCGACTTGATGAATGGGAGCGAAGTATATACTTGGAAAAACAGGGCTAAATGCTGTCGAAATGCGATCTCCCAGGCGAATGTGTGGTAAAACTATGACGATAGAAGCATAAATGTTGAGATCCGTACATTATATAAGGCTGAGATAAGCATTATCGACAAAATCAGAAAGGAGCTCCGCGTTGGTTTAGACATGCAGAGCGAATGGACAGCGAAAGAACTGTTAAAAATATTTACGATGCGAATGTTGATAAATGCAGAAAAAGAGGAAGTCTGGGAAAGACATGGCATGACCAGATCCAACAAATACTTGAAGATGGAAATGTTAAACATTGGAATAATCGGCGCGCGTGCGTGAGAAGATGTATGAATGTAGAGGAAGCGAGATCTGTATGCAAAGATAAAGTGATATGAGGTTCTATCTTCTCTGCCTACCCTTACAGAGAAACGGCGTGATGGTTTGTTTTGTTTGTTTGTTTAGGTGTTTTTTTACTGAAATACTTCATGGCTCCTGGACTGGCGCCTCTCTCTGACTATCGAAGAATATAATCTCTCGCGTTTTAGAATTTGCCTCAAAATTAATGTAATTGGTTCAATAATAAAAGCTCGAGTATTCATATTATATTTATATATACAAAAAAATCATTGAAATTTCCATTGTTTTATTCCTGCCACTCGGATAAACGGAGAATGACACCGGAATATCGGGAGCCAACTTAACACTTTGAGTACCGGCCGAATACACATAGAATTCACCCTGTGCCCGGCCCATTTTTGTGAAATCTCGTGCTTTGTGAAGGGTCTTTTAAAAGTGTCATAATTATGAAAATACTGGGTTAAATCAATTAACACTTCGCATATTTATTTTAAACAATTTAATAAGTCATGTTTGTATGATAGTTTTGCTAACATTGGCCTCTATGGAGAGCCCCATTGCAATATTTGCACATATACAGGGTCTCACCCCTTTTTTGTGCTTTGTATCCTGGAGCCGTGTAAACACGTAATTACGCGTTGTGTCCCGGTCTTGTGTTTTCACGTAGTTTACCAGCAGCGAAAAAGTACTAATAAAAGTCACTAGATGTCAATAAAATGCACTTTTTGGATAGCTGGTAAACCACGGGAAAACACGGGACCGGGACACAACGCGTGGTTATATAATCACGTGTTTACACGGCTCCGGGATACAAAGTGTTAAGGGGGTAGATTGAGGCTCCGGAGTTCCGTACTCCGCTCCGGACCGTTGCGATGTGATGGTATCTTGTTTATAGATGATGTTTGGCTATCCGAAGTATGAAGCTGGATTCACCTAAAGCTCTCTGAATTTGCATTTAGATGAGAAAGCCACAGAAAACATACCGGAGAAAGCACATTCGTGATTTCTGTTGACTGATAGTCCATGAAATGGGACCTTCCACGTCAGCATTTTTATTTTTACAATAACTTACTTTTATTTAGATACTTACATACGAGCACACTGAGAAAATTAAATTGCCCTTTTCATTACTATACTGTGTGACAAGCCAAATGTTTTTTCGTGGAATTTTTAATTTTCTTTTTTTTTTCTTTTTTTTAGTCTCTATAATACCGAAACGTGTGTGTGGACCAAATATTACTTTACAAAATTATTGCGGGACTATACATGTTACAGCCAGTATATATAACAGTACTGATTATCTCAAAAAATCTACCAATAAGTAAAACATCATACCGTCGGTAATACATGTTACATAATACTAAATTTAAAGAGATATAATACACAAATATCACACTGACAGGTAGGTACTATAATTTTTAATTAAAAGTTTATATGTGCAAGCTTTCTCTCCCCACAAAAAAAACAGCTGAAATTTAAAAATAATCATGTGTATTTTTTTTCTTATTCTAAATTAATTAATTTTGACGAATTTTTTTATTTTGTCTAGTCGGTTTTTTGGTTGAATAGAAGATATTGCTTTTAGTAATAAGCCCCCCAAAGTGTAAAAAAAATAAAAATGAACATAATAATAAATATGGATACATTTTTCTTTTTATTTTACTTTTATTACGAAAAACAACAAACGTTGTATAAAAAATATTCTAATGTAAAAATTAGTACATACATCCAGTTAATTTTTTTCACAAATATAATGATAGAACATATTGACACAATAAAAGAAATAATGAGAAAAGAACAGCACTGTAAGATGGTTGAGGATGAGAAAAAAAGTGGAGGAGCGGAGGAGAGGGATTTTTACAATCCGATTCGAAATTTAAAATTAAAAGGTACTTAAATTAATTATACACCGACAAATTGATTACACGAGACACCCCAGTGAGGGACATTATCGTTATTGTAAAAAAGTCATGCATAAATTGTAAAAGAACAAATAATCGTTATTTTTAAGATATTTTTTTTTTGGTTTTAGAGTATTCCAAAGAGTTTTTTGTTCTTTAATAATAAAGAGTTTTTTTTGTCTAATTTTCATTTGTATTTTCCTTTAAATATTAACCGTGTTCAAGTAAATGGTTACCGCCATTTACCTGAACACGGTTAAACTATTTAATTTACTTAAACTGTTTTCATGATATTATTATTGATCACTTATCGATCAATGAGTTGCATATCAATATGGTTCATAAGTTAATTAATTTAATAAATATAATGGTTTTGGGTAGCTTCAGCTCTTGCGCTTTACCTTTTCATACAAATATAAAAATATTTTTAAATAAAAATATGAGTGGATAAAATTATTTTTCTAGGGTGTAATCTAAATACCGAAGAACGTTTTTATGCAAAAAAAAAGACATTTTTTTTTCAGGATTACTTCCTTTTTCCCAATCACGATCAATATCAATAAATCAACTTAGTGGCATTGATTTCATGAAGTTTTCGCAGTTTAATGTATATTAGGTATCCGCCGGATATTGAGCTACTATCCGTTATCCGGCCGGATAGCAAAATCAAACCGAACGGGCTGGATACCTGATAGTTATCGGATATCTGTCTACGTCCTGATTTTACCCCATTTACTACAAGTATATTCATTTCGGTTATTTTTTTATTTATTGTTTTGATTTAATCATTGTATATAATATAAAACTATGTACTATATTTATTTACTTATATTGTTTAATTTGTGGAAACCTTTGGTTCTGATCCCATGCAATATTTCTTAAATGTAAATTCTATATTCGTAGAACTGTGTTTTCCAAAATAAAAATTGTAACTTGTGAACGCATCATTTCTCTTTGAGGACCGCGTTCAGCGTAGACATCGTAAAACAATAAACTACAACGATATTTGCTCATCATTTACCTAATCCTCTAACATTGATTTAATTTTTTTTTTCATATGTTTTTGGAAACATTTTTTTTTCAGAAAATTGCGCGTGAAAAAACACAGCTACTGATTTGTACTTTCGGGGATTTAATACAATATAAAATCTGTTAAATTGTATCTAACGATTTTTTATTTTATTGTACAATATTTTTAATTAATGAAAATGTATTTTAATATAACCCTTCCGAAAACGTAACCCATTTTGGAGGTATCCCGGCGGGACATCACGTCGGGGTCACCATTTCGGAGCTAGGTAAGGTACGGAGAAATGTAAACGCGTTTAGTAGCGAGTTTCTTTATTGACTGAATGTGACTCGTTCTCTCTGACATCAGTAGTTACGCGTGTACATAAGTGTAGGTATAATAGGAGTATGCATTGTCCGCAATACCATTTTAACATTTTAGTTGTTATAGGGGACAGTAGAAAATTGGGTATATTTTATAATATAATATTTAATTTCAAGGAATCTGTTTTAGATAGTAAAAATAAAATTTAAACAAAATATAAAATATATGTGTATAGGAACTAAATATATATATTATGTATAAAAATAAATGTAAAACGAATTCCCTCTTAAAACACAAGTTTTCAATCTATTAGAGAGGTAGAAACGTTATTATTAATTATGTATGTGCCAACCATTTTGTAGTTTTATACTTATTTTGTCAAGATTTTTTTCAAGTTAATTTTTTTTTTTTTAAATATCTGCATACTAGGCTAGAAAATATAGAAATTTTAACAAAAAAGGCCTTATTAGAATTTAAGCTTAAAGATCAAGAAAATTGTATGCTCTTACTAAGCTTTTCTTGAATTATGAAATTTTATTTTATTTCATTAATTAAAAACAGTATACAAATTTATTCCTCCGGATTTAATTAAATTAATTGATTTCAGATCTTAACGTACTTGATCAATTTGGATCTTTGGTGATTTCATCAGCTATTGTTCCTATTATTCCTGGATTATTTTTTGCCTGAAAACATTTTTTAATTTTTATAATTCTTCTGGGACTAGTTGGATGTTCAAACAGGGGCAGAATGATGACAGTTATGCAGTCCATAAAGTGGCCACTTAAACCAGCTAATGACAGGTCATAAGCTATGTAAATATCTAGACTTCCATACTCCGTTCTCTAAAATGCTCTTCATATTTGTTGTAATATGTTGTTCGTGATAACTACATAGAAGGTTAAATCCAGTCCTTGTCTACAAAAATATGGACAAACATAAAATATTGTTGATATAAAACATTTAGCAATGCAAATTATTAATTTTAAAAAACGTGATGAGTTGCAGGTTTGGTAATGTGGAGTTATATATAGGTAATATAATTCTAAATGAATTCCTTATCCATCTTAACATGAGCAATTTTGCTGAAAAATTTCATAGTTCTGGAGGTAGAACAGGAGGCTGAACGGAGATTGAGGCTCCAATCTGCAGCTCATCCAGAATGCCGAGTTCATTGAGGTATTGAGGAGCTGTGTTATGCATTGCCTTATATGTTAACCAGCACAGCTTGAACTCGTCTCTTTCTGGAAAAAGTAACCAGTGAAGACTCGGAAGCAATAGTTAATGTAAAGTGTAAAACGTATGTTGATACACCAAAGATCAACCTGGCAGCTGCATTCAGAATGGACTGCAATCGCTCCATTTTATATTAAGGTAAGCCAGCATATATTCCATTACAGAAATCGGCTCGTGGTACCACAAATGCGTTTACTAAGAGACAGGCTGACTCATTAGGTAAATGTCTACGGATAAACCACCGAATATATACTATGTTATTATTAATACTAGTTAGATTGACCAAAATTTTTATTTAAATATTTTTAAAGAATGAATAAATAACAAGTACACTTTTATCTAATACAAGTTTTTACTAACACTAAAAATGAAATTACTTACAACATACAGTTAAGCAACTTCTTATCATACATCAAATAATGTATAAATATATTTATTTAATAATGTTATTATTTCAAATAATTCATACAATTATTAAAACTGCACCATTCCCAATGACATACAAAATAATGATTAACCGAAAAGATTTTGTGTACGATGAATGTGAATTATAAAAAATAAATCAGTAGAACTCCATTAATTCAAACTCTAGTCATCCAGATTGCCAAATATCCGGATCGTTATCAAGAAATAAAAAATAAAGGAGATGTGATAAAAACAAATAAAAAAAGACACTGGCTGCCAGCGTTAAAGCAATTAACTTTGCCAGACATGTTCAAGTAAGTTTTTAATGTGATTCCAATTCCCTGTGTTATTTCAAAAGCAAAAAAAAAATTGCATTTTCTTTCAAAACATTGCCTTAATTTAATGGTTAAACAAATTATCTAGATTTTGGTGTATCCGAATAATGTCTGGCACTCATTAATCTGGATAATTTGAGTTTTACTTTAACCTGTTTTTTTGTCAATAAAATAAAACCGTAAATGGTACTCATATTGAGATCAAGATCTAACTTTAAACATAAAAGCACTTCCTTCTCATTCTCACTTAATATCCCGGCTCTCTTGAAATGCCTAGGCTCAGCGAATATTAGTATTAAAAAAAGAGGGTCTCTTCACAATAGACCTGCAGTGACGTAGCTCATGAGGCCCTGATGCCGGCATAATGCAAATAAGTAAATATATGGGGAATATTAAAATATACACCGCTGGACAGAAAAAACTGTGAGCCTACCTGCTACCGCAATTCTTGACTTTGCACTGATGCCCGATATATAGTGGCAGTTTCTCAGTACAATTCATGCGTAAGATTTTTCTACCTAAAAGTGAAGAGAGCCCATCAAACATGTCAACCAATAAAAAAAGAACGGTTGAAATATCAAGAATAATTTAGTATTTGTACGTTTTATATTTTTAGGGTCCAGCGGTGTAGATCGTTGCCCCATTGGTATTGAGATGAAAAATTACAACAAAATTGGTAAAATCCAATAAAAATATATTATGTTACTATCATGAAGCTCTAAGAGCAAATATCGTGGTCTGCTTAATGAATGCGTCCAACTTAGCTTTGAACAATTCACTTTTAATAGGTTCCGCTGTATTGCACAGGGGATTTTTCACAACATACTCCACATATACTTGGCTGTATATCTTTTGCAATAGTTCTCTCACACCAATCGCTTGGTTGTCTGTATTTAAAACAAATTTTAGACCCGAAGGCGTCTCCATATAATTGAGTGTATACTTGTTGGTTTTATAATTCAGAAAACCTTCCTTTGGATCCAATGGAGATATTTTTGCGACAAATGATTTAATTGAAAATAACATTCCATACATGAGCTTCGCTTCCTGTAAAATAAAGAAATACATTACAATTTACTGGGCGTGAAAGCTGCAAATATACCTATTCGGCAATTGCTTAAAAATATCCAATATTATTCACCTCTTCTCTTGTAATGCCAGATTGCTTAATGCGATTCCATTCAGCATAATATAATAATGTTCCATACCGGTCAAAAATATACAGGTTATAAATCGTCATATCTATTAATTTGTATAAGTGGTCTTTCCAGATCGTCCAAATAGTTATTTTGTCATTTATAACGAAATTTGACACTTGACACACTAACCATGGACGATATATGCAATTTTGACGTTTATAACAAAAGGCCAAGTAGGCGCGCACTGTGCTTAAAAATGTTTTTTATTAAATAATTTAAAAAAACTTTTTTTCTCGAATAAACCGAACACAAGATAATTGCCACCTTTTCTGACAGTTCATCGAATGTTTTCCAAGCTTAAACGTAAGAAAAAAGCATCCAAGACATGTTTGTGTTTTAGAAATATCCCTAAAAACATTAATAAAGTTACATAATACATCTCACTGCATATGTCATAAAGTTACATAATACATCTCTGCTGCACATGTCATAAAGTGACATTATTGAATAATTTTATTTTTGCTGAATTAAAATAAATATGTTTTTCGTTGTTAGAATTTTATCATTTCATGCGCTTTGTAGCTGCGAGACGTATGGTAAAATTAACCTTTATATTACGTAAATTCACTAACCAAATCTATTCTTTAACTTCTTCCATTGAATAATAAAACTTCCAACTATAAATGTGTAGTGTAATAAATAAATGTGTTGTAGTATATTGTTAGAATGATTATTTTTATAGCACTATTTTTGTAAAAATCTTCACAAGAACGCTGTACAATAAACATCTCAACACGTCTTAGTTGGAATTCTGTTGAATTTTAGTAACATGCGTGAGCTAGATTTCAACATATCTTGCAGTTACAGAGCTTACGGGTGGTTTTAAATCTAACTACCACTTAAATTTTACAAAAAAGTGACTTAAGAGTTTTATATAAACAAATATAAACATTATCAGATAAAGAAAGATATTAAAAGGATGGTGAGTGCCCGGAACAAGGTTTAACGGTGTACTAAAATCAATTTTGGCAAATAAATGTTTATCGCAGAAGGCATAATTAGCAGTTTATAAGTTTCATAATTAGCTATTCAGTTCATAATTAGCAATTCAGCCTGGTGCCGACATCTTTTCATGAGAGTGAGGTATAGAATCAGAAAAACAAAGATGAAAGTAAGCTGATAAATACAATATCTTAGGCGAATGTACGCTAAAACAATTTATTAAAGGTGAACAGGTTAATTTATTTATTATGGATACATCCTAAGTCAATTACAACAGTTACACGAAAAAATATACGAGTATATGCAAGAAATTGAACAAAAATAACATAAAACTATGTAGTTAAGACAAACAAAGGCAATACAATAATGCTATACAATAAATTCATAAACACCATAAACATGTAAGATTTCGACCTAAACCATGCGAATATGATGGAGTGCTGCGTTGGTTTGGACATGAAGAGCGAATGAATAGCAAAAAAAAACAGCTTAAAGGATTTACCATGCGAATGCATGTTATGAATGAAGAAAATAAAGACGACCGAGAAAGACATGACTTAACTAAAAGTAGACTGTCATTGACAAAGAAGACTGTCACAGAATTTAAGCAAAAATAGATTTTTGTTTTTCACTCACACTTTCGTTAGTTAGTGAATATCTGTAATATAAAGGCTATTATTACTAAACGTCTTGCAGCTACAAAGCGCATTGAGTGATAAAATTCTTGCAACGAAAAACATAATTTTTTAATGCAGCAAAAATAAAATTATTCAATAATGTCACTTTATGACATGTGCAGCAGAGATGTATTATGTAATTTTCTGACATGTGCAGTGATATGTATTATGTAACTTTATTAATGTTTTTAGGTATATTTCTAAAACACAAAAACATGTCTTGGATGCTTTTTTCTTACTTTTAAGCTTAGAAAACATTCGATGAACTGTCAAAAAAGGTGGCAATTATCTTGTGTTTGGTTCATTCGAGAAAAAAAATGTTTTTTTTCAATCATTTAAAAAAAATGTTTTGAATTTGCGTTGCGGTGTTTTGTTTTTACATAGTATTTATTTTATTGTGGATAACTTATATAGCGCCATTTTCGTAATAAAATGTAGAATGTAGTAATAAAGTGTAGACTAATCTACGGTGACTTTCACAGCATCTTTGAAAACGCAGCCAAACTAGAATGACCATCAAATGGTTTCATTTTGGGTTAATTCAGAAAATTTATATTTTTTGCCCCTAAATGACCAAATCGAGAGATTTCATGAAGTCAAAATATGTTAAGAACGCCCTTAAGCAAATCCTTAATCTAGATAATAAATTATATATATGATTAATTTTATAGAATCATTAATTCGTTGTCATAAAAAGTATAACGCCGTAATGCATAATACAACCATCCAAACGCAAATAAAAAATCAATAGCGTTCGTTACTTTCACCGTACCATAATTTCCGACTTTGCCAAACTGTCTAAATTTAAAAAAATAAATATGTTTAATTTAGGTTAACTTTTACACATCTTATTAGTTATTTATTCCACGGTAAATGACGATATTAATTTTTGGACTGTCGTACTCATACTGCTAGATTTTATTTTTTTCACACTGTGCGAATGGTCTCTCTTTTAAAAAAAATGTCGAGGTTCATAGACAATATTCAAAAGTGTTGCCACTCTGCCAATGCCCTTTACTTATTTCATGCTAAAATTCCTAAAGTACGAAATGTCAAATATATAACCAATCCAATATTAAATATTACATAGTAATCTCTGGTCTAATTGTAACCTCAAATAATTCGCTTTTTACTTTTATTATTTTTATATCAAAATCAAAACGTATATGATGACTTCTGTTTTATTCGGTAAATAGTGTATATGATCATTTACATAGGTATTCTTGTCTATAACGTTAAAGTGATTATTGTTGTTAATATCATAATTTCATACTTTCAGCTAAATTTCCAACAATTCTGAGATCAACTTTTATAGTTTCTCAAATACCTCAGATTACATGTCAAGTAAGTATATAACATAGCAATTTCCAAAAGTTTGGTCTACTTAAATTGTTTTATTAATTTAATTTTTAAGGAACTAGATGTACCCCAATTGATGACATCTTTAAAACAGCATGTATTGTTCAAATTTTTGAAGAAAAAAAAAACCCACTAATTTACGAAATTCTCGAAACCCTAGATTTCCAAATAATTTAATTTGACATAAATGCAATACAACTGGCTCCCTTGAGGTGATTTTCTCAAAAATGGCGCTTTAAAAATTATCATAAATAAATATAGTTTGGAAAATAATAATCTTCCAGATATCTTAAAATCAATATCAAATATCAAAGATTTAAATGTCCTACCTTATCCTGAACTCCATACAGTAGAAAATTAGGTATCTTTTAGAATATAAAAATAAAAATTAATGTAAAATGAACTCCCTCTCTAAACAAGAGTTTTTACTCTATTAACGAGGTAGAAACATTATTATTAATTATGTACGTACACAACATTTGCAATTTTATACTTATTTTGTTGACAAATTTTTTCAATAAATATATTTTTTTATATATATAAAAAAACTGAAGTAGGTAGCTTTTCTGTGCACACATGGCTCCAGAACTTATCAAAGACACAATTCTTACTTTATACTGTAGGAAATTTGGAATGTCTAGACATTTAATCTATTGATTTTAGTAAATAACTATTGCTTATTTACAAACACCTTTCTATTTTGTCTGTCTGTATCTTGCATCCATTTAGTAAATTTAATGAATTGTTTTTATTTGCCAACTACTTCGCTTATCACAATAGAAATGTTCTTTTTTTTTAAAATGAAATATTAACATTCTTATAATCTCGTGGTGTAATGGTCAGTGCTTTTGCCTACCGTGCAAGGTGTCTGGGGTTCGATTCCCAACATGGTTGATATGAAATTTTTATTTGAAAGGATGTTTTTACACTAGAACATTTCATAGTGCCTAGACTTGTACCTGAAGCGTAAGACTGATCATCTTATCTTCATGTAACAAAAATGATCAATATATGCTGTAATTTGTGTACCGATTCGGTGTCCTATGCACCATTAGTGCGGAAAGGGATGATGATGATGAATTCATCAAAATATTAAAATTTTGTTAGCCATTTTCAACGAGTTGTAAATATAAATTTGTTGCAACAGAGAGGGAAAACATTTTTGAGAAGGTAATATGGAAGTCTAGGCATTTACAGAGCTTATGACCTGTCATTGGCTGGTTTAAGTAGCCGCTTTACACACTCTCACTATTAGAAAATGGAAATTAAGTTAGGGTAGAGTGGGGTTCGAACCTCGGTCCTCTGATCCGTGAGTCCGCAACACTAGCCGCAGAACCAAAAACCGATTAAATGTTTACTTTTTCTCTCAAGAAAACCTTAATGTTAACAATATTTATTTTATTTCCAGAGATTGATAAATGTTTCTTCAGTGGATTTCGCCGCCCGAAAGGGAACAAGGGAAAAAGCTAAAAAGAAAAAAGTAAAAGTGGAAGTTAAAAAGGTTGGATTTATTCCGCACAATCTCAGGGGGAAAAGGTGAGTTCAGATTATTATTGACAATTTTATATATCAAATTGCGCGATATTTTTCATTTACACTTTCAACTTGGTCTGTTGGTCAGTGAGCATTGGAAACCTGGTTTCTCATTAAAATGACCTAGTTACCAAATATTATAATTTATCGTCTTATAAGAAATCATAAGATGCTCAATTGCCGGGTAATAACTGTAACTATTACTTAAAACTCTCGTAACTAATATATTCATTAAAAGTATGTTTTTTTAGACATATAATTAAAAAAGTGGAAAAACCGATTGAAGATGGCCACAAATTTTTACCTTCTGACAATGTATGGATGGACAAGTTGTATCGATGGAAGATTTACTCCATTGCAGAAGCCATCCAGTTTTTTAAGGAGACCCATCACCCTACTTTGTATAATTTACCAGATGCCTTTGTGAATATCCAAATTGAACTTAATATGCAAGGATTGAAAAAGGTAAGGTTTTTAACCTTATGAATTAGTTTAACTATTTATACAAATAGATTTTTTTTTCTTATTTTTAGTCTTTGATTTACGTAGATTTTTTTACACAATATTCCATGGAAAATATCCACCATATAAATGTGAGTCCGGTGTACAACATTTCATTGGATTTGTGTTAGGATATATATTTATTTAATTTAAACAGTATTCATAGTTCACCAAAATAACAATACTTAATCATTGTAATGATATTGTTGCCGAGTAAATGAAAGATTATTTATTAATCAGTTCGTTCGGAGAAGTATATTTAAATACAAGTTCCTAGATGCTAGCTGATTGACGGTAGAAGTAAGATAGGCCAGCCTGGCCCCATGCATTCGCTGTAGGCATGTGTAACTAATTTTTAAACCGGTTCAAAAAGATGGTTCGAACACTTTGAGTTGTTGAGCTGCAGCTCAAACTTCTAACAGGCAGCTCACAGCGGTTTATTGTGAGTTTTGTTCGAATTGTACGTGTACACGACGCTTCAGGTCAGCTGAGTCTGTGCGTTAGCGGTGATTCGGTGAACCACTAAGCTGATTTGCGAGTCGGTTCAGCTGTGAGCTGACCTGCAGCTCAAAAAATAATCTTGAGTTACCCATGCCTAATTCGCTGATATCCTACGGTTTCCCCCTTCCGTAAGGTATCCCCGCCATCTTTCATGCATCAGCGCCATTTCTGGAAGTTCCTTACTAATAACTTCTATTACAATCATTATTCATATTGTTTTTTATTTGATGCTGCTGACCTATGCTGATAAACTGAAAGCATATATACAACTTTTTTTTCACCCAAAAGTAGCAGTATTATTATTTTTTTTGATTCTTTATTATTTATTTTTAAAAAAAGATGTTTTTCCATGAAGAACTTCATCTCTGTGAAAAGATTTCAATCCTTATCCTGGAATCATGATTTACCATTTTGTTCACATTCTCAAATCATGCCCTTAATTCCAAACCATAATAAAGTTCTTTCTTTTTTACAAACTCATATCGTCGGTATACTGGTAAAACCCTCTAAATGCATTGTTGATTGTGCTGAGAAAAATCACAAAAGCTCGAAAAATGACATATAACTGCATTTATAACTTGTTTTTTCAAGTTTTACCAGTATGCCGACACTACACTGTCCATTTGACTCCACCGCAAATCATCTCCCATTCACTCTTTTTTATTTTGAATATTTAAATATGGCGCGCATAAACATTTTCTTATATGTGCTCATTTATCAAAGATCTTTCTACGACAACTTTGTTTTAATTACTTCTGAAAAATCATTTCCCAACTCTTCCTTAGACACTTCTCTTTTCCGCTTCTATCATACTCTCTTTTATTTTGAAGACTAGTTTTGAATTTATTAATTATCTGTTTTGTTTAATTATTTTCACATTCATTTCAAAACATAAAAAATAACATTTATTTTATTTTCTGCTAGAAAGGAAATGGCATTTGGCAATAAGCCCGCTAATGTACAGTGTAATTTGTATTTTATGATGTTTTAAATTTGATCTATCTGTTTCAGACCAAATTTGTAGACAGCTTTTCTCGTATATGTATTACTCCACACGCTTTCTCGAGAGACGAAACAAGAACTATACTCGTGTTTTGTAAAGAAAAGGAGGCACATAATGCCATCTTAGATGCTGGAGCCAGTGTTGTCGGGGGCCTTGAGATGGTGAAACAAATACAGGTTTGATTTTTCAACAACAATATTATATAGATATCATTTTATGAATGCCAAAACAAAATGGCACCCAAAAGAAGTAAGGTGGATGCTGTAATAATTGGGAATGCTATATTAAATAGACACTAAATCTAATAGTCAAAAATAAGTAAACATAAGAATTTATCTCCACTATAAAATTGACACTTTTCATGTGTTATTTTCTGAAAATGAATGCATTACATAAAGTTTTTTTTGACCATTAGATTAGAATGTTTGATTACTGTAAGACAAAAGATAAGTGAAATTTAAGACTCGCAGTTAAATCTTTTTCTCAAAAAGCTATAAATTTTGATTTAATTAGTAATGAAAAATACTTGGTACCAACGCCATTACTAATTTATATGACCAGTTAGTGTTTTCACCATTGAAAATGTTATTATTAATTGGTATCTTCAGACAGGAAGTAAATAGTAGAAAAAAATATTAATGGTAATCTTTATTCAAAAACATTTTAGCCTTTTGTTTCATCACTCGCACAAAGTGTTTAAAAAATAACCTTTACCAGCTTCGGCACTCCGTGTACTATGATCAAACTAAGGGGATCAAGTACGATCCGTCTGTTTAATCTTTTTTTTAATATTTAAAGCATTAACTTTGTAGTCAAACATTTTACTAAATGTTATTAAATATTTGAATATAACCACATACCGACTTTTCTATTATTAAAATGCATGTCATGTTGGTTTTATATTTTTGTGCAACAACTATGGTGAAGGTGTATAGTGGGTTTTGCATGTTAGTTTAATTGGTGTCCTGACGAAGAGATGGGTACATCTCAAAACCGAAATTATTATTATTATGGATAACATATAGCCCCATTTTCGTAATATAATACATCAGAGGCGCTTTTCAAAGTGATTATATAAAGATATATATTTAATTTTAACTTTTTTAATTTAAGAAAAACAATATACTTTGTCACCACATGCTAAAGATTTATTCAAATGATTTAGAGAACAAGTGGGTAGCCGAAGCGTCGTATCACTCAAAAAAGAAACAAAATAATTTTTTCTATCTTTTCCATGCATTTTTTAGAAAATTCCTCACTAGCACCGCTTGCATTATCTAATACAATGAATTATCTTCCAAAAATTCACTGATTATTTGAGTATTTAATTATTTTTTCTTTTATATTTCCCTTATTTTAGAATCAGATATGTGCTGTACAAGTTTTAAAAATTTTGTCGTGAATATTTTGGTTCCGATTATTAATTTACCTCACCTTTTTATAAATTCGTTTTAGAGTGGAGATTTGTCAACAGTGGAATTTGATTATATTCTCGCTCATCCCAATATTATGCTGGATATAGTGCCCATCAGAGGACTCCTCAAGAAGAAGTTCCCTAATCCCAAGTTGGGCTCTGTCAACGCAGATCTTATTAAGGCTGTCAAACATCACTTGAATGGTATTCAGTACAGTGCCGAGAGACACACGTATGACAAAACATTTGGGCGAGTTGACGTGGCATTTGGAAGGGTAATCATACAGTTGCTATTTATATTATCATTTTAATTGGATGGGGTAAATTTTAAAGCTATTTGCTATTCTTCAAAAAAGTATACTCTAAATAGATCATGTTATGCAGAAACCATCCAATGGACAAATTGACAACATGAGATAATTGCATTTGAATGTTTGCAGAATTCAAAAAATATTACATCAACGTGTTAAATGATAGAAGTTAGGTTCTTTCATAAATTACAATAAAAAAAACATTGTTTACCGTGTGTCATATTTAACATTTGGATTATTTTATCAATAGGATCACAGGTTTAGGATTTCATTGGTTGGATGATTTCAGCTAAATATATAAAATGATAGAATAATAAGAATGTACTCAATTTTTATCCTATCTAGTATTTATTTTATTAGCTCTTGTCTACGAACTTTGTTCATTTGAGCAAAAACCGTAAGATCAAAAATAATCAGGAATTTCTCATTTGGAATGCTCGTGCTGCACCAATCGGTGTTTTTTTTCAGTCGCGTTGGCAACATTGTTTTTGACAATCTGTCAAAGTTTGACAGCGACCAAATGTTCAGTATTCTGTCAGCGTCAAACAGAGTGAGTCAAAAATTGTTGTGTCGCCATTTTTACAATGAATAAAAAATTGGAACAACGAGCGTACCTCAAATTTTTTGTTCCTAATGAAATTTGGTGTGCCGAATCATTGAAAATGTTGAATAAAGCCTTTGGAGAATCGTGTATGTCGAAAACACGGCCATACGAATGGGATAAGAGGTCCAAAGACTTTCATGTATGCTAAGATGATGATGAACATACTGGACGTCCAGCAACGTCAGTTATCGACGAAAATATCAAATTGGTAAAGCAAATCGTTATGAAAAATTGATGTGTACCAATCTGAGAGCTTGCTGTGTCATTGAGCATCTCATATGAATCGGCACATCATATTTTGACCGATGTTTTGGGCATGGAACGCATTGCTGCCTGTCTCGTACCAAAAACACTGAATTTTGTCCAAAAGCAGCGTCGAATTACTGTACAAATTTTTCACCACGGTAACACGCCTTCTTATACAGAGTTGATTGTTTCGGAGTTTTTGGTTAAAAATTCAACTTATGTTATCAGCCCAGCACCATATTCTCCAGACCAGGCCAGTCTGATTTTTTTCTTTTCCCAAGATTAAAATTGCTATTAAGAGGAATTGAATCGCTTTGAGGCGATTGATGTCATAAAAGGGAATTCGCTGCTATAGCTAAAGGCCATACCTTTGCAGGCCTATGAAAAGTGTATAGATTTATTGGTTTTGGGTTAGAAAAAAGTTCTCTAAAAAGGATTGTGTTTATCTTTTGGGTTGGATGTCTTCAGCAAATTAAAAATTCACTATTGGTGAAGAAGCATTAGTAAAATTTCGCAAATTGTGGGTTTGATGGTTTCTGCATAATGCGTGGTCCAAATAATGCTAAAACCCGTGTAACCCTCGGATACTTTATTTGAGTCAACTAATTTGCCATCAGACAGCTTTATATATAAATATTTTTTTTTTCTATGTTCAAAGAAATATTTGTGTTCTTATGATTTACCCAAATATTTCATTTTGAGGGCCATTTTCAACGAGTTGTAAATAACTCACTATCAGAAAATGGAATCGAGTTGGGGTAGAGTGGGATTCGAACCACGGACCTTTGGTCCGTGAGTCCAAGACACTAGCCACAGGACCACAACCCGATTTGGGCGTTCTAACTAGTTTGACTAGTTATAACTTCTAGTTTTCAGTAAAAAATATAACCCAACAAAATATTAAAACACAAAGTGTAACATGCAGTAACTTAAAGGTACTTCAAAGTAGAACTGTCTTTTTTCAGAGGAATTTCACGTTTTCTGGCCCCAGGTTTTTTAACATGTTGGACCCTGACATAAAGACGTCCGGTAGTTGCAATGCATATAAGAAGATATTGAGCAGATGGATGAAATGTAGACCTTTTAGTATCCTGTAAATTGTTTCTTCGACAAAATATTCTACTCATTTTAATTTTATCTCGCTTTTAAAAATATGTATATTTTGTAATTCATATTTATGTTTCAATTTTTATTATAACATAATCGGTAGTATTCATTTTGATTGTTTTAGCATCATCCAATGAAAAATTACATGTAGCAAAATAGGTCCCGCCTAAACACTGGAAATTCCTAGATAGTCGGGACCTGAATAAAAGAACCTCTGCACGTTATAAAAGCAGTGAAACTAATAAACTACCGAATTTGCCTACCAAGCACAAGGTCTCGGGATCGATTCCTGGTGAAGCCAACATAAATTATTTATATGTGAAGATGTTTTGAAATATTTCATGGTCTCTGGATTGGATTTGAAGCCTAAAAATGCATTTTCCTATGCAATATAGAATGATGACTATGCCAGTATTCTCATTTACATATTTGTATTCCAAATAAGATTCAATATATTGATTTAATAATTTTCTAATGTTTTTTTAAAATATATTTTAGTTGAATATGGAGACACCGCAATTGGAAGAAAATTTAATATCTTTGATTAAAGACTTGGATAGTATGAGACCAAAACGAGAAGGCACCTTTATAACAAGGTTTGTTAATGAACATTATGTAAAAAACAACAAAAAAAGTTTCCTCATAATTTTGCACACGAAGAATGCAATATTTCAACTTTTATTTTGGCTTGTGTTTTTTTCTTTGAAATGTAATTAGTTTAATTTCCGCCAGAAAATAACCTCACTGACAGAAATACATTGTTTGGAAATTACAATTTTTATAAAAGACATTAACTCCTTAAAATAAATCAAGTATTTATTTAAAACTTGGTAACTTCTTATTGCTGTTTAGTTCTTGACAACATTGTAACCATATAAAATCAAACTAACCTCCGCAAAAAGTTTTCTTTTGGATAAAATGAGGTGGGCCTTCACTGCATTATGCATGATACTATGTAATATCCGTAATTTATACAAGTCTACTTAAATATTGTTTTTATCCAAATAAGTAAGCTTATTACAAAAGTATATCAAAGTTATTATACAAAGTTACAGAAGGTATGAATATTTTATAAAATTTAGTAGCGTATTCCAAACTCCATTAGACCAAAAGCCCTGTGCTGAGTTGGGATACAATTTTTTTTCTTCTGTGGGCCACCATTTCCCTATTTTGGATAAATACTTATCGAGTAGAAAAGTAGAAAAAGAGTAGAAAAAGATGTTGAAAGAAGTGTGAATGCGGGCAACAAAATGAACGGAGCACTAAGCACAGTAATTTCTAATAAAAATATGTCAATCGAAGCTAAACTGGCAGTGCACAACGGAGTTTTAGTCCCAACACTTGTGCATGAAAGTGAAACATGGAACTGGCAGAGGAAGGATGAAAGCCGAGTGAACTCGGTTGAAATGCGATCTCTTAGACGAATGTGTGGGAAATCAATGTATTACAGGGTTACGAATGATGAAATCAGGCGAGAGTGTAAATCTGAGTCAAGTATAATTAACAAGATTAATAAAGGGTCTCTGAGATGGTTTGGTCACGTAGAACGAATGGACGACGAAAGAATGGTAAAACAAGTATATATGGCGAAAATGAACGGCAACGTGAGACGAGGACGACCAAGGAAGACGTGACGAAATATTTCAGTGGAACACAGTGAGACAAAATATTGAAACATGTGTTGGCGGTATACTTTTAAGAGAATATTCTATTAAATGAAAAATGTTTATTGTTTTATTACAATGTACAGGGTCTAACTAAGGGAGCTAATAAGGGTGAGTTTTTAAATTCTATCTGTTGATTTATTAAAATTCTATCGCTATTATAAATAGGATAAAAATAAATAGGAAAATAAATAGGATAAAAAATAATAGTGATAGAATTTTAATAAATCAACACATGTTTCAATAATTTGTCTCACTGTGTTCCATTGAAATATTTCGTATTGTATTTTTTCAACTTATTTTTAAATGTACCTACACTTAAGATAATATTTAGTTTTATATAAATTACCCTTACACTGTATAATATTCACCAGTCTGAAGATGCCCATTAGAGGGTGAAAGCGCTAATTGGTCAAAATAAATAAGTGAAAGTGTACCAAGTATTTTTTAAATTAATAACTTATATGTAAATATAATTTATTACATCTTTAAATATAAATAATAAACATGAATAATTGTTTTGTATTTTTCAGGTGTTTTATGCATAGTCGTCCGTGTTCGATATTGTATAAAATAGATCCATTTGTGCATATTGAGTCAGGATTTGTTTCAACTGCGAAGAAGCCTAAAGTAACAGCCCTCATCACAGAAGAAGACAGTGATTCTGACGATGAAGAAAAGGAAAAAGAAAAAATTGCCCACAATGCGTAGACATTATTTTAGAAAATGAAATATATTTCTACTGTATTTCTGAGTAGAAATAAAATTTAGATTGTTACGAAAGTGATTTTTATTAGTACAAAAATATAAAGTACAATATGAAGAAATATTTTGTCGGTGGAAAACTATCACCACGTAAGACAAATATTACAACTTTAGAGGAGAGAGATTAAAAAGTTTTTTTTACGAGTGTTCTCTAAAATCTCATTTTACAATTATACTCAGAGTAATAATGCGCCAAGCTATAGAGGAGCCCAAACATAGGAAAACCATTCTATGACTATTGGGTATTAAGTTAGCTACAGTTCGCAGCAAAACAATAGGCCGTACTCAGGTCGAGAATTGCTAAATGGATATTAATTTGCATTGTAAATAATTTTAAATATGTACCTGTGTATTTATTATTGCAGGGTTATTCCAATTTATTTTTCTATAATTTGCCCATATTTATTTTATAAAACTGAAAATACATTTGTGTGTTTATTTTCTTATTTATTTATTCGTTTTATTCACAATATACTTATGTTACATTTATTGAGACATAAATCCCAACTCCATGGAACCAAAGTCCTGTGTTAAGTTTGTTTGTTTGTCCGTCACATCTCCGAAACAGCAAGTTGTAGCGGCCTGTAATTTGGACACGTCATTTAAGATTTCAAGGTTAACATTGCTATTTTCGAGTAAAATTTTAATCAACCTCTACTCGATAAAAACTTGAACATTATATGGATGCCTAGTGCGGCCCTGGCATATTGTCCATAATCAACTGTCATTATCAACAGTAAACATACTTAAATTCACAAATGTATCTCCTAAATTGAGAAAAAATAGTATCTGAAAAGCAACATAATACACGTGTCGGGACAATAAATGCCAAAAATCAATCATGGGAAAATATTCTAAATCAATTACCTGTGAAAACTGTCTCCTTTAACACCTTTGACACTCCTACTGCTGCAACCAAACATACTGTAATTCACCATAGTTGATTTTTATTCAAACAAAACAAAACAAAATGGCCATCAATTTGTTGCTAAGCAACAAACCAACAACGCTTGCGTTCTATGAAACATAGTGATAGGGCTTCTCTATAGGTTCACGCATTATTACTCTGAGCAATTATGTAAATGTTTTTTTGCTATTTTTTTATTTATTATTATATTATTTTTTTGTTTGTTTTTACTAGCAATGTTTGATTATATGTACATATTGCCAAATGGCATATCTGGATGACTTGGGCAGTGATGTTACATACGCGGTGATGGATTGCCGTTGACGATTTGTGAAAATTTATATCTTCAATGCTAATTATTGATATAATATAATAAAAAAATCATTTTATTTTATTTCATTTGTATCTTTTTGGAAGCAATAACAAATTACAGGTAACCCCCTGTTGATCACGATCCCGGGGATTCGTTACAACGCGATTAAAAATAATGGAAATGGTGGTAAAATTTCAGTTGTAGGTAGGTAGGTACAAATTGCCTGAATCTACAGTGCGATTAATTGTGAAAAAAAGACAGAATCATAAATCTTTGGAATAATTTAAAACCTCAAAATGAAGAAGAAGTTGGTTTGCAAGCAAAGGTTAGTTTAAAAAACAATCAAACTTGCACTGCCTTAAAATGATTAACGAATCGGCTAGAATCACCTGAAAAATATCCCATAGAGTTAAAAAAATCCCCTGTTGATCGCGAAATTCCGCTTATAGCGGCCATGTTCAGAACGCATCCCCCGAGATCAACAGTGGTTACCTGTACAAGCGATACATTCACGAATACATACAAAGCAAAATAATAACTGGCCAGCGATCCTTTAGGAGTTCACAGCATGCAAATTACAAAAATTATATAAAAATATGAAGTAAGTCATAAATAAAATAAAAACTCGGGATGCTTTTACATATTTATTTGGCCTATTAGTACTTTTAACATTTCAAATTGACTTTTCAAAATAATAATTTCTGTTGGATCTCTTTTTTGTTAGTCAAATACTTTTTTTGGTGATACCTCTTTTTAAAACTTACAAGAAAACAATTGAAGACCAGACCAGTTCCAGACACCACTTCTCGGAACTCATACAGATAGGTAAGCTAAGTTTAAAAAAAAACCTACAATGAGTAGATATTAGATATAATCCAAATAGGCCTAATTGGTTTGATAAACATCAATTGCACTTTTTTTTTATTTGCCTTACGATTTATCCAAATATTTCGATTTTTGGGACCATTTTCAATGAGTTTTAACACTAATACAAAATGGGAATCAAACTGCGGAAGCGCAGGGTTCGAATCATGGATTTCTGGTGTGTGAGTCCACAATACTTTGGAATCATAACCCTATATGCCTTCTGAGTATGGGATACACCCTTTAGTGCAATTTTAGGCATTTTAAAAGTATAAATGTGTGCCAGTGAATTAGATGGCTTGGGAATTTTTTAATAAAACTTATTTGAATAAGTTTTTCAAAAGTGTTATTTCACATGGTGTTCAAATATTGAATAATATAATAATAATTAGATTTTTATTATATTATTTACAATGAAATTTTAACCACGGTATAACGCAGTGGGGTCCCAAATAATCAAAGCCAATGTGCCAAGCCACTTATTTCCATAATAAATTAAAATGAACCATGAGAATTTTCACCGACAATATTTTACTTTACTAACATAAACGGCAAATCTGCCTTTTACAAAAATTTATAATACTAACATATTTGACTTAACCTGGGTCAGATTAAGGGCGGCTGTTTGGTTTACAGGAAGTATTTTATTTCCCTCCTACCCTGCATATCTGTCGAGTATTCTATCCACCACCTGGAGATGCGTCCTCTAGCCGTTACAGGCTATGCGAAGGAGCTTATTCTGTGTATCTACTTAACTAAAAATCCGATTTTATTGAGTTATGAATAATGACTCTATTTTATCGGATGTGCAATTCATTATTAATTTAGCAATAAAAATCCAAGGATAATAACATTATATGGGTGTACAATAATATGTAGGTACTTGCTTAGAGAATAAGTTCTACACTGATAATGAAAATTGTGAAATGCAAAAAAAAACTGTATCAAAGAAAGTTGTTTAAAAAGTTTACTACTACAAATATTTTTTTATGTACCCTATATGTTCACACACCCAAAAGGGGCTTTAATGATACAATTAATTTAGACGTACTGAAAAATACACTCGTGGGCTTAGAGGAGAGAAGTATGAACTACTGCACCTAATTATAAATGGAAAAATAGAGGGTCGGTTAGAGCTTCTCGGGACAGGTACACATGCTGACACATGAAGAAGATGAAAAAATACAAAAATTTCCTATGAAAATAGTGGGAAAAACCATAACAAAAACAATTAAAATTTTATTTTGAATAAAATAACAATTTAATTAACATATTACAACAGAGATGAAGAACATTTAAGAGAAGGTAATATAGAAGTCTAAGCATCTACAGGGCTTATGACCTGTCAATGGCTGGTTTACGTGGCCACTTTACACACTGTGCAACATTCACCATTCTGCCCATATTTAAACATCTATATTCCTTCAATTCTTTCATCTGTTTATGTTTATGAAGTTAAGAGCTGAAACTTTTATTTATGGGCCTAGACTTCTATATTACCTTCTCTTAAATGTTCTTCATCTCTGTTGTATTATGTTAATATAAACAGCTCCCCAGAGTTGAATCCAGTCCTTGTCTACAAAAATTTGAACAAACTCAAAATATTGTTAAATAACAATTTGCCATTTAATACCTATGTTGGTACAAATTTTCATTAGGAACCAGGCCCATAACATAATTCACAAAAGAATAATCGAAATACCTATAGATTTCAAACAGTTTTTTTATTAGGCAAATAAGATAAAAAATCATTTTAAATTCATCGCAACAGAGAGGAAAAACATTTTTGAGAAGAGATCCTTTCTCCTCTCTTCATAGTATAGTATTGATTTGTTTACATATTTTTTTATTTTGTTAATCTTTGTTTTTAATTTTTGTATAAAATTGTAAGATTCAACATGTTCATGTATCTATAATTTTCTCAAACTGAACGGTTTGGGTAAAAAGTGGTTTCATGGTATTTTATATAAAAAATATTTACGATAAAGAATATTATTAAATAAATAATTTAATAATCCATTCACAAAGTACAGTATTTTACAATTCACTTATTAATGTGCTTTTGTCAATATAGATAACAATGATAAAACATTTTATATACCTACCACTATTCTTAATTCTATGATACCTACCTGCTACCTATATAATTTTTTATTTTTTTTACTTTCTGTTATAAATAATACATTATATTTTTTCAAAAACTTTCTCTTCAGGGTTTCTCTTTTATCAACACAAAGGGTTATACTAATTATCACAGGAAATATTTTCGATTCAAAATACACATTAAAAAATACATATTGACATAAAGGGTTATTATTTATTTATTTCATAAACACGATTTATTATTATTCGCGAAAATGTTTTCGCACATAACGCCCTTTGAATATTATTGCTTTGAGGTTGTGAGTTTAGTAATACGAATGCCACTCAAGCGCGGCAGTCGGTAAATGGACGTTTAGCGTAGTGTTTGTCAAGGCAGTGCCGTTGTGTGTTTACTGTGTCAATTTTTATTAAATATCCTCCCGAATCAAAAGTTTTAAGTATTTAAGGGGTAGATGAAGGTATGTAAAATCTTATAAAACGTGTTTCGGGTCCTCAGGCTAGAAAAATACGCAGACGCGAATGAAAAACCGCGGCCAAAACACAATCGGTTGTATGAGTCTCTTGTCAGCTGTACGGTTTCGGTGAATACGCACTTTTCTGTTGCTCTCAGCATTTTGTGCTTCACTGAAATCAAACATCTTTTTTGCCAACTCTGATGTTGCAATGTCGCATCCGCCAAGTCGGTTGGCCGTTTATTGTCCCTCGATGTTTGAAATCGCATCACCTGTCAGAGGTTATGGAGCGCTCTAAATCACTCCTTCAGCTGGTCAAGTCACAACCCTTTGACCTAAAATTTACTAACGGGCCGAGGTAAAAAGTTAATTTTCATCTCAGGTATGTAGCTATCTACCCATCACAACATTTGACAGTACATTATTATGTTATTTGTCCTTAACCTTTCTCTTGCGGGTCATTGGTCTCTACCAGTGTATGCCTGAGGCGAAGCACTTATTTGTAATAAGTTTTTGTGCATAAAAAAACAACAACTGACTCTCAGATCGAATGTCTTCTAGAATAGAACTTGTCAATGTTCCATTTAACCATAAAATGTATTCAGGTGAAACATCATTGCCTGTAATAAATAGCCCACAGAAAGCAAACACCTCAGTGCCAAACCTCTCATAATGTGCAGTTCCAGACTACACACTGTCTGCATCATTAATAAGTTGATAATTTTTTGCTTTAATGCACCTTTACAAGATACCAATAACAGCGATTGACTTTATTTTGCCCTTTTGTAAATCATAATTAATCTATCAATCGCAGATATTCGTCACTATCTCAAAATGTCAATCTTCATTTTATTATTCAATGCGATTAATTCGCATAAATTGGTAAAGAAAGAAATAATCTCTTTGACTGGCTTACTCTGCACATCATATAATCTATTTAATTCATACTTTTTTTTACCTATCTTGTATATACATTAATAAATATTTAATTTCTATAAGTATGGGCACAATTGAATAGAGATCTATCTATACAATACTAAACCTTGTGTGTTATCTTTCAGTTAGTGCAATTTAATTTTGTACATACTTGTTATCAGCAAAAAATGTCCTGCAAATATAGCATCGATGCAGTTATTTGTACAATTCACCTTAAAAGCAGGAACCTCACAATACCGGCAATCGTTCCAACTCTAAAAGGAGTTATTTGATTTATTCACTCTTCTAATATATGATAATTGCTTTTCTATCTTCTCTGCCATTTTAATGCAATTCTTATTATTGTGATTAGTCCACAAAAAGTGAAGAAACATATGAGTATTTCTCAGAATTACAATTTTAAATCGTTGCGAATCTGCTGTATATGATTCAATAACAATTTTTTTTTCATGATCGAATAGGTATCGATAAAATTACTGAAAAGCAAAAACAGATTTTTCTTCAGTAGTAACTTAGAACCTAATTCTTACTATCTCACATTAATTAAAGGTAATGATTTTTTAAATGAAGTACTACCTGGGACTTAATTTGATATTTGTTTTATTTTATTCACGCTTTGTTGTTTTCTGCACTGGTCTGCGATTCTACAACGTAATATTTAATATTCTCTTACGAAATAAGTAACTGCTAGAATGTCTCAGTGATTGTTGTATATTAAATTATGCAATATACTTATATCTATTTTTGTTTTGCTCCTAGAACTTCCTAAATTAAATATTTGTAATAGGATATAATGTTTGATGTTATTCCCACATCACTTATTCCCACAGTTACAGCATTCGCTTAGTATGTGTATATTTTTGTATAATCAGTCTGTAAAATCTGTCTGAAAAACCAGCCTCCACTACTATTACACACAAGTTTAAGGCATGAATTCGCATTATAAGAGTTTTTTTTATTTAAAAAAAAATTAAGTCTACCTTAGACATCAATGAAGTCATCTTAAATTTAATCATTGCACCCTGCAAAATATATATAATATAGTCTTGCAATCTCAGAGTAATAAGGCACCACAGCTGTAGAGACGGTGTTTTGCTCTATTTCATAGAACTAAAGTGTTGCAAATTTTTGGTTTGGTTTAACAGCAAACGTGTAATGGACGGTTTCGGTTTGCGCTTGCAATTCTCAATGCTATAGCTAATTTCGTGATTGATAATCCTAGAGGGATTTTTGTCCACATGGACGGCTCTTAACCTGTGGCGCTTTATTACTCTGAGGTTGCAATAGTTAAGTAGTCTATTATAATTATTTTTTATTGATATCTTCCTTTTGTGGAATAAATCCTAAGTATTTCAGTTGGTTTTTTCCAAATGAATATAGAACTTCTTACTCGGGTGTACTCACTGGTTGCGCAAGGCCCATTTATTCTTAATTATGTAGATGTGGGTCATTGCTATATAAACTCCTGGCGTCACTGCGATCTGTGTAGATCTATTGTGACGAGTCCTCGAAAGCAAGTTCTTGCCCTTCAACCCCAGTTCTTTAAAGAGCCTGGCTTTAAAAAAAATAATTGATTTGCAGTATTATTTACCTTGCTTATAATGTACAAGGTTTATATTTAAAGGTGGATTTTGTTTCCTGGCTATCTATATCTAAGAAGTGTTGGGAAAGGGAATTTTGCCTGTGGATCTTCATTCAAGAGAAGCCGGACTATTGATACTATGTATATATATTGATAATATACCATCAGTAGGCCTTCCGTTTCACTTGAAGAGATCACGGTTCGAGATCGATGTTTTGGATACCTTACCAATATTTACAATGGAATCACTTTCACAATAAATAAGTCATTTATAATGTAATATTGTATGTTCACTCCAGCAGTGCGATTCTGAACGCTCTCTAGGGGTTAAAAAAAGCGTCGCTAGCAAGTATGTAATTTACATACTAATTATGTGCAAGCCACTCTTTCTCTAACCCCCGTGGAGCGTTCGATCGCAGCAGTGCGTTTCTGAATACTATTACATACGTAATTTCTAGCAACGTTTTCTTTTACCCTTAGAGAGTGTTCAGAATTCCACTGCAGAATGTGCTAATGGTTTGGTGAAACACAGAATAGTTTGGTAATGGGGAAGTTTGTTTGTCGGGCAGGTACCACAATGTCCCGCAGCAAAGACAAATACGAGGCGGGCGGGCGGCGCGCGCACAGCATCATGTCGGAGGCGGAGCGCGCGGGTGGGCGGCAGGCGCTGCAAGCAGTTGTCGCTGAGGTACAGCGCCGTGAGGTGCGCCAGCCCCCACAGCGCGGGCGCCAGGCTGCGCACGCCGCCCGTCACCTCCAGCGCCGCCCACAGCGCCTGCCGCCCGACGTGGCGCGCCTGCACGCGCTGCGCACGCTCGACGTCTCCAGCAACAAGCTGCGCAGCTTGCCCGCCGAGCTCGGTGACCTCATCCAGCTCAGGTAATTTGCAATGCTGTCGCAGCCCAATGAGGAACTCGAGTGCTACAGTAGTAAAAAATAATCTGCTGTGCGAAATTACACATTTATGTGACTGCGGATTTGCAATAGAAAATAAATCATAGCGTTGTTATGTTGCTGTGGCAACCGGCAACAGATTTACGGTTTTACGAGGAATCCATTTTTTTTCACATTTAGCGCGTTTGGGGTACAAATTTTAATTTTATTAGGTTCAACTTTTAAATTTCAGAAACAAAAACAAACTGAAGTTCCTATAAACTAATTTGACATGCCGCCGGACATGGCAAATTAAAATTTAATTGCTCTGCTATGTTTCAATAAAAATTAAACTGCTTTGCAACATCAAAGGTTTATGTAAATTCGTGTTCTTAATAATCAAAAAATTAGTAATCGTGGCAGCCATGGTCCATCATGATTGCATCCAGCCATAGATTTCTCACTGGGGTAGCCATATTTTTCGACATTTAGCGTGTTTGGGGTACACATTATAATTGCATGGGGTTCAACTTTTAAGTTTCAGAAACAAAAACAAACAGTCATTCTTACAAATTAATCTGATCAGTGTCGTAGAATCCCTGCTAGTCAGTGGTTCATACAATAAACTTCTGTCAAACCCATGTTTTCTTTGCTTCTTGTTAGTTATGTTTCACCGTTCAAATGTGTGCTTTGATCACTCACTGACCCGAACTCACGACGTTGCGGGTAGTGTTTCCGTGGGTATTTTCAAAATTACAATATTTAAAAAAAACTTAGCGATGATAATACATTACATAAAAAAAAGTTTTGGCTTTGTTTGATAATATATAAACAAAAAAATAGTTTCTAAAAAACCACTGAACTTTCCACTGTAAAAGGGAAATCTATCATCCCAAATTCTACCTTAACTCCAAGAAAAACTTCCTTTACACCATACTGATTATAAGCCATTATCGATTTCACTACACACACGGTTAGGATTAATTATTGATTTTAAATTTAGTTGGGGTGTTTATATTGATGGAATCTGCGACAGGTTTAAGGTACTGGCTTAAAGTCATTTATGAAATCAAAAGCATATTACCTTTTAAAACATTAAGATATATATTATACATACCTCGTTCTTTGAATTGATTATATCTTACGGAGTGCGTGTCTGGGGTCTCACCTTTCAGTCTCATCTAGATAAAATTTATGATATTCAGGTGAGACTGTTAAAAGGGATTGTACCTAATAGCATAATCCATGCGGCGAAACATATGGACGAAGGTGTATATTTTAAATTTTGTAATGTCCTGCCAGTAAAACAACTCAACAACACAACACTAGATTAAAAATTAAAGGTTCCCTGGTCGTTCCCCGAATTCCAAATTACTTCGGAGAACGAACATTTTATTGCGTTATTCCGAGATTGTTCAATGATCTCCCGCAAACCATCATTAACATGAAAGATCTTCAATAGAAAAAAAAAGAACGGAAGAAATATCTGTTAAATACTTTATAGTGTGTTAAAAGGCAATAAATAACTATGTATAATATAAAAGTGTGTAAAATAAACCTGTCTTAAAAGAAATGTGTCCCAACGAAAAATCTTTAGACTTAGTGGGTAACTAATTGTAATATGTGTTTAAAAATACCAAATAAACGCTGCTGTGCAGCACAGAAACTGAACCAATTGAAAAACAGCTTGCATGATTTTTTAAAAGATGAACATCGCCGATTAAATGAATACTAAGTACAGGCACACCAGCAAAGGCTGTTTGTCTCTTAATGATAGTAATGTTAGTCAAATAGTAGCACTTTTCCATGTCCAAGCTGATGACGAATACTCTTCTGTGTGGAACAGAACCAGAACCCTGGACGAGCATTTTTAACTCGATGGCTCCTCTCGGGTAAAAATCCTGAAAACTGAAGTCGAGATAAGTCCACCTCTTAGTATAGTGATTGGCGCATTTGCAACCACGCTTGAGGCCCCGGGCTCGATTCCTGGCAGGGTCAATGTGATACTTCATTCATTGCCATATTTCACTGAACCTGGACTGGCACCTGAAGCGTAAGACTGATTACCATACCCTCATGTAACAGATGATCGATTGCAGTGCCCTATGCACCACTGGATGCAGAAGGCGAAATGATGAAGATAAATTTTAACAATAATAACAATTTAATATTAGCAAAATTACTATTTATAATATATCTCAGATTCCTGTCAGAATTAGTATTGTGAACCAAATATATACACTTAAGATTATCAGTCTGTAAAGTATGGTAAAACGAGGTTTTTTAAAATTATCATTTTATCAAATTGTATGGAATGGAATACCTCTATGGTAGTATTGTTTGCCCAAGAATATTAGATAGATGAAAATACAGTCTCGGCTAAATTACTTATGCAGCATTTCTTTTCAAATCATTGTTAGAAGTTTTCCCTATTACAACACTATACCCTTGTACATTTCAGAGAGCTGCTCCTCCACCACAACTATCTCCGAGTTCTGCCGTATGAGCTGGGGAAGTTGTTCCATCTTCAGATCCTCGGTCTCCACGGGAACCCGCTGTCCAAGGAAATATTCTCCATCTACGGAGAGAACAATGGCACGCACAAACTGCTTACGTACATGCTAGACAACCTGCAAGGTAAGATTTTTATTACGCTAGTAAATATAATCCTTTCCTTAAACTAAACTTTCAAGGCTCTTGAATTATTTTATTATAATTCGGAATTATAATGTTCTTTTATTATTTACATATGTTCAAATATCTACTTTTTGCCATTTAGTTTCTTTACTCCATTGACAGAAATATATTTTCAATCATTGTCAGTATTATTTGTGTATATTAATATTTATTTATGTATCAATATACACAGCACGTAGTGCCTTTTACTGTACAAAAAATACATAGTATGTAGAAATAAACACTTAAAATAATATACAGTAAATAAACAAAAATAAAAAGTATAAATAGTTTATATATACATATTATAACACAGTGGTTTTATACAATGAACACGTTAATATATTGTGTAAAAAATAAATCACTAAAAGGCATATAGAAATTAAAAGTTAGAAAAATGTTTTTAGGTATATCTTTAATCATAGGTACACATTTAACAAAACATAATTATACCAAAACATTATTATATTGACGCTAAATTAGCTACATGGAATTCCATATAATTATAATTCACAAATCTGGAAATATTTTTACCGCTGTTAGGTAATTATTTTATTGTCTTTTACACAATCAATATAATGTCATGCCAAATACGATATTGAAGTGTGGCAGATATGCGAAGATTCGACATATGTTGAATCTTGAAAATAAAAAAACATTACATTACACATTTTTTTTATATAGAAGTATAAATCATCCAGAAAATTATATTCTTCTTTAATTTAAATTTAATATAACGTTATATGTAGTGGTAGTACTTAAAGAAAATGCTTTTAGTTTTTTAACTACATTGACATTGTAAAAGTTTTCATATGGCGTGGCTAATTGTCAATCAATTAATACACTATTATTGAATGTGCATCCGAAGCGTCAAGGTTTCACTGTTGGCATTCGAGCAATAAGAAAATATCTTTCTAACGGTTACCGCAGTGAGTCTCACTTGTCACTGACCCACAATTTGACATGTTTTTTCACGTTTTTCAATTGTCTTCTCTATTTTTTATGACTACGCAAGTCGTAAAAACAATCTATCGCCGACTATTACATATTATTTTAAAATTTAGCGTGACTCATAATTTTGTCATTGGACTATTCTTCGTATTTTGATGGCTAACTCATTTTAGAAATTTTGTACAAATGCTCTAAATTTGTAAAGCTCAATGTTTAGAAATATGACTTCGCTGTATTTATAAAATCTTTTCATATCTGCTATTATGATTTTGCTATTAATTTCTTCGATTCAATTTATCTCTACCACTGTATAAAGCTTAAACACCATCTTATTCCAATGTTTAGATTTATGTATTCTACAGTTAACGTAGATATCAAATTGATCTGAAGTGTAATAAATTAGTCTTTCTCTATATACCAAAAAATTATCAGTATATGTTGCGATTGGTGTTTCATTTGGTGCGGAAAGGTGAATAATGATAATTGACTTTGCAAATAATTCATTCTAAATTTTTACAATATATAAAGAATAAATGCCAACCCATTTTAATGTTACCCTTGGCTATTTATTAAATGTTGTAGTTAACGGAATATAAGGGATTTTTTGCTAACTAATATGCCATCTCAGAAAAGTGTTGATTCTGGTTCTATTGTATCATTGATTTTGCCTTGCCATATTGTTACAGTGTATTTCTTTTTTCTTAAATTGTAATGTTAATTATTCCTTCTATGATGAATAAATTATTTTTAAAGGGTAGGTGTAAATAAATGTAACAAAATTTTTGTCCTACTTTTACAGACAAAATCAATAAGAATGCATAGCCATGAACTGCATACTAGTATGATGAATTACCATATGCAATTACCACTTGTACTTTAATATAGTTCATTGAAATTAGAAATTAGATGCATATTCAATGTGCACACGTTTCATGTACAAGAATACGCCTTCCGATTATTTCTCACAAAAAAAATCATTCGAGTCTTTCATAAATTTAAACACTGCTGTTTTAAATTTATTTACAATATTTATTTATTTTATTTTACAATATACCTTATTATCAAAATTAATCATACTCCGATTCGATTTGTTGCACATTATTGTTAATTACGAATTGTTTTTTTTACTATGCAAATTATGAAACTGAAATCACTTTCTCCAAATGCTTATACACACATAAATTATTCTCACTTTTGACGAGTCCGCAATTCAAGTATTCGTCGAAATCATGCCATCTCTTTTTCTGATTTTACAAATAAAAATTCAGCAAAATTCGCATCATAAATCTTTCGAGTCATTGTTATTTTCATCTCTTTACATTTCACACGCTCAAACCGCTGCAGTACCACCACTCTTGATTTTGTCAATACTAATTTATAAAACATTATGTAATAATGTTAACAAAATTCAAATCTAAATAATATGAATTTACCAATCTCGCAATTGATTTTTGTCACAGGTATTGTGTTTTTCAAGATACTCGTTATTCTTATTTTTCTAACATTTTTCTGTACTTATGTGTAGTTACCAGAACCTTCTTGATATCCTTGTTCACATTTGCACCTCCAGTTTTCACCCTTACATGTGTATACCAATTTTTCTCTCCGCTTCAATCTCATTATTTTATTTAATTATCCTCGACATAAATTATCAGGCTAATTTGCTTTCTAGTTTATTGTGTCAAGTTTGTTACTTTGATATGAGAATTTATACACTTTTTACATGTAGGTATTATTCAAAGACTTTGTTTGGTTGACAATATATTTTATCTGTGCCCTACAAAATGTTTACAGTTATCTGAGTTTAATTCGTTCTTATTGAAATTCCTGTTATGGAACTAAATATGTGTAAATTTATTCTGCTTGTCATACAACACAAATTGTTGTATTTTTACAAAAAATAAGTATCTCCTGGATACAATAACTTAAATGTTCTACATTTTAGGGATTTAACACCTTTATTGCATATTTTAAGAAAGGTGATAAGTTATGTCTTTTTTATAACTAGCATTATTTACTCACATAATGCTAGTTATAAAAAAGCTATCACAGCAATATAATTTATTATTTCATACGCATAATAACTTCCTAAGGCATAAATCCAACTCAGAACCTTTAGATATCAGGTCCACTGCTCTACCAACTGAGCTAATGAGGTACCTTCATATTTTTTACCGTCATAGGTGTTCCGATGGTGGATGGTTGACAATTAAAGAAATATGAGCTTATTTTTGTTTCGACTCCCAAGTCTGTTTATTGTAACACATTTAATAGGCAATGATAATATGAACCTTTTAAAGAACTTTCAAGCAAAAAATGTAAATGTGCTAACAACCGCACTATGGAGACTAGCATTCACTCTATATAATTCCTTATTTTGCCCAGTAAAATACCTTTTGATAAAAAAATCAATTCTACTTCTAGGTTTGTGTAAAGTATTTGCTCTTCAAAAAGGTTCTGTAAATAGGTTGAATTCTTCAAGCCACATTACATTTTTTAAAAGTAAATTAAATATATTGCTATGTAAAATAAATTAAAAATACTTCATTGTAATTTATTATAGAAATAAGAGACAAGTAATACTGAAATTAATAAATTTGGAGTACCGTACATGTCACGAAACCGGCTACCGCTTATTCCAAATTTGTAGATTTAAGTATCACTTACTTTCAAACATGTAAAATAAATTAATATTTCGATAATCTGGAATAAAACAAAACAGAAAGAAGAAAACATCAATATCTATAAATTTATAAAGTGACAGTGCGGATGAAATGCCACACATTTTCATAATTCTTCTCATGCACAGATCTATGATTATGTCCACTTTTGACCGAAATTGTCCAAATTTAAGATTTCATTGCCATTCACTCTTGCCACATATATGAATATATTTACTATCCATTCATTCCACTTGACGACATGACCGATCATCTAAGCCCTTTAACCCGATCCCGGCGGAAACTATTTTTCGAAAGCCTGAGAAATCGAGTTCTGTATGCGGCAACTGTCTTCAGACATTTTTGGCTTTACAGGCTGATACTTTGATAAGTGAAGGATAGATGGCCGAAAAGTTTGTATCGAAATATTCCCTGAACATTTGTTGATGAGTGACATCTCTGAATAACTCCTAGTATTATATTTGTTAAAAATTTCATTAGAGCGAGAGAAAAAATGACCGAACAGTTTTAAAATCCAGTACCTATAGCATACGTCTAGCGCTCTGTTCACAAATCTGTTGGAACACTTATATGAATGTTTATTAATGTAATTTCTCAATGTTCACATAAAAACATATTTGATTATTGAAGTTCAAGTATTTGGGAAGATAACTAAACAATAAATTGTACAGATAAATGCCTTTGTCTCTTACAACAAGTCGATTTAAAAATACCATCCGTGATTTTTAGCGCTTCAAAATATACCACCGTGCACGGGTGACGACAAACATATACTTAGCGGTGAAAGAGTTGATTAATCTTAAAAAACTATGGTCACAATCTCCCCCTTCCCCGACTCGTATGCACAGAATTGCAAATAATTATGCAGAGCGGTTGAACTTACCCCACACCGCTTGCTGCAATCAAATCAGCTGTGCTCTCTGCTGAATGGCTACAATCCCAATTCTCCAACGTTTTAATGTGTTTTTCCTTTCTTTTCAATTATCTCTTACTTCCTTTCTTTCGTTTGTTTTCTTTACTTAATGTCATTGAAATGATTAATGTATCATATAAATGCTGCTATTGGTCGTAGGGAGTTAGAGAGGTTGATGCATGCATCGGATTGGAGATTCTTACTGGATGGTGAAAATAAAATATAAAAATAATGAAATAATTTAAAAAAACAAATGGCAATCATGATGTTTCGCCTGTATTAATTAAATTGTGTATCTTTTATGTATGAATTTATGCATGTGTCACCTGTCAACAGGTCACAAGCCCTGTAGATTCCTAGACTTCTATATTACCTTCTCTTAAATGTTCTTCATCTCTGTTGTAATATGTTAATATAAGCAGCTCCCCAGGGAGTTGAATCCAGTCCTTGTCTACAAAAATTTGGACAAACTCAAAATATGTTGGTTAATGTTATAGTTATAAAAATGTCTGTAAATAAATATTGTTATCTGCGTGTTCCTAAATGAGTTTTTTACAAAAACTCCCTGAGAATATTATATAAAATTATGTATAATATGTTTTCAATTTAAATAAAAAATAATAATTGGCTGATGGCACCTTGAATTGTCCTACCATCTTTGAAATGCAAAATCCATCGACGGTCAATCTTCACCGTACAATGCGCAAATATCGCAAGCAGCTATATTCCTTCGATCGAACTTGAACCGAAAGAGTTGTCGAAAATGCTCACTTTTGTCTTACTTGACATACCATTTTGAAGGCTTGTAATAAAATAAAATGTTTAACGTAAAAGCAAATACAGTATCTTGTAGAGCAGAAAACTTTCATTCGAATGACATATAACCTTTACCATTTTGTTTTACTTTTGGTGCTCATTTTTGAATTTACAAGAAAACGGATACAACTTATGTTAACATGTAATATTTTATGCAAATCGAGTATATATATTGCCAGATTTAGTAACATTTAGACTTCAATATGTATCAATTACATGTATGTGTACTTTTAATTATGGTTATATGGATCTACCATGTATTTTTTTTAGTTCTGATCTTGTTAACTAACGCAATAAAGCATAAATAAATAAAAATACGCAGACATGTCACCAATCAATCATCTATTGGAATTGGAAATGTCCGTGTCAATCGTGTCAATTTCAATTTGTTTTTAGCAAACTTCCCCAACAGTACCGTTGTTGTAGTCATATTATTTGTCATGTGGCGTCCTTAACATATTAGGAATGCTATAAATTCAATGTTGTAAAACAATGTCACTGATAAGTTCACAATGGGCAAACCGTGTTATCATTTGTAAGGTCAATTTATTTGTACTGTCGCTCATTTATTACCATGTGGATACTATTGGTGACCTTATAGATTAACATTTAGAACATATAAATTATTATGTTCCTATTAAATCTATTTTTGACCCACGTTTGTTGCTCGGTATTGAAATAAATAAGTAAATTAAATTGACACATAACTGTTTGAAAATGTCCTTGCAAGGTTAAAAATCCGACGTACAAATTAAAACAACGCATTTCAGGTAATATTTTCATTTATTTGTTGTTTTTATTATATTTCTCATTTATAAATATATATTTTTCTTTTTCGTTTTGTCTGAACTCTTCAGTTTTTGCTGATTTCAATGTTAATTATCTCCCTAGGTCAGTGATGGTAACCTATGACACGCATTTCAGAGGTGACATGTCAAGACATTTCGGGTGACACGCATCGTTTGCGGACGATTTTCGCCCTATAACACGCATTTCAGAGGTGACCTGTCAAGACATTTCAGGTGACACGCATCGTTTGCGGACGATCTTCGCCTTATGACACGCATTTCAGAGGTGACATGTCGAGACATTTCGGGTGACACGCATCGTTTGCGGGTGATCTTCGCCCTATGACACACATTTCAGAGGTGCCATGTCAAGACATTTCGGGTGACACGCATCGTTTGCGGACGATTTTCGCCCTATAACACGCATTTCAGAGGTGACCTGTCAAGACATTTCAGGTGACACGCATCGTTTGCGGACGATCTTCGCCTTATGACACGCATTTCAGAGGTGACATGTCGAGACATTTCGGGTGACACGCATCGTTTGCGGGTGATCTTCGCCCTATGACACACATTTCAGAGGTGCCATGTCAAGACATTTCGGGTGACACGCATCATTTGCGGGCGATCTTCGCCCTATGACACACATTTCAGAGGTGACATGTCAAGACATTTCGGGTGACACGCATCGTTTGCGGACTATCTTCGCCTAGGAACGAGAGATGCGCTTTATTGATTTTCTTAATTTACTTCGCTTCTCTTTGATATACCAGAACTGCAAACATTATTTATATTCCTAGATTTGACATATCAACCAAATCAGGTTTTTTCAGAATTTTTATGCACCGAACTTAAAAGGTTGGCCATCACTAACACTAGGTAGAGAATCGAAAATTCTGGGGATAACAACGGGTAATGGTTATTCTTTATTAAAAAATTTCCTCGTCACCATCTTCATTCTGTTTCCACACCTAATGGTGCATAAGGCACTGCATTAGTACATCAACTGCAGCGTATCCTGATAATTTTAGTACGTGAAGGGAATATAAGTCTTACGCTTCAATTTTACTTTTATGCTAGTTTGTCTGCCTCGTGGTCTTAATGGACAGCGCATTTACCTACCACGCAAGAGGCTCGAATTCATTTCCCGACATGGTTGACATAAAATATTTATTAAAAAAAATATTTTTACATTATAATATTTTGTCGGTTGACAGGTAAAATTCAATATTTACAGATTTATGCTGAAATGAGGATATCACCAAGTTATAAATTTTTAAATAATATCTTACAAAACTGTAGTGAACAAAAATCATGAACAGCTGTTTCTGATTATATAATGGACTTGGTAATTTTTACGTGCAAGAAATTGTTGGAAAATATAGAACTTTGTGACATACAGTCACTCTACCATAAATTTGTACTTAATGAGTTTACCTCTCAACTGTCAGTTTCATAGTCCCTAGACTGGCACCGGATTAATTATTAATTTAGTATTTTTAATTTGTTTTGAATTATAAACATTTCAAACTCTGATTTTGTAATGCTTCTGCTACCATTACACCATTTCCCCATAGGGGTAAGCAGAAAGAATGGACCGTCACACATTTCTATCCTGGCATACATTTCTAGCTTCTTCCACATGCATACATCTTGTCATACATGCCCTTCGGTCCTGCCTGCTTTTAACATGACCAGACTTAAAATTTTGGTTTATCTGATCATGCCACGTCTTCCTCAGTCGTCCTCATCTCACATTACTGTTCATTCCCGCCATATATACCTGTTTTACCATTCTTTCGTCATCCATTCGTTCTACATGACCAAAGCATGTCAGAGACCCTTTCTTAATCTTATCAATTATACCTGACTCAGATTTACACTCGCCTGATTTCATGTTTTTTTTTAAAAATATACTCGGTAATTGAATCCTAATATTCAGAAACCCCATAAATCAACAAGAGTATTTTTAGGGTGTCTACAAAAAACTATTTAGTGACTTTTTTTTATATAAAAGTGTCTACCCAAATGCCCTTTTCTTGGCAATGTATCCTATAGGATACATATAATCAATTTTTTTCTCATGAAACAAGTAAAATGGTATTCAGTTAAAACTGCTTTACCATATTTTTCATTCTTAACTGCGTTATCACAATTCACAATAAACTTTGACTAAAACTAAAAAAAAAAATTGTTTGAAATTCTGTCTTTTCAACCATCAAATTTGTAAAAAAAAATATTTTCATTCTGCCAAGATAAGGGTTAAATAGAGAAAAATATTCAACCCAAGACACAAAGACACCATTACGTTGGTAAAGGGGTTCATAACGTTTTGCCGGAACTGTGGAAAAGTAGCAGCATTGTTAAGCTGAAGAAAGTGTTGGCCCCGGTCTTTCATGACTTGGTATTGGCTAAGCCGAGATGTGAAGGCATGTCATGAATTGAAAATTCACACTGGCTGGTAAAAATTAAACAGTAAACTGTAAATTCAAGTAGTATATTATAATAGTATGTTAATCTGTTAAAAATATCTATTAAAAAAGTTTACATATAATTATTGCTGTTGGCGAAGTTTCAAACAAAAATTGTAAAAATGATAAAATTGGTAAAATGTCAATAAATGTATCATTTTTTACTAGAGCCTATTGAGCCTTTACAGATACACAAAAAATAATATTTCAAAGAATAAAAATAAATATAAATACATGATACAACTGTTTTGAAGGCAGCTTTAATACTCTTATGTGATTTCTGCAAACTATGACAAATTTAGCAAATATTGTAATCAGTAAAAGTTAAAATTACAATAAATACATTTTTGTATCAACTGATTTAAAAATCTACTTCCACTTTTCAGTATTAATACATCCAATTAATTGAAGTTTTTGGCGAGAATTCATTACAGTTACACTTTGATTGTAACAGTTAATACTTATTCATAAAAATTATCTGTCAAAAAAATATTTCATTTGCCTTTGAATATTTTTTTAAGGAACCCATGTACTAGATCTATAGGATTTTTGTACTGTTTTAAGTTAGAACATACATATTTGTAAACCTAAAACATTATATAAATACAAACATATATGTACATATATATATATTTTATTTGAAGCAGGAACTGTGTGTTATTAATTATAATAAAAAATATATAAATCTACTCAATCCATCCATTCCATCTTTAGAAGAACAACATGACAAAAAGACTAGACTTATAAGCTTCATATATTTCGACGTAATATTTTGTAATCACTGTTAAAATAAAATATGATAGAAATCATTAGTTAATTATACCTCGATAAAGAAGCTTGTATAGCTTTAAAACCGGTCGGTAGAAAAAAAAATGTGGTGAAGAACAAAGTTGTTAAATATTTATTTTAGTAAAATATTATCTTCATCCCCTTATCCGCACCCGATAGTATATAGGGGTAGGGCGCCACATATATAAAATGTGTTTAGATTAATTCCACATCAGACGGCTTATTTCTTCCTAACAAACAATAAAATGAAAGGTGTTATTTATTTTTTTGTTTCAACGCATACGTGAAAAAAAATCAAAATAAAATGGCTACCTATAAAAAACTAACAATATGTGTTTACTCACGAAAAAATAACCAATAATATGTGTTTACACACGAAATGAATACGGCTATATAAATATTTCGCAAAATAAGCATGTTTTTTAACAATTTCCAGCTAAGAGTTGATGCATCATTTCATAGAAATCTTGACTCAACTGAGTTAAACATTTTCTATATGAATCACCTAATTGATAAACATCACTCGCCCATCCATTCGTGTTTCAAGATTGTAATGAAAATTAATAACTGTTTTAACATGAATTATCTTTATAAAATCGGACAAAAGCTGGTCATAAAACTATAGTCTATAGAAACTTTGATTTCGGTCTCTGAATTGAAGCTTTTCTTTCAAAAGTTTTGATGGAAGCTCTTATTTTATAAATTACAATCAGATTTAAGATACTGATTTTGTATTGTTATTTGTCTATTTAAAATTTCAAAATAAACGTAAGGTCCCAAGTTTATTTTAATTTTATGTCGTTAAATTATGCACATATCAAAGTACACATATTAATGTCAAAAAACTTATTTTTCATTACAATATTTATATGGTTTAGTTATGAAGATATGCAAATACATTATTCAGTCCTGTAACTGAAAATTTGAAAAAAAAACTTATGGTTTTCGTAAAAATTGTAAGTGAGAATTTTTTTTACTTAAAATTTCAACAGAAAATACAATCAAAAAACATCATGCCGTTTCTCCGCAAGGGTAAGCAGAGAGGGTACACGTCAAGCTACTATGTCCTTTTTACTTACAGATCTTGCTTCCTCTGCATACCTACATCTTCTTATGCACGCACGTCAATTCTTCCAAGTTTTGAGACATGCTCATAACAAATTAGTTTTTGGATTTGGTCGTGCCATGTCTTTCTCGGTTTTCTTATTTTTTTGCATCCATCGACATTCGCATATCAAATCTTTAAAGCCCTTCTTTCGTTGTCCATTCGCTTTATTTTTCCAAACCATCAAGGACCTCGACATTAAATGCCGACAGAAATATTGTTCACCTATCGTAGGTAGTTTTTTTATATAAAAAAATATACATACTCAGCTTTGTGATTTTTATAACATATTTAATTAAATATTTCTATACTGGTATATTTAATTTCAATATAAGTTATAAAAATAAACAAATTATATAAAATACCATACTGTACGTAAATCAAAAAAAGGTAATCAAAATATGAATGAAAAATAAAAACAACCGTTTCTAACAGATTTGTACCGTGTCGCAGTCCTTGCTGTCTTCAGCTTGTCAATAAGTAAGTTTTATCAAACGTAAATCGTCTTGGCCTTTGGGGTATTTTTTTCCATCACCACATCAAAATGTTCTTCATTTACATTTAATGAAATTGTTTTTAACCACAACTGCTAAACTTTTGAACAGACAGTGAAGCACTCCCTCCACATATCCGAAAACCGTTTTAAAGACCGATGGTTTTCGTACCGGTTTCGCTCATACTGGAAAAAAACATTTTTTTGACATAAATCGAGTAGCTTTATTTATTTTTAATTTCGTAAACCGTAATTTTAATTAAATTTAACTCGACCGCTTTCATTTCCCCTTTCGCTGTATGTTTGACAAATTATATGGAGGGCTTGTGTCGGATTTCGTTATTTTTCCTCATGTCCAAATTACACGAACGGTAGCAACAACTGTTTATTCACCTGTATAATCTAGTTACAAAAATCCATTATGCCCGCAAACCGGAAATCTATCGCAACACTATTATTAGTTGATTCGCAAGAACTAGTGACGTTGTTCAAAGTAGTTTAATTTTTTCATACATTTTCGAGGAACTTCGTCGTACAATTATTTTTTACCGTGCGTAAGAATTTTTTTTTTATTTCCGATTTCCCGTAACACTGAACTCGCTTATTTAATCTAGTAACAGGGCTGGTATTCCGAACGCGTTTACAGCGCGCTATAATGCGTATTTAGTACGTAAAAACGCGCTATACCGCGCTATGATTTCGTTTAGAATACTAGCCCAGGAAAGGATTGTTAGCACTTTCTTCTTTTGACAATTATTACATATTTATTATATCATTTTTTTATTATTAATAAAGCATATAATACATTAAGTAGATATTACACTCCCAGAGGTGCTATCCTAAACCACTCTCGTGGCACGAGAAAACAGTTTTTCTCGGGTATTTTGTATGTAAATACACGAGATAATACGGCCACGAGAGCGTTTGGAATACCAGCTCCGGAGTTATAAAAAAAAACTTATTTGGGATCGTACATAAAAAGAAAACATTTTTGTGACAATACATATTATTAAATCTACATAGTTAATACTACCCAAAATAGTAAGAAAACATAATTAAAAAAATAACGTGAAACACAGTACTTTACACCATATATATAAATTACAAGTGCAACACGTTGTGGCCCCTTTACACATGTAGATGCTCATAAGATCACCTACACGGTGTGGATGGCCACTGAACAAAAATCAACAATATAGATTTTTACTTCCAAATGAGTTAAGTTGCAATACCAAGTTCGCCCTAGACAATTTAAGGGTTGTCGAACAAAACGACTATAAAATAAATAAATTATATAATGGTGAATCCTAGACTACGTTCAAGTCGTCCTCAAATGGATTTTTAAAATTTGTTTTTATATAAACAGGATAGATTTCCTTTAATTTATACATTGCATATAAATATGAATGTATATACATATATATATAAATGCCAATTGGGCGTATATATAAATAAATAAATATACATATATAAATACGTAATAAAAATGATAAAATTGCAAAACTACAACAATAGTAACTACTAAATACACATAAGAAACTAAAATTATAATTTAAAAAATATTTTAGTCTATGTATTATATGCCAATGATTATAGTCGGCTTCGTGGTGTGATGGTCAGTGCGTTTTCCCACCGTGCAAGCGGTCTCGGGTTTGATTACCGACATGGTTGATATGAAATATGTATTTAAAAGGGTGTTTTCACACTAGAATATTTCACAGTCCCTGGACTGGTACCTGAAGCGTAACACTGATCATCTTATCTTGATGTAACAAAAATGATCAAGATACTCTGCGATTGGTGTACCAATGCAGTGCGCTACGGAAAGGGAACGAAGATGATTATAGGCACTACTTTTCTTTCATGGAAACGGACTTTCGCAGTCCAAACTTTTGGACAAGCGCCGTTCTTCAAATAATTCGTCCGTGTTCTGGATAGACGTTTGTCTCGTAGTGAATGCTCGTGTTATTTTTGCCCAATGCGCCTAATTACCACGGCAACTGAATCCGAGACAAATGTGCTCCACTAATCACGCCCGTGCGCCGTGGCCCGCCGACGATCATTCTCAATTATTGTGCCGAGAGCGCAACTTACTGTAGAGATTAACTCTCCCTCCCACATACGTTAACTGCCTGTTTGTTTTTTATAACCTATTAAAATCCACTTTCCTCGGCTCTATAAACTTTTAATATCACGTTTTTCGCTAAGTGCCCTTTTATTTTATGTATGGTAGGAATGTGTTTCTTTTTAAGGCTTCGTTTTTTATTATTCATTTATTTAAAAGTTTTATTTTTATTAACGTCTTTTTAAGCTCCCCGTTAAAATAATTACTTCGAGAAGTTGCTTCTCATTAACTAGTTAATTAATTTAGGGCCGTTTGTGGTATAGTGCAGTGGTCGGCAAACTCATTAGTCAAAAGAGCCAAAGATCAGCATTACGACGACTGAGATTTATTTTTAGAGCCAAATTTCTTTTCGTTAAACTGTTTCCTCTTCAAAGCCAACGAACCTTATTATGCGGTGAAGATGTCCCCATTTACTCTCTGTTATTGAGTGAACATTTTTTAAATTTGCGATGTAAAGGAGATTTACCGACAATTGTGTTGACAATGTTAATCACAAAATCCAAAACATTTTAAATTTTTCTCCAAAAAAGCATCTCGTGATGATTTTTTACTTCGGAAATAGAAAAAATACCGTTCTTCCATATGTTGAAGTTGAAATAATTTCATCAAGTTTTATATGATGCTTCTCCGTGCAATCGATCACAGTACTCGCAATATCCTCAGTGATTCAAAAGCCAATAGTCCTAGAAGTTCTTCTATAGAACCTGTAGACCAAATAATTTGAAAAAAGTGTAACTTGCGCTGAGAGCCGCACTCGAGTGGCTAAAGAACCGCATGCGGCTCGCAAGCCGCGGTTTGCCGTCCACTGGTATAGTGGGTAACGCGTTTAACTACCACGCCTGAGTTCCCGGATTGAATTAAATCTACGTTAAACGCTTTTTCAATTATTATTATTCAATCCTTTTACTGGACCGGCATCTGAAGCACGATCATATTTTCCTATTCTCTTTTTTTTTTTTTTTTTAAAAAGAAATATTTGCGTTCTTATGATTTACCCAAATATTTAATTTTGAGGGCCATTCTCAACGAGTTGTAAATAACTCACTATTAGAAAATGGAATCAAGTTGGGGTAGAGTGGGATTCGAACCACGGACCTTTGGTCTGTGAGTCCGAGACACTAGCCACGGGACCACAACCCGACCGTATAATAAATGATCGAAATTGGTGTAACAGTACGGTGCCTTATGCATGTTTCTAAGGAGGTTTAAATGGTGTGAACAACCTTGGCCTAGGATGAAGAAAGGGTCACTGAGATGGTTTAGTCATGTAGAATAAATGGGTGACGAATGAATAATAAAACAGATAATATATATGGCGAGAATGAATGGTAACGTAGGACGAGGACGACCAAGAAAAATGTGGCATGGTCAGATAAACCAAAATTTTAAGTCTGGTCACGTCAAAAACAGGAATGGCATGTATGACAAGATGTATGAAGGTGGAAGAAGCTAGAAATGCATATCAGGATAGACGTGTGTGGCGGTCCGCCATATCTGCTTACCTCTACGGGGAAATGGTGTAATGGTAAAAGTAGTACCTAGTGATTATACTATCTATCTTTTTAACGCGTTTTTATATTTAAAGATATTTATCAGTTTAATTTCATTACCCGGGCCGCGATCATAAAGACTATCTTCATCGGTGTCTACCTACCAAAACGGTATACTTAACTTCTGTATGTTCTATCGACTTGTCATCTCGACATCATATGATCGAATCCAACCAATGAATGACCCCGAAAATTTAGTCTGCGTTCCTTACTTCATTAAAATTTAAAATAGTTCTCATTTATATTTTAAATAGGTTTCGGTGATAAAACGTTCCCACCTCAAAGCGATTATAAACTCTAATAAATCCAAATTCAAGCAAAAAATGCTCGCTTGAACTAGATTTTTATATGACTTTTGACAATCACCAAGACGGTATGCTTAACGATTGCCTGTATTTATGTACCGAGCGATTACAAAGCCGTCTCTTTTACTGATTCGTTACGTACACTCAGGAAGATAGTAAAACAGACGGAAAAATGTAATAACTAATTTATTTGACTATTGTGGCAACATTTTTACACCTTCTTCTTCTTGCGGTGCCTTGTCAGGTCGCCTGACGTTGGCGATCACTACAGCGAAAGCATCTCGGTCCTGCGCTACTCTTATATTTCGCAGCCAGGACAACCGCCTATTGGATGTACTCGCCATAGTGATTCCTGGGAAAAGATGACCAGAGTGGTCTCCCGTTGCCTTTTACGCCTAGATGCTCTTATATGTTAATAGGGCAGAATCTAGCCACATCATCTGTTAGGCTAGGCGTACGTTTTCAAAACTGATAGTTATGTCGGAATTTAATTAGACTTCAAAATTGACTTATTTGTCTCTCATATTTTTAATAGGCATTTAAGAAAAAAAGTGCCAACCTCAGAACGATAAAAAATTTGATAAGTCGTAATTAAAGTAAAAATTGCTCGGTGGAATATTTTTTTGTCGCTTTTAATGCGTATATATGCGTATCAAGGGGTACTTGACCCGTCAGTATAAACCGATGTACTTGCATCAAAACTTAAAGGTGGGGGGATCGGTAGTGAATCTTCGTAATCGTTCGGGAGAATTAATTTTAACTATGACGTCATAATGAAGGCATGTCATTTTAGTGCGTAGATATGTGAACAGTGACGTAAGCTTCCACTTGTTAAATATTGATGTACCTACCTAAAACTTAATTTAGCTTCAACTATACCGTCATGGTGAAGGTATGACGTCCTTAGCTTCCCATCATAATCGCGGCCCTGGGCCCCGATTACAATGGGAGTTTATCTTCAAAGTAAAATAAAGTTTTCTGTATGAAAAATATAATATGCGTACGTTTAAAAAAAAAGCTGTTCAGTTGTAGGTTACCAACGAAGATATCTTAAATTTTCATGCAAATATACACATTTTCGTACTTAAATATAGGTTTTACTTTATACCGTCTCGATATGTACCGATGAAAGTAGCGTTGATAATTGCGGCCCAGGAAACGTCGCTTCTCTAATAGTCGTATAAAAATATTTTATTAATTTATTATTAACCGTGTGAATTTTAGAGGATATTTAACAATTAACATTAAAACCAAATGCAAAAATACATCAGTGTGATAACAAAACTGTTTGAAACTCGTTTTAAATTATTCGGGATCTTTTGATTTCACGATTCGAATCCGTTTATTCAGGTTGAAATCACCCAATGTTAACTCTTTATGCTTTCCCTCGTCACCCGTCAGTCATACTACTCTGAAGTTTGGGCATTCTCCATTCTACGGCCCCTGCAGAGACAAATCATAATGGGAAGTCTGATTTGGGTACTCAATATCCCGCTCGAGTATTTTGCGATGTTAGGGGTGAGTTTAGGGGGGCAGGCCGATGCAATGGGGAAGTTCTGTGCTACGGGAAATGTTACAACACATAAAATGTTTTCTTACGCGCTCTACGATTATTTTTTTTTTCTATATATTTATTTATTTATTCATTATTTTCTCTTTCAAACTATAATTAACAATAAAAATATTGTTACCTCACTGGGGTTACCCGTGCCGGGGACACTTAACAATATACTTTTTTTAAATGTTTTTACATTAGAAAAAAACAAAGAAGACTAACTTAATAAACAGAGATAATTAACAAAATATTCACAGTTTTAAAAACGAGGTATATATGAATATCTATATTATTAATATTTTAAAACGCACAATGAAAATAACAAAAACCTAACATAAGCTATACACTTGTGGAACGGTTGATTCAAAATTGGTTTGGGCGAATGAGACAATCCATTTTACTTCTACCTAGCTCCACTATTCATTTTTTATAGCCTTTTCAAACATTTTCTCGTTACTAATTGTTTTAATAGATAGTGGAAGTAGGTTATAGATTTAAATTGAATAATTTAGAGCGTTTAATTGGACTGCGTAGTTTCTCGGAAATGTATGAACATAATTGCTTTGAAACGTCTCAGATTCATGTGAACGTAAACTGGCCACTTAAACCAGCCAATGACAGGTCATAAGCACTCTATATGCCTAGACTTCGATAATTCCTTCACTGAAATTTTCTTCATCTCTGTTGTTATTTGTGTTAATCGCTCGGGAACAACTCCCTAGGGGTAAAATCCAGTCTTCTGTTTACGAACATTTGGACAAACTCAAAATATTGTAATAACCAATCAATTATTGCGTTTTTATGTGTTGTAATAGATTTCCGGTTTCCAGGTAGCCATGTTTTTCAATGTTTAGTGTGTTTTAACAAGTTTGTGGTCCTTCTTTGAAATGTTAGGAAAACTCGCCTACTTGAACTCGTGACGTCACGGGCGGTGTAGTTTAAAAATTACAGAACTTTTTCTTTTTTTTGGCTTAGTTTGATAGTCTATTAACAAATAAAAAATATTTTGAAAACCACTGAACTTCTTTATTATGTCATTCGATATAAATGCCTCATGGTGTAGCGGTCAGCCTGTTTGCCTATCATGTTTTAGTTATAATATTTTGTTTTAAATTGACTTCTTTATGTATGTAGTATGTACCTTGCCCGCCTTAAAATGTGAACGTATAAATCCAACTTTAAAATTATACCTCAAACAACGAGATATCGTCGAGCCAAAGCCAAAGTCAGGAATCTGTATTTTTGACAGTTTTTAGTCAAATATACCAAGAAAGTTCATTTAAACAGAGCGCGCTCTACCTAAACAGCGAATTTTAAATTGTGTAACAAGACCAAGATTTGACTAAATACCCATCTATACAAAGCCAAATTCGTGAATATATCTTTCGAGACTTTTGGGCATTGAATACATTTTTACTTATTTGCCTAATTTACTACGCTAAAATGGCGAATGTGGTAAATTCGCGATTCCAGTTATCTATAAACTATAGTTATCAGTGAACTAGTTAAACGAATTAGAAAATGTATATACATATTTATTAGATTAAGGAATATTTTAAAAATCAACCGTTTAAAAATAGCTAATTACTCAATTGTACAATCTTTGTTATAATATGGTATTGTAGGATGGGGTGGTGCATATGCCAATATATTAAACCCTCTTAAAATAGTACAAAGATTAATTATTAAAGTAATTTTAAAGAAAACCTCAACATTTAATAAGGAAAGTCTAAATAAAATATTTTAGGTTCATACAGTAGACACTATATAAAATAAATTCTATTATAAAAAAATTATTAAGAAGAAAAAAAAATAATTTGTGATGAATAAGTCACTCAGATACCAACATAATATTAAAATTCCTAAATTCCATACAAGTCATGGTCAAAATAGCTTTGTCTTCAAAGGTGTAAAAAATTATAGTAATCTTCCCAATGAACTAAAAACTATTAAAAATAATAGATCAATAAATACATTTTAAGTTAATATAAAGATTTTTTTTGAACTCGTGTAAAAACAACATTAAATTGTTTTTAGTATGAATGTATTATTGTTTTATGTTTTTTTCTTTATTTATCCTATGTTTTTATTTTTATTTCTCATGTACTCGTATTTAAAATTTTATAAACTCTTATAAATAAACAACTAAAACAGTGTAAGTCACTCTCCAAGCACAAGAGTTAGTCTCTTTTTTTGGAGAGTTACAGTGATAACATTTTCTAGATGTGTAAAAGTGGATATGTTCAGAATTTTACAAAAACATGTACTTTTATGAAATTTATGAATTTAAAATAAAAATAATAACACGATCTATAGATTAATGCCATTCTATAACACGTTGTTTTTTCAAAATTATTTTAAAAAATTAATTATTTTAATTGATATGCTTATTTAATAGTTTTAGTTTTAACAAAATATAATCATCAGATCAATCCGAAAAAATCTCAGGCGATTATTATTGGTAGCCGTAGATAAATCTCTTCTAAATTTCTCAACCTTTCCTTCCTTAGTAATTGACCAAAATGGAATTCCATTCACAAAACAGTTCAAAATCTTGGCATTATTATGGACCGATACTTAACGTGGCATGAACAGATTACTGACGTTGGGAAGAAGTTTTATTGCACCCTCCATTCATTGAAAAGTCTTCAGAATTTTCTTCGAACCACAACCAAAGAAATCTGTTCTAATTTATTATATTGTCTTCTCTGCGCTATGCTAATATTTGCTATCTTGGCGCCAATATGCGACTCCGATCGTCTGAAGCGTTTGAAGAATTAAAGCATCCGCTTTATTTTCAATCTCAAAAAGTATGAATAGTTTCACCCTTTCGCTCCAAACTCAAGTGGATTCGTTTTTATCAGCGCATAAACTTTCAATCTTTCTCACTTTATAATATTCTTCACATTCCTTGCGCTCCAAAATACCTTGCTGATAATTTCATTAACCTTTCTGATCACTGGTCAATGGTCTGTCACTCGCTCTTCTCACGAGAGAACGCTTTGCATTCCTCGACATAACACATTTTCAGCTATTCCTTTTCCGTTCAAGGTGCTAGACTTTGGAATGAGCTACCTCTTCATATAAAAAATGCACTTTCTCTAGCCACATTCAAGAAACGCCTGAAACATTACTATATATCCTCAGAATCCTGAACTCCCTGTATTTCATTGTTTTTTTAAATATCTATTTTTATCCGTTTTCTTTCCTTCGTTACTCTTTCTCTCTCCTTCCAAACTCATTATCTGATTCCACCTTCATTCTTTAATATGTATAAAATAATGTAAGTTTTAAAGTTAACATGTGAAAGCCTTATCTACGTATAAAAAAACAGCGGTTATTTTTTATTAATAAGGTTTTTTTATGCAGATATGTATCTTTTGATATATATTTTCGTTTTTAGTACAGACTTTTGACCAACTCTCTTTTGACCAGACTGTTTGGTTGGCTGAAAGATATTGCTTTTAGCATTAAGTCCCCTAAAGTACTTATTCGTTGTATTTGAAGTTTTAAATAAAATAAAAATATTTTTTAAAAAAACGTTAAAAACCCCTCAAAAATACAAATAATGTTAATTTTTAATAATTATTTTTGTAAATAATTTTAATTATTAATACTTAGATATTCAACTATATGGGGCTAGTTTCGTAACAATATAAACAGATTTATATCACCAGTCTAAACTTCAAACCTCAAAATGATGTTTTTGCACATTCGCGACTTTGGCATTGACCGACGATATTATATTTTATTCGTAATGTATTCACGGTAACCGCGAATGAAATGAATATCTCTAGATTTCGGTCGTTCTTTCGTTACACAGTCGTCGGCATTGTTTTTTACGGCTTCGGTTTCATATCTCGAGCAGTTTTTTGGTTAACTTGTCATATTATTTCATCATCGAATTCACGCGGAAGATTTCGCGCCTCGGGAAAGTGGCGCAACTCAAAAAACTCAATTTTACAGGAGAGAAGCTTTGCCGACATCCGCGCTATCAGTAAACTGACATTATTTTTTGAATTGTTAAAAAACGAAAGTATAAAATTGTCATTTTTGCTTTTAGGGCCACATAAATATTTTTGAGAATTATGCCGTTAAATGTGTAGATATGAAATATCACACCCCCAGTTCAGAGTGCCATAAGTCTAAACGCGTCCAACTGACAAAAAATAATTCGAAGATTTTAACATTCGCAATTTTTGACCGTGGATCAAAATAAAACAATTTACTCCATATAATTATACTGTAATATCTCCGGTCACGCAGACATTTTTCATCTCTCTTATATAAAATATAGAAAATTCCTTATAGACAGTACACCCGTTTAGTTTTATGATGTCAGTAATTATGTATGTATTCGTATGTTCATTATTATTATATTTTTGTATCTTTTACATTATTTTTACACAACTTTTTTCTTTTCTTATTCTTTAAATTTAAATTTATCTTGTTTCTATTATCTTTATTTTTATAACTGTAAATAAGTATATGTATTTTTATTTTATTTGCAAGTTTCTAAGTGCCTAACAATTGTTAATTGCTTTTATTTTGATACTGATAATGTACTCAATCGATATCTTACACAACTGTGGAAAATTTTTATTGACTGTTTTCACAATTTTCGTTCATAAGTATTCTTATTTTTTTATACAATATATGTAAAAACTGTTGTTTTTTTCCCAAATAAAAAAAATAAATAAATATACATTCACCAACAACAATTATTTATTAAAAAATATCTTTAATTGTTAATTTTTACTCTTAATATCGTCTATTTCCAAAACCCGCTATCTCCAATGCATTATAGGCGACTCAAATGTATTATAACTGCCACATTTTGTATTATGGCAGTCTTGACAAATTATAAAGGATTATAGATTTAAATATCACGTTAGAGTGCCATTATGCACTCCGTATGCGGTTTAATGAACTTTTTAGTTACGGCAGTTCGGCACAGAGTACTACATTTCAAATAATAAATGTCATACGTAACTCGAAAGACTTTTTTTACTCATGCATCCTTGACGGCGCGGCGGGGGGTTGCGGTATGTTCAGGAACATTTCTGCATACTTAACCCAAAAAGTCAATTTTGGACTTGTGCCACTGTTATCGCTCCTTTGTAAACGGTGTTTTATTTACAAATAATACGCGAAAAATGAGGCGTTGTTGAAATGATATCCCTGTGAGAGATGTTGTCACGAGGCCATGTATTTGTACCTGTACCTGTACCCGTGTAATGTTTTAACGTGTAACTTCGCTAGTAAATGAGTCGTGACGGTGTAAATTTAGGCTGATCTAGTTGTGTCATCCGTTGCTGCATTCGACCTCGATTATCCGGTCTACTTGGTCGTGTTGATAATTTCCTTCGGGTTGTCGATTTGATTGGATTTATCTCACCATTTTAGTTCCCAACATCATTATCCGAGAAGTTATTTGCTTACTCGCGCGACTTGCCGCTTAGTAGAGCGATTAACTTATACTGCCCATTGCAAACATTGTGACCTATTTTGTGTTATTTTTAAACGTTATTGGAAAACATGGCAACAGTTTGTTGCGAAAAACAGTCGGTTTGTATTTAGCTTACGTCTTAATCAATGGACTTTTGAATTCAAAATCTACAAAAAATTACAAAGCACCCTTTTCCTTTCCCAGCCCCCTCTTCTTTCTCTGTTCGCTCTTTCCGATGCATAATTTGTTAGGGGATGTTTTATTATGGAATACTTATCGCCCTTAGATATATACATTATGCAGGTAACCCTCCTATTATACGGTTTCGTTTTAACACTATTAACATTTTACATGAACCTTCCTACAACATGGCTGGCTTGTCAAAATACAGTTATTTTATTTTTTTAACATATACGGCAAAATTGCCTTTTACAAAACTCATACGAACATATTTGTTATCAATTTATTTTTTTTATATTTGTTATTTGTTTGTTTGTCTCGTGTGTGCGTCAGCAAATTGCTCATCCCAACTCAACACAGGACTTTAAGTCCCATGGAGTTGGGACTTATGTTTCAAATAATGTGTAATAAACTGCTTTTAAATAAATATTTAAAGCGTTAACTTTGTGGTCAAATATTTTATTAAATATTTTAATACAACCACTTACCGACTTATCTATATCTACCGGTTTCGAGACGTACCCGTCTCTTCGTCAGGTCACCAATTAAACTAACGTGCAAAACCCACTATGCTTGTTGGACATCAATTAAACCAAAATTCAAAACCCACTATGTTGGTTTCGGTGGTGTCTTGACGAAGAGACGGGTACCTATCGAAACAGGTAGACAGAAAAGTCGGTAAGTGGTTGTATACAAATATTTGATAACATTTTCTAAAATGTTTGACCACAAAGTTAATGCTTTAAATATTAATAATAAATATGTTCAATTTATGTATATCATCGCACTTAAATTCAAATAATGATATTCAATCCTGTTAAACTCGTGATGAGAAAAAATATTGCATGTGTAGTAAATATCTTTAAGTGCAGGTGTAAATAAGTACAATCACCTTGTGAAGTGAAGTCAATTGGTTTATTATTTATTGCATCGAGTTTCATTATCACGCTGAAGAGTTTGCGAAAATGCTTCAACTCGAACGGACAAAGCTAGCTTTGTCTTTTATCATTGGCCTTTTCGGTTCTTGTGAAAGAGTGACCTAAATAATGCATTTAATTTACACCACATGGAAAACATTCAAAGTCATTCATTTACACTGAATTTAATTTGTAGTCAAATAGAAAAAAAATACTTCCCTGCTTTTATTCACAACCATATCCGACGATCCGGCTATTTTGGTATTGTTATAAATTTCTTCGTGACCGGGGGATAAACAATACAGTTCTGTGCGTGAAATAGAACCAGGACCCTGGACGAGTGTTTGCTGCTTTGTTTGTTTATTAATTTATTTTACACTTTATTCACAATTTATATACATATAAGGGCGGGCATATTGCCTTAAGGAATTTCTTCCTACCTACCCAAACCGTTAAGTTTGAGAAAATTACAAGTGCATGGACAAATTTTAACAGAATCTTATCATGTTGTATAACAATTTAAAACAAAAACTTACACTATACTATGAAAAGAGGAGAGGTGATAGGATGGAAAGAAAAAGGAGAAAGGAGAAAGGAACAACTCAAACATTTAGATAGTGATATTTCAATTTTGATTTAAATCAAATTAAGAAAGGGCGTCTCTAACATTAGTATAATGGTTGGAGCGTGTGCCTACTTCGTTCGATTCCTTGAAACGTAAGACTGATCACCTTAACTCTCAAGTAACAAAAATGATCGAGATACTTTCCAATTGGAGTACCAATGCGCTGTGCCCTATATACCAGGGGTGGCCAACTTGATCGGATCCGAGATGTACTTTTCACTGTTTATAGTCCGTGCGATCTACCAATCATTTTATTTATATTTATATTTATTTATTTATTTAAATACGGCATTTCTGCCATTACATATATGTGGTATAAAGAGTGCTTAGAAATAAAAATATTAAAAAGAAAAAAAATTGAGTATGAAATATTAATATACTCGTACTGTACACATTATTAATTACTTGAAATACATACATATTTTAAAGAAATTATACAATAACAAAATACATTAATCAATCAAATTATAACTATTCCAACCCAATCTTCTGAAGATGATGTGCTCTTTTTGATAAAAATATGTTGGTCACTTAATTTTTTAAGTTAGGCAGAGATAAACTAAATATATCAAAATGTGATGCATATTCATTCCCGGTATTCTGTAATCTAACAATAGGTGAGTTATATTGAGCTACCGTTCGAGAATTTTGACAGTAAAATATTGTAGATGTTCTGCTTAATCAGAGTTTCATAATAAACATAACTATAAATTTGTTTTTTTTTTTTTTTTTAATATAACTTATGCAATATGATTAGATAAATGGAACAAAACACGCATTTTTTAAACGATACCGTATGGTAAAACACAAGACGAAATTGAAAATAATTCTGAGTAACAATCCAGTGTGAGCATCTTTCGCTTGGTAGCTAAGTCAGATTTTTAGTTGGGTATTGCCAACCTTAAAGAATCCAACGTACGAGCGTCTGTCATGCGAGAACGGCGCTTTCTCTTCGTTGGTTCTAAGTATGAAAATGACGATTCACATAAATACGCTGGACCGAAACACCAGTAAGGAAATATCACCGTAGCTTGCAAAATGGCCGACATCGATGTTCGTATTAGAGTATTCTGTGATTAAATTCTTGAATGCAGAAGGTGAAACGCCCATTCGCATTCATGAAAGACTGAAACCTTGTGTACGGTGATACAACAGTAGATGTCAGCACTGTTAGACGATGGGTTCGTCACTGTAACGAAGCTGAAGGATAAACACCGTCGGCTGACAAAAAACGGAGCGGCAGGCCGTTGACTGCTGTGGCTCCACGCAACATGACATCATTCGTGGTGATAACTACAGTTGAATTGTGTCGCATTATCTTCCTCAGTAAAGTCATTGTGAAGGAACGATTATTCGACAACTGGGGTACCCAAAGGTTTGTGCTTTTTACCACAATGGAATACATGCCCTTTTAAAAAAATGTACCAAAACTGTGGAAATGGACGGAGATTATATTGAAAAGTGACAAATTAATAGTCAATAGTGTGTTTTTAGCGTATGTAATTGCATTTTAATTTCTTGGCAATTGAGAAAAAAAATAGGAGGCTTTAGTTTTTGACTGACCCTCGTAGATGTAGTGAACTCAAATTTGTTCATATAAAAATGTATCAATAATGTGATAAGCTCTTAGTATATAACAAATGAAGGCAATAAAAAATGTTGCGTATTAATATTTAAAAAATATGTTACATTTATTCATTCATAATATTCGGTAATACAATTTTAAACTTTTTCCTTCTTAAAATACTTTGAATAAAAAGGAGCTCACGTTACTCGCGCAGTTGTAATATGCATCTATAATGTTCCAAGTTTCCTTCTTTCCGAGAAGTTTCATAACATCGTGACGCAGAGCTTTCATAATAAATATAAAGCTTCTCTCGGCGATATTGTAAATATTAGGTAACAGATCATGTTTACGTCAGACTTAAGATGAAGGGTTCTTCTAGTCGGGAATTTTTTCACCCAATTAATTTAACAACTTATGTACATCAAAAGGCTTATACTTATCAATATTTTTACTGCAATACAATTTTCTCAAATATCGGACTCATTTATTATCTTTTATAATATTCAGACAAGTAACCTCGAATAACGTTTGTGTTATAATAAATATATTTTATTGTAAACATTCCTTACTTCATCACTCAGGCTCTTTGTTTTAATTTTCCGTTAGGTCCAAAAAAATATTATATGTAGAAGACTGAAAACAGTGTTTGATTTGATTTTAATTTCCTTACTTAAATGGAGATCTACCAAATAAACGCCAACTCAATAAATAAATTAGATTTTTTACCTCCGGTAGATCTGTGCGTTGTATTGAAGATGCATGTGATAGTACACTTCGAGTATTTATACTAGTTTATTAAAACCTTAATTTATATATATATTACTTTATACGTGGCTCTAAGTTTATGACTGTTCCATAGGAGAGACAAACCTAGAATGAGTTTGCCAGGATGTGTGGGGGTATGCAGATGACTAGTTTTGTTTTTGTTCCCAACAACATACCTACCCTCCTTGCAACCTCTATATATTTGGTCCTACATGACATACTTAGTAGACGCCTTGATAGTCCAGCTCTTATGTCGGAGTTATCATTAAATGTCCCTAGCTACCGCACCCGTCACACGTCGAGCTCTATATTTCATGTGCCAGCAGTTCGTACGAACTATGCCCAGACCTCTCCACTTATACGTTTAGCTCGTGAATATAATTTAAACTTTCCGCCCATTGATCCGTTTGATTGTCACAAATTAACATTTAAAATGCGCGTTTTTAAACAAACTTTCTTTCTTATACTTAGTTTCTATAGTAAAATCTTATTTCATCTCTAATTCATAATATTTAATATGTTTTTATATCTTTGACACTTGTGCAATAATATTTACACACATGTCCACCCTCATTTCATTATAACACCCACTCACCCACCCTCTCACACACTCACACTAACACAAACACACTAGCGTGTATTGTACGAGTATTTAATGTATTTCTGTGGATATCTGTCATCGGTTTTTTTCTCTTTATATTTTATTTGTCGTATTTTTTAAAACATGTATTACTGTTGATATCCCTAATAAATAAAATAAATAATTGTTTTTGAACCTGATTTTTTCGTGTCCGGGCTGATGAATAATACAATTCTACGCGTGAAATAAAACTAAAGCCCTTGAGTGTTTTCGACTCGTGTTCAAATCCTGAAAAATTAAATCCAGGGGAAATAAGTCCGTCTCAAAGTGTAACGGTTGGCGCGATTTACCATACTTGAGATTCCAGGTTATATTTCTAGCAGGATGAACGTAAATATTGGTATAACAGGTGGTTCTATATGGGAGCCGGGACAGCCCCGATGGGCCCTGAGCCCTACTGCGGCTTACCCAAATGTGCTCCTCGTGATGAGCCTAGGTCGTGGGTCAGGAACCTGAGCATAATGCTTTGGCAAAAACTACCCGGTCAGCACCACGCGGAGGAACTGATAAAGAGACACTCCCGAAGGTTTGCTTTCGACCCAATAAAGCTCAGCTGAAATTAAGGGAGGGTTATCACTAGACGGCACTGCTGATTGAATACGTTTTGCGATGCAGATGAGGAAACACCTTTACACGTTCTATTTTAATGTGATGCTTTATTTCATAAAAGAAGCCGCATCTTCGGGGGACCACTGGTTAAATCTGAGGATGTCAAAGAGCTCTCCCCTAGCTAACAGCCCGATACTTAATGGATCTGGGCTCGGGGGGGAGGGGGGAGATTTAACAAAACGAAATCTTTCCTTCCACGCGGTGCCGGGCTCTTCAAAGACCCGACTTGGAGAGCGAGAACTGGTGTGCGGGGACCCGTCGCCGTAGATCTTCGCGGATCGCAGTGACGTCGGGAGCTTATGTAGCACTGACCCCCACTTTAAAGGATAAGGTTCTACACCGCAGTTTTTCATTGTTTCCGTACTGGCACCTGAAACGTAAGACTAATCACCGCACTTTCCTCGTAGTGCCGATGCAGTGCCCAATGTTCACCGGTGCCGGTGGGGTAATGATGATGGCGATGTTTTGAAACCTGAGGATTGTGGAGCGACCACCTAGAGATGGGACATTTGTCTCTGTCACCGTGGGGGTGTTATATAAATAATAAGATTACGTACAATCTGGACCGTTGTATTCATCCATAGAAAGGGGATTACGTGTTCGCGTGGGAGGGTTGTTACACAGCTCGTTACTCGTTGCCGGACGGACGTTTCTGTCTGCACAATAAGCTTCTCTAAATGTTTTATGAATATTCAGCGCCATCATAATACATCATTATTACTATATTATTTAACAAAGGCCAATTACTTGACGTCCATTCTGATAAATAAAAAAAAGTGTTTTATGATTAATATTATGACCATTAATTCAGTTAACATGATTCGAGTTCTGGGAATAATTCTTGCCTCAAATTTAGCATTTTCCATTAATTTTAACAATGTCAAAGAGAAAGCCATAAAGATGTAAGAATTCATATTTATGTATAAAAGGCCATGAAAAAACGTATTCCCAACTTGTAGTTTTTTCATGACTGTTGTGTTTTTTTTTACAGTTTTTTTTGCATTTTCTTTTAGCCTATATTTTAAATAATGAACTCAAATAACCTACGTCTCTTGCTCAACTTTGTAAAAAAAAATTAAGTCGACAAGCACAATACATGAATGACATAATTTGTCGAATAAGAAAAAAAAACCACCGACGTAAACATGATGAATTATCACCAGGAATTAGTAAATGCTAATTTTGAGTGTTTACGTGTGGTGCCAACGGTACTAATACGAGTAATATTTTTATGTTAATTATTATTCTGTGAACGTATCAATCGATACGTCGATTCAATATTTAAAGCGTTTAAAAACAAAATGTAAAGTATGGTCAGTAAATAAACAATTAAAATTAAACCAAGAAATTTGATTGATACATTGATCAAAATTATGAAAAATTTCTGTGTACTCTGTGCATATTTTGGTAATCAACGTAAAAGGTTACGACTTAGATCCAAAATCGGAAATAATCAATTAATCCAAAAGAACTGGAGGACTGCAATGATGCCTATTTAGGCGAAAGCGCTCGTTTGTCGAATTAAATCAAGTAAAACTTAATCTAATAATATGTTTATCAATTAACTGCGGAGTTTTATGAAGAAATATCTACAAATAACATTAATTTAACCCAATTATCTGCAACTGTATCACCTAGCTTCGTTAAAGTGCTAACTGCGTATCATTGTTATTTATTGAACAATGGTCTGCGCCCATGCGATAATTTCTCACGAAAATGGCGATGTATAAGTTATCGTATTATTTTATTGATGTAGGCTGAAAGAAATATTATTTTCAAAGCGAAATGATCTAGGTAACACTGTGATCTCATTGTTTCGTTTAGTTTTTTCTCAAGATCCACATTGAAATAATATCTGAAGCAATCATTCAATTGTCTGGCAGTTTTTGTATTCCATTATCTATTGAAATTGATTAGCACGTTGTTTTTTATTGCTCTCGCGCTCTTTGATTGAGTTGTATTATTATTATCAATCCTCTGCGTATGATAGTTTATATTTTATTAAATTTAGGAGTGGCCATCCACTCTTTGGTAATGGATCTATTTTTCGCGTCCATCACGAACTTATTTCTCTGTTACAGAGGTAAGCTGGGTATTCTCGCGTGGGATTGTATCTGACGTTATGATATATGTTTATAATATACAGATATATACGGATGATCCGAAGTAATATATCTGGGCTTATCTTTTTCGCTGACCGACAGTGAGTTCGATTTCCAAGCCGTCGTACATCAAAGCTTTGGCTCGATCCAAATATGCAAAATAGCCAAAAACTAATAAAACACACTCATCATCCCCCTTTTCGCACCCAGTGGTGCATAGGGCACTGCATTTTAAACCAAATGTAGCGTATTCAGATCATCTGTTACATGAAGGTAAGGTGATCATGATCAGACACGCATCAGGCCTCAGTCCGAGTATAATAAAATATTGATCAGACACGCATCAGGCGTCAGTCCGAGTATAATAAAATATTGCAGTTTAAACCACTTTTAAAATCAATATTTTATTTCCACCCTGCCAGGAATCGAACCCAGAACCTCAAGAACGGTAGGCAAACGTGTCAAACGCTACCCAACGATGCGGACTTATCTCCGATTGATTTCGAGCAGCCATCGAGTCGAAAACACTCGTCCACGCTTAGAATAATAATTCGCAACCTGCTTATAGAGATGCCCTTTTGCTCTATCGTATAGAAAAAAACGTTGCAATTTTTTTGTTTGGTTTTTGGTTTAACAACCAACGCGTACCGGGCGGTTTGTCGCTGCGCTTGCAATTCTCGATCTGAGTACCTACGATCCGTCGTTTTACTGCAAACTGTAGCTTACTTCGCGATTGATAATCCTATAATGTTTTTTCACAACATTAACATAATATCTATGCGTGAGGTAAACTATAGTAACTCCAAATAAGATGAAATTGAGTTATCAGTATCGCGAAACCAAATTTTTCGTCCCCTATTACTAGGTAAATAGCATTAACTTCCTTTTTTTTTTACAATATAGATATTTTTTATTTTAGTACTGTAACTCCACACCACATTAGAGGTTTATTAAAGGACAGTAAAAAAACATACAGTTCTAAAAAAAGTAAGAAAAAAAACTATAAATAATTTGTTTTACAGAAAAAATTACAGTACTTGTTAATTATTTTTTTTACAAAAAAACATAAAATAGTTTGTTCTTGCCTGAAAAAAATACCTTAACTAAGTTTGTATGAGAAAAAAAATCATGACAATTAAAACCATTGTTGATGTATAAGCACCCTTTTAACATTTTATTATTTAAAAGCACAATTAACTATATTATCCTTAATTCAAATAAGTAAAATCAGTAAGTGGAGATTGGCACTCAAAAAGTGCTGAAAATATTGTTTTATAGTAGAAAAAAATATAAATTCTTTCATAACATAATGAACATATTGGCATTCATAACTCAATTTTCTAAAAATGGTCTATTTAAAATACAAGAACTAGGACAGCAATTATAAAATACTGTTTTTTTTTTCTATCATTGATAAAAAATCCTTTGGATTTACTGTTGTTTGATTTGTTTTACTGTATTAAGGCGTAAACAAATGTATCTCCATTTTGAGCATTAAAAAAGTCTAAAAACTTAAAGCGAAGTCAGAAAAAAACATTATAGTATTAAGAACATATGAAAATTAATGTATTTTTGAAAACATGTTTACTTGAAAGCGTCATTAAAAAATCCCAGATGTTTGAGGTATGAGAAATCACTAATTCGTCTCTCCTGAAAAGTTGGATTTTAGGAGATAATGTAGTTTACCTCTCGCATACAGATCCGTATCCAACTTTCCATCGCTATCATCAGCAATCGTCCCACTGAAAGAAGACATTCGTCACCATTCGTGTTTCAACGGCCACGGTGGATATTTTCTAATTTAGTACAATCGGGTCTTTGTTTCATTGCGCGGTAATATTTTCATTAAAAATAAATCAACTCTTGAATGCAGAGATAATCTACCGCCATTGTAATACTGGGAGTAGATTTCTTACGCTCTTTCGCTATTTTCACAAGTCTAGTCAATAAAGCGACTAGTTACAATCTCTTTGTATTGTTATTTCATATACCACTGAAATATCGCGCAAGGCCCTTCGTTTGGGCAACTGATTTACAGTCACAGATATTTTTTTGTTAAAATCTTTTATTTTTTCATTCAGGCTTGATCGAGTGAGCAATCTCTGCTATATTGTATCATTCTCGCATTTGTAATGACTTGGCGTTACGTAAATCCAAATCTGATAAATGATTTATTTATTATATACGCCCAGAGGGCTTTTACATGGCAGGTACAAAATTAAAATTCAAGTGTTTCATTGCATTTTTATTTTATTTTATTTCATTGGAAAGCCAACAGACATTTATAAGACACAATTATATTATAAATACATATCATCAAGTCCAATTAGAGGCTTCCACATAATATTGTAATTGTAAATGTTTTCACATAAAAATTATACATAACATAAAATAACTAATCATACAAAACTTATAATATTACTAAAAATGTAAATGTAATACATATTATTAAAAATATATCTGCTTTTGAATATTGGTCACACAGTTGCACATTATAATATATAAAACAACTATAGTTGACCACACAGAGTACATTTATTATGCGCCTACATACAGAACTGCACATAACCTGCATAATATAGGCTGCGGATTCAAGGCGCAACATCATAACTTGAATTATTTTTGGAAATTTCAATTTTAAAGGAAGTTAAAGATATGTTAACAAGTCAATATGAACAGTAAATATGTATCTAATAAACAGAAATTATTATATATATATTTTTTTAGTATCGAATTACATCGTGTTTTATAGATATACATAAATAAAAATGAAATATTAAATAAAAGTTGATCGGTACCCAATTAAATGTTTTTGAAATTATAACAGTTACAGTAAAAATATTTAACTATACAATATGTAGTATTTAAGAGTGGGTAATTAAAATGCAAAATCAAATGGATTTTTCCTGCATTCGAATAGTGTAGGGTTATTTGATTTTATCGCCGTTAGCATTTTTAATCTAAAAACTGACGATGGAAAACGAAATATATCAATTTCTCCATACTCGTTTCCGAGCCGCTGTAGTCTGACGATTGGAGAATTTACAAAATAATTCTGCCTACCAGACGCCACAACAAAGGCAGACTCAAATATTTAGCTTAAATTATAGCTTTAGCCCTTAAATGCATCGTAATGGAAATTTCCATCATACCAAATATTAATGTATAATTATTCGAAATCATAAGTGGTAGTATTTTTTAAGTTTTATAATAATTTAGAAAGTTTTTCTATGGATTTAAAAGAGAAAAAAAAAATCTATATTTTGTCTATGATTCATGTTAGTTGAATTTTTGCCGCCCGTGTTTGTAATTTCTGGAGTTTTACAAATTTTTATACTAAAATCTCTCTGTTATTTATAATCTTTTCAATGGTGACAAAAATCTAAATGTGAAACAAAAACGTTAGATACATATTTAAAAATACATATATATTTACTTTATGTTAAAAATACTAAATTCAATGACAGTAAATCCTGTAAATACCTAGACTTCTATATTACCTTCTATAAAATGTTCTTCATGTAATATATTAGTATAAGTAACTCCCCAGGGAGCTTAAACCAGTTCTTGTCTATAAAAATTTGGACAAACTCAAAATATTGTTCATAATTTGTATTTTGATTGCCCACATATGTCTTTATTCGCAATGAAGTGATATCTTATGCCGAATATTAAAAAAATAGAAATTCTATTATTTTTTTATTTGATTCCCAATATTCTTTGTTCACAATATGCGACGAATGATCGCCATTCAAGTTCTTACCAGGTCATGAGAAAGTTTAGCGGAATATCATTATTTAGGAAATGTACGCAATACGCTAAATATGCAAGCGAAATGGGCAACCTAGATTCATATTAATTTTATATTGAATCAATTAGAGAAATTGGGAATATTTTATCACAAATTTGAAACTTTGAACTGTTGCTTTTTCATTGTTTCTTCTTAAAATGGCATACAAAAAAAATATTCAAAAAGGCTATGGATAGTGGAGCTAGGTAGAAGTCAAATGGATTGTCTCATTTGCCCAAAAGAATATTGAATCAACTGCTCTACAATTTTTTTGTTTATATTTTGCTTTTGTTCTTTTATTGTGCGTCTTTTAATAAAAATATTATAGGTATACACAAATGAAATATAAACATAAAAATACGTAGTGTATAAAACTGTCTGAACATTTTGTTAATTATCTCTGTATTTTTTTATTTAAATTGAAAACATATTATGCATCATTTTATTTAATATTCCCAAGGAGTTTTTGTAAAAAACTCATTTAGGGACATACAGATAACAATATTTATTTACAGACGTTGTTACATTTTAAACTATAACATTATTTACAAAAGCAGAATATAAATTATGATACACTTTAAATTAAAAGGGTATGAAATTTTGTTTTAAAATTACAAAATAAATATGATACAAGGTATGAAAATGAATTCTAAATGATATATACATAATACAATCTATAAAAGAAAAAAGTTTAAAGATTAGATGTATGTATGTATACAAGCTGACCGAGTATGAGAGTGCAAATTTAAAAAAAATTACAATAATTCAAAAGTGTTTAAAATTAACAAAATATATGTACCCAATACAGGTTAAAAATGTATGAAAAAAGTACGAAAATATGTACAATTAGTCTTTTTTGTATATTCTCACGTGTATTTTTTTTTCTTCAATATTAGTTATCAAATCGAACCACCTTGTGCCTAATATTCTCCTCGGGCACTTACTCTCAAAACTCAAAGTAAGGTGTTTGAAGCTTCAATAAGGTGCCAGGAGTACCTGCATTGTACAATATTTAAATAATCAGCATTTCGTTTTGACCGAGAATAGACTAGAGTTCCAGACAGCACGCGTCGTTATAAAAGTTGCTCCAGCAATTCCTGGGCGGGTTGCGAGCTCTTAGTGCATGCCACCATCCTTAGTTATGTGAACTTCTGAGTATTTAAAGCTGTCAACATTCTCGATCCTCTGCTCAGATCTTCTCTGATCAGGGTCAAGACTGGATTTGTTTCACATAATCTGGGCCTTTTTTATATAAATATTAAGTCGGTCTACAAATTTTCCTGAAGATCACCAATATATTCAAGAAGAACCGCATCGTTTGCGTACTCCAAGTCACAGAACTTTAGTGGGGAGTTATTTTTAATGACTTTATATTGATTTGATTACCGACCAGATTAAAGCTATCCAAGCTTACCAAGCTATCGTTTAGTTTGATTTATTTATTTACATACATAAGGTTATCGTTCATTATTTGAGACAATAAGTCCCAACTCCATGGGACTAGAAGTCATATGCTGAGATAGGACGAGCAATTATATGACACAGGAACGTGAGTATATCACTACAAATATAGAATTAGAAACATAAAAAATGATTAGAAAAAATATAGAAAAAAACATATATATGGCACATCAATATGGTAAACAGTAAACTCAAGCATTTGGAAAATCATCATTTGGAAATCAATCATGGAGTTTCCTACTCAAATCCCTCCCACTAAGGAAAATCCAGTCCTTAACTCCTTTCTTGAAAAGAATTTTTGTCCGTACTTTAATACGTTCTTCCAAAATATTGAACACTCTCGGTGCGATAAATGAGAGATGTCTTTGAGCAAAAGTCGTACGGGTTTTGGGTATGACATAATTCATGCTCTGGGAAAACCTCGTACGGACATTCTGCTGTGACCTCTCCTTATTTTTTGACCAGAAGTGTGTAAGTGCTTCTTTTAGGTACAGTTGTCTCATATCCAGCACCTTTATGTATTGGAATAGCTGTTCTGACGGGTATGTTGGAGGGCGCCGGAAGATTATTCTCAATAATAATTTCCGTGAAATTATGAGCGGCTTGAAAATGGATGCCGCACAACCCCCCCAGCCAGCTATACTATAGGTTGCCGTGGATTGAAACAGCTAAGTACACACTTCTGAGAGCGTCAATATCCAGAATGTCTCTAAGAGAGCAGAATAGATGGCACAGCTTTCTCAACCTAGAGTTTAGTGACTGGACCTGAGCCTCCCATCGCAAATTCCTATCAATAATAACACCAAGGTATTTTATGGAACCTACCCGTTGCAGAAGTTGGTGTGTTTTATCACAGTACATTCCTAGATTAAGCGTATTGCTTCGTAGTGAACTATTATTTATACACAATGTCAGATATTTAGTTTTATCCATATCAAGCCATTGTTTAACAATGTTTATACCAAAGTTTGCTTCCTGAAAGACAGAGCTCCAGTCACTAGCCTCAAATAACAAAACCGTGTCGTCGGCAAACGAAACAATTTTTCCGGAATTATTTATTTTCCAAAGAGAGTTAATGTAGACTAAAAATAAGATTGGTCCCAGGACGCTGCCCTGTGGAACTTCAAAAGTAATAGTCGACTTAGTACTTCGTGCTTCTTTCTGTGATGTATGAATTGCTGTACGTTGTGATCTCAGGGATAAGAAATTTTACGAATTACGGAATTTTACGAAAAGTTACGAATATTATCCTATTTTATACATTCAACAGTGTCTACTAAAATATTCCTCGATAAAGAATATTGTCTTACTTCAAAACCGGTCGGTAATACAATAAATGTAAATTGTTAAAAAACAGAAAGGTTTTTTTATAAGAAAAAAAAACAGTTCATACGTTTAAAATAATACCCTGATATGCGGAGCAAACATTTTCCTGTTACTTATTCAAAATTATTCAAACATACAATATCTTTGATATATTGAAATAATACGCACAGAAGACGATGAAATAATATTATTTATGTGGTTTTTACTATGTTAATTATCATAACGTGTTTGTTTACACGATAATATTTGCGAAATACGAGAAACAATGCAAACAACCGGTGCGGTGTAGTGAAATGTGTTTACAACCTTCCATACAAGGCACCTGCGGCGAGTTTGGCGGGAAAGCCTTGAATGAAAACGTTTCAGCGAAGTCTCGAACCATCCGCGCAGAGCTTTGTGGAAATTCCGCCAGATGTCGCGATGATAGATAGCCTTTCGCTGTTTTCTTTTTTAATCGACCAGGCAAAGTATTTGTATTTTTTATGTTTTTTAAATAATAAATTGTGTTAAAATATTTTGAATTATAATTTTCTTTTAAATTATATATCATGAAACTTTTACTCGCACGCGATGATGCATAGGGCACTGCATCGTTAAATAAAATGCAACGTATCTCGGTCATCTGTTCAGTAAGCTAAGGTGATAAGCCTTACGTTTCAGGCGCCAGTCCGGAAACACGAAATATTGCAGTGGAGAACCATCTATCAATATTTAATGTCGACTTTTAAAAGACTTAAACCCGGGACCTTAAGTATGGTAGACGAACGCGCTAGAAACTATTAAAACTATTGGATTAGTAATAAATTAATAAAAACAAATAATTAAGAAATAATCATTGTGATTATAACAATTTTTTTTTTAAAGAAAACAGAGTTTCACATAAATATTGCAGTAGTCATTTTCAGTGGTTTCCATCCGATTCCGCATTACTTTCAAGATTATCAGTATCTTTGACAGAAGGGATGCTAGCATACCGAATTTAAAAATCGTGTGGAATATTTTTTTCATATCCCTGAACGGATTTATATTATATTTTTATTTATTCATTTATACAAATACATATATATTACAATAAAATATAATAATAACGTATTCCAAACTTTATGAGGCCAAGGATCCCGTGTTGAGTTAAGATACAGCATAATGGAAAGTGGAAGGATGTACAAAATTAAATAAAAGCAAGAAATAAAAATAAAATATTATTACATAAACATACATTTATTTTAAAGGGCATCTGGACAACACGCTTAATAGTATATAAATCTATGCAATATTTCGCAGCAGTCTCCTGCAAAAGTCTTTTTCTCTTCTTCTTGGCCTATCACGGAAAATAATTCGGCCTATAACGTGGATTTTGTTTTTTGTTGATCATTTACTAAACAATATATGTACCTTAGAGGATAAAACATGGGAGTCCACTTTTTCCGTTTTGAAGATAAAACTCCATAAATTATCGCAGTAAGCTATTTTATGTTTGAATAAAACACCAAAGGCCACTAACGTCAAAAAATCATTTTTTAGGTTGGAAAAAAATCTGAAGTCCACTTTGTTTTAGTGCAAAAGAACATCAGTATTCCGAGATATGCTATTTTAACATGTATTATTTTCAAAATAATACTTATTTTACATAGAATGTTCTTTGTACTTTAAAATTATCTCATTTGGTTCAAAAGTTGAGTTGTTTTGGAAATAGCACAATCGCAAAATGATGTTTCCTAAACATTTGGTTCAATGTGACTCCCGTGGTTTATCCTTTAATGTACAACGGATAAATTAAACTCATAATTTAGTCAAAGCAGCAAAATTTTGACTCAAGAGTGCCCACGATAATAATTATTTTCTTATGACTGACCGGCCGAAATCGAAACCGAATCTAGGCTTCTCTTCTAGTTTCGGGCGAAACCGAAACATATTTAAATAAGTTAAAAGTCTCTTCAAAACGCCCAAAGTTAGGCGTTTATAAACCTTGTAAATTCATTAAAATGAGTGTTAAATAAAATACACAATGAAATGGAAGACAAAAATTTAACGAGTAAAATTGTTTATTTTTAGCTCTTGTTGGCTCGTTATGTTATACATATAACTTATATGTAACAGTTCTTCAATTTACGCGAAAGGAACTTAAACTTATAAATTATAAATAAATTCCCAAAATATAAATATGAATGATCTTAGAACTACTAATCACATTAACAACTAAGAAATCACAAAATCAGTCTTGTTTTTGTTTTTACGTTAGACAATGACAATACAATAACTAATTATTTGAAGGGGAAACAATCTAATTACACCGGAGTACAGCCGAACGTTATCCGACACATCCTAACCGCAGGTTTCCACTGAGCCGAAGTTTCGGCCGATTTCCGTCCGAAACCGAAACTTCGGTCGGTCACTATTTTTTTCTAACCACGTCTATCATTTAACCAAATCAAAGGGACAGGGAGAACTCGCTGTGACTTGCACATTCTACACAGCTTTGTGACATGATTAGGTCGAGATATTTTCTCTTTTTTGGTACCACTTGGAAACGATCAATCTTTCTTTTCTCCTTATTGTTATTAGTTCCAGTGATTACGCCTACTGTCGTGTACACTAATCCGCTACCTGTCGACTCGATACCGATCTACGATCTTTACTAGCCTATACTTTAACTCAAATGGAACTTAATTTAAACTTAATACTTGAAGCGCTGACTTACTGTTAATTATACACACTAGCATTCATACACACACCAAATTCATTAACATATTACAACATAAATTAAAAACATTTTATAGAAGGGAATACAGAAGTCTTTGCATTCACTGGGATTATTTTTTTTCCTTTTATTTCTTAATTTTGATTTCTATCTCAGACTAAACTATAAATATGTATACATAATAATGAAACACGTGAAACAGTACAAAACATGTGTTTCTTCTCATTTGCTTTTTCCGTGTTAAAGGCAATTTCCATACAAGTTACATGTACTTTTTTACCCAACAATGTTTTCATAGAATAGACGCTGGAAAGGAAAAAGTTACCGAGCGACATGTAGCAACTTTACAAAAGAGCCGATTAAGGTTTTTTTTTTTAATGAATAAAAAAAAAGAAATACATACCATTACACCACGAGGCCGACAGAAGTTTAGATTACTCACTGTGCCGATCCAGTGCCCTATGCCTCATTAGGTGCAGAAAGGTAATGATGATGAAGATTATATATATCATTCTTCTGTACGTGTGTATGTCACTGAACTTCTCTTAAACTGCTCGACCGATTTTGATGAAATTTTTTGTTTGTGTTTGGGTCGGGTCCCTGGAGGGTTTAGATTCAAAATTGGACCCGGCAGGTGGCTGGTGATATTGCACTTTTTTTATATTTTGCTTTGGACAACAGCATATCACACGATGACGAAACGAAAAGATTAAAATGCCAAATGTCACTTTGTATATAGTTTATCGAAAATTTGGAAAAAAAAATTGCTGAACCAGCTAATAAGTAGAAAGATAGCCAACGTTCAGGCAGGACGACGTCTGTCGAAAATGTAAAGTGCTGTAATAAATATGTAAACATAAAAGAAATTAAATAAAATATATTGAAAATTTCATCAGGACGATGTTACTTTAGTAAAAAAAAATATATTTTTCTCTCTACCGTTTCTTATGAGAACCTATTTTTAAAAAGCTTACTTTAGTATCCAGAATTTCCATGTATGTACAGGTAAGCTACCAGCATTTAGGATTAAATTGTCATAACAACTTGCTTCTTTTTACTAACCCCTTTCCCTTACGTCCCGCCCACTGGGAGCAGCGGAAGGTTAGCGGTTTTCGTTAGTTTTATTTATAAATCCCCCATACCAACTTCACGATTTGACATTCACATCAGCAGATATACACACAATACAAAAGCTTTGTGGGCGTATTTTGTGCGGTAGACGAAAGGATCAGAAACCACTAACGCAATAAAGATACTAAAAGGTGAAAAAAAAATATGTGAATTTAATTATATTAAGCATAAATTTCATCACTAATAAAATAAATTGAACCATACGATAATCTTGTTGAAGATAGAATTTCCGCGTTTTTTTATTTTATTATTTAATTGTATTGAAAATATCGAATATTTGTTCAAATTTTGTCTCTTTTTTTTTCCAAAAATATTCACAGAATAGTCTTAAATTAAAGTCCTGCTGAGTTGCATACATACAACTTGTCAGCAGGTTCTTATGAATTGCATAGGTTATTCACACTTAACCTACATTAATAATAATTTTACTTGAAAAATATTACATATTACACTATCAAAAATTAAAAACTATCACTAATTCCAAAAACTTTTTTCTATCAACCATAACTTGAGCAAACGTCTCACCCCTGTATTTAACTCAATATTTGTAATATTGTTTGGTAGCATATTAAAAATTTTAGGTATACTGTATTGCAGTGTCCCTTTTGCCATATTTCTTGCGATATCTAGGAACAGCAATCCTTTCCATACTAGTAAACCTGGGCTGGTATTCTAAACGAAATTATAGCGCGGTATAGCGCGTTTTTACGTACTAAATACGTATTATAGCGCGCTGTAAACGCGTTCGGAATACCAGCCCTGGTGTTGTAATCATGTACCAAATTGTGTTTATACACACCAACTTGTGTTAGACGCATGTTGACAAATTAATTTGTACCAAAGTAGAGCCCTAACGGATAATTTATTTACAGATTTATACATTAATGATTTGATCATAGAATTTTGCAAAGTTTGAATAAAATTCATATGAGTTTCACTTGATAACCCCCAGGAAGTTATAGCGTATCGTATAATTGATTCAGAGAGAGATAAATAAATAATTCGTGAAGTATTAATAGGGACATAATATTTTAATAAATACATCATATTACTTACTGCTCTTAATCGCTTACACAATTTTCTAATATGTACATCCCATTTGAAATTACAATCTATAGTTAAACTTTTAAAAGTTAAATAAACATACTGCTTGACGAAATATGAAAAATTACTAAGTAGCTTTTATCAAATTTAAACATTTAAACTGATAATCATTAAAGTACGTTTTGTAGAATCGGTGATAAATATCTATATGCAGGAAAATATAAAAATCCTTACTATTTTTTGACAGAAAAGTCATTAACAGTGTACCTAAAAATGAGAATAATCGTAAAGTACAGTCCAACTTGTAACGTCGCCGTCGTCTTGTTACCGCGTTCGACATGAGCCGTGAAGTTCACCCCACTTCACCGCTCCAATACTCCTGAGTGGAGATGATTCACTTCAGATAGACGCTAAAGAACGCTGAAGCATTCTGAATGTGGCGCAACAGAAGAATGAACGAAATATCACAGGTGCATAAAATTCGCAATTTCTCTTTCTTATATTATACAAAAATACTATACCTGTATTTTTGTATGCCCACGAACAGGCCATGCCTTTGTGGGATTTTTTTGTTCTATTCTTACTGTTAAGATGTATTTCATTGCTATGTAATTATTCCTTTTTTAATGCTCAGTTTTACCTCTTATGTATATTTTTTGAAATATAAACAAAATATATATATTTTTTTAAAAAGGTATTGCAACGCATTAGGAAATAAATATGTAATAAATGCAATTACCTTTCCTGCTTAAGGTATTTAAATTTTAAACTTAGAATCAGTCATGATTGTGAAATTACAATTTTTACTAAAAACTTAACGATAGAAGAAAAATTAAAGACCTTTTAAATTTATTCAAAATTGTAAATTCAATATAGGATTTCCCTGCACTGTTATCTCTTATCAACTTCAGGGTACCTGGAAGATTGACTAGACAGGTACCACCGTTTTGTAGCAACAATTCACGAACAGTGTATACTTGTAATGCCGTATTGAACAGACTTCATGAACTCAGCAATAGTTATTCCCACGTATCTGATATATTTGGTGCAGGGTATTGTTCCTATAGAACAAACCTTTTGAACTTTTTCAAAGATAGTGAATGGTAATTATATTTATTTATATATGCATTTCATAATATATACAATTTTTTGTTCACTTTGCCCAGCTGTACGAAACAGTACTTACGATTTACTTGTTATATTACTTTTAAATATTTTATTATTTAATTCGTTTTTTACATTTATTCTTAAATTATTAAACTTTCTACTGAATATGTTGTATAATTTTTTGGTTAATTTTTTTTATAAATCTTGTATAATTTTTAGGTTGAATTTTTTTATAAATCTTGGGTAAAAGGAAATTCATGTTTTATATATATATATATGTACATAATAATATTAAGACAAATATGTTAGTATTATAATTTTTTGTAAAAGGCGGATTTGCCGTTTTTGTTAATAAAATAAATTAAATAAACTAATGCACAAAATCTGCAAACCTCTCTTAAAATGGTGCTGTATCGTCGTTTTACACAAAGCAATAGACGAGTTAAACACGGGTATTTAAAAACAATAAAACAAACCATATGTCCCGTTTAATAATACATTTTCCATAATTTATAAAAATATTTATGTAATTTAGACCTGTTTTAACAAAATACGTCATTGTTAAAAATAATAAGAGAGACCTATTAAGTCTGGTGTTCTATGTTGACTTATGTGACATCATATGTGACAGGGGTTAAATAAATATTTTATATCCACCGTGACGAGCGCCAAATTAAGTAGAATACGAACCTCACATTGTACGGGGTGAGTGTAGGAAAACAAGAAAATTATATAGTGTCAAATGGAAGCGTAGGCCGTGCACTCTTTCCTAGTGTCCACGGAATGAACCTTCCTGCCCCTTCCTTAGATCGGGCGGCGGCTCTAGTGACGGTGGTCGACGAGAGTTGGTCGTTGCCCCGAAGTCTGCGCGGGTAAGAACGATATGAGGCGCCCATTTCCATAATTCGACTACGCCTTTTTATGGCTTATTAAAGAAGGCGCGTAAATCTTCGACAACAAAATCCAAAACTAGTATTTTTCAGTCAGTATAACGGCTGGAAAACGCCGTCCAATTCCCAAACACATCTTCTCCGTCTGTTCTCCACTTTCAAAGAATACCATCTCGTCCATTTCGAGGTTACATAATAAATTAATAATAAAATAAATATTTTTGTTATATTTTTTCCGCCTAAACCCACTCTTTAAAATATATGTATTTAAAAAAAAATTATTATCAATAAAACAAATAATACAAAAAGTACATATTGTACTCCCAGGAGTTATCAAAGAAACTCATTTGGGACCGTACATAAAAAAAAACATTTTTTTACAATACATAATATCATACATATAAATACATCCGAAATAGAAAGGAAACATTATTGTGTAAGAAACATAAAACACAATACTTTACACCATCTATATAAATTACTTTAATAATTATCACTATCAAAAAGATTTAAGAAATATGATTTGATTGCGACACTTCTGGATTTTTTATTAAATTTTTCGTGTTTTAGCTCATCGGGCAGTTTATTATATTCGGAATGGCCAATATTTTCCTAAGACCTACTGCCGAACTTTGTTGAGCGAAACTTAGACACATGAATAATAATATTACCATAATAATTCATTTTGTCCCTTTAAAAAAATACAAAGTGCTAAAAACAGTTACAAAAGTGATGTTGTTTGTTTATTTTTATTTATTTAACACTTTACTACTACTACTACTACTACTACCATCACGCCATTTCCCCGTAGGGGTAGGCAGAGAGAATGGACCGCCACACACGTCTATCCTGGCATACACTCCTAGCCTCTTCCACATTCATACATCTTGTCATACATGCCCTTCGGTTCTGTCTGCTTTTGACATGACCAGACTTAAGATTTTGGTTTATCTGATCATGCCACGTCTTCCTTGGTCGTCCTCGTCTAACGTTGCCGTTCATTTTTGCCATATATACTTGTTTTACCATTCTCTCATCGTCCATTCGTTCTACGTGACCAAACCATCTCAGAGACCCTTTTTTAATCTTATCAATTATACTTGTCTCAGATTTACACTCTCTCCTGATTTCATCATTCGTAACCCTGTCATACATTGATTTCCCACACATTCGTCTAAGAGATCGCATTTCAACCGCGTTCACTCGGCTTTCATCCTTCCTCTGCCAGTTCCATGTTTCACTTCCATACATAAGTGTTGGGACTAAAACTCCGTTGTGCACTGCCAGTTTAGCTTCGATTGACATATTTTTATTAGAAATTACTGTGCTTAGTGCTCCGTTCATTTTGTTGCCCGCATTCACTCTTCTTTCAACATCTTTTTCTACTCTTCCATCTCTTGAAAACATGCTTCCCAGGTACACAAATTCTTCTACTTGCTCGAGACATTCGTTGTTTACATTTATTACGCAGTCAGTAACCTCACTATCCCTTTCAAATACCATCACTTTTGACTTACTTTCGTTCATCGCCAATTCGCTCTCCAGGCATACATCATACATTCTAGAGACTATTTGCTGCAAATCAGCCTTGCTGCTTGCTAACAGAACTGCATCGTCAGCATACAACAAGCAGCTTACTGAAAAATTATCCATTTACATACATAATTAACACTTTATATACATATAAGGGCGAGCATATTGCCTTGGGGCAATTTCCTCCTACCTACCAAAATCGTTCAGACGTTGTCGTCAATAATAACTACATGGACATATTCTAGATATTAATACGGAATCTTATAATTTGAAAAAAAATCAGCTAAAAATCTTAACTATACTATGAAGAGATGAGAGGGAATGGGAAGGAAAGAAGTAGGAGAAAGAAAAAACTCTAGTGACATTTTGATCTTGATTTTAATGTAAATAAAGAAGGTTGTGTTTTTCATAAACGCTGTATTTAATTAAATTACAGATTTAAAAAAATAATAATGCAGAAGTCTGTGCACATTCTTTTGTGAATATCTCAAAACAAAGCATGGTAGACAAGATGAACTTAGGAAATGGGTGACTCAATCGATACAATACTATTATGTGCTTAGCTACATGAAGCTTTCATTGGAAGGGCTTCGTCTCCGTTCACGATCGACTTACGTATTTGCATTACCAATGAATTAAGAGCCGTTCGGTGAAGATCGCGGGTCGCAGGAGTGCATGGCTTTGCGAGCAGGTTTTTTTAGATTAGTTCATAGGCCGATGCAAATCGATAATTCTACCAGATACAATGACCATTTTCTTTATATTAACCCCAGTCTGGCTATGATGTCACATGAGTTTACATGGAATACAATACAATACAATTATAATATATCTCTGTGCTAAGGTTTTCACGGTCACTGTTATCAATATTATGTATCTTTTTTGGGTGATACCGTGTATCAAATCCAACATACACAGTATCACCCAAAAAAGATACATAATATTGATAATATATCTCTGTTATTTAAAAAAAAGTCGTATTTTGCTGTGACAAGCCTAAACTATGATTATTTATACAAATTATGAAAAAAAGACTATTAACCAGCGTATTCATGTGGTAAATTTTTGTTTTTAAATATCAGTGTTTCAAAATATGTCGTCATTTACTTAATGTACCACGACGTTACAGAAACGTTTCTAAAGGGATTTTTTATTATGGCACAATCTTTTAAGAGTTGGATTTCCGTACATGTTTAACTATTACTCAATTACGACATGCGTAGAATTATGTTAGTCAAATATCATTTTTGATGTCTACCTTCTGTTTGTTACCTATTTTATTTTGCCTTTTTAAGTTTTACACCATGCAAGTTTTTTTTAATTCACTTGTAAGTCACGTTACCATAAAATTAGAATAAGTTTTAAATCATTTGTGAAATTTACGTATTTAAACTGAATCGGGTATTATTTTGGCCGAGTTGGAAGGTGAAAAAGTCATAAAATACGAAGAAGAAGAATGTTTGGGTATTACAAAATATTTTCACGTGCCATTGCGTATACAATAATATTATGCACTTTTTTTAGTTGTTAAGTTAGGTTTTTTAAAATCTTTGAATCCCCCAATGCCAATGCAATGTTCTGATTTATTTTTAAACCATTATTTATTATTTCATTTCAATTATTTATTGACAATTCTTGATGGAATTTAATTGTAATGATGTAATAACTTATATTTCCATATAAGATATTCATTTAAAAATACTTGGTACACTTCCACTTATTTATTTTGACCAATAAGCGCTTTCACCCTCTAATGGGCATCTTCAGACTGGTGAACATTATACAGTGTAAGGGTAATTTATATAAAACTAAATGTTATCTTAAGTGTAGGTACATTTAAAAATAAGTTGAAAAAATACAATACGAAATATTTCAATGGAACACAGTGAGACAAATTATTGAAACATGTGTTGGCGGCGGTGTACTTTAAGAAAATATTCTATTATATGAAATATATTTCCTGGTTCATATATTGGACAAAGCGGGAGAGCTATTAAATACTAAGTGAAAGAACATTTAGCTTCACATAGATTAAATAACGACTTATCAAACTATGCATCACATTTAAATGAATTTAAACATACTTTTGATAAAACAAAAAACATAAAAAATTTACATGTAGGACATAAAGGTCAAAAGTTAGATAGATTAGAAATTTTAGAAATAAATAGGATAAAAAATAATAGTGATAAAATTTTAATAAATCAGCAGATAGAATAAAAAAACTCACCCTTATTAACCCCCTTAGTTAGACCCTGTACATTGTAATAAAACAGTAAATATATTTCATATAATAGAATATTTTTTTTAAAGTACACCGCCGCCAACACATGTTTCAATAATTTGTCTCACTCTGTTCCATTGCAATATTGCGTATTGCATCTTTTTCAACTTATTTTTAAATGTACCTACACTTAAGATAATATTTAATTTTATATAAATTACCCTTACACTGTATAATATTCACCAGTCTGAAGATGCCCATTAGAGGGTGAAAGCGCTAATTGGTCAGAATAAATAAGTGGAAGTATACCAAGTATTTTTTAAATTAATAACTTATATGGAAATATAAGTTATTACATCATTATTTATTATTTAATGAAAAAGACAATCTTCGCCATATCACTGTATTTCTATACAGACCTCGCTTCCTCTCCATTAATGCATCTCCTCTTCCGCGCACGCCGATTATTCCGACCTTAGACATGGCCATCTTCAAGTATTTGTTAAATTTGGTCGTGCCGTGCCTTCCTCGTTTACTCCATCCATCAGCATCCACATCGTAGCCCCTTTTAGCTGTTCTTTTGCAGTCCATTCGCTCTACATTTCTAAACCAACGCAGCACCGCTTTATTGATTGTCGATAATGCCGATAATGCCAGTCTCAGCCTTAGATAATACACCGATCTCGACATTCGTGCACCTATCATACATCGTTTTATCGTAGATCGTATATACCTATATTTTTTGGCAAATTTAAGTTGCTATTAAAAAAATTATTGATTAAACTTACTGGTGCGAAAAGTATACAAATATAATAATTAACATATTACAACAGAGATAAAGAACATTTAAGATAAGGTAATATAGAACTCCAGGCATCTACTGTTGTTAAATACGAGTATAATAATGTTTTAAATACAATTAAGGTTTCAGCCTTTTACTTCACAAAAATCAACATTTGGAAGAATCAAAGAATTATGGATGCTCAAACATAGACAACGGTGAACGTTACACAGTGTGTAAGTAAAGTGACCACCTAATGCAGCCAAATGACGGTTTATAAGCCATGTCAATGTCTAGACTTCCATATTCCCTTTTATAAAATTTTCTCTATCTCTGTTGTAATATGTTAATCTAAATTATTTACCTTAATGAATGATTTTTTTGTAAACAAATTGCTTAAAAGAAAAAAGAAACTCTTGAAAGTATATAAAATTCTACACGGGGATTTCAACGAATGATAATATCCGTTTTGCTGAGCACGCTTTAACTAACATGTTCGAGTAGACGGGATATTTTTTCTGAAGTGTTTATTTCGGAATAAATCCGCCGTAAATCGTGCTTTAGTGAACCCATATTCTCCAGAGGTCCGCGTCCTCTATGTGTTCACTGCCGGAAGTGAATTCATTAGCTGTGACCCTCCCCCCTCTGCCGCGTGCACCTTGACCACGTGACTCCACCGAATTTCTCCTCTTGCGGTAGGCTGCGCTTGACATACTAAAATGGAAATTTAAAAAATCAACAACTTTAAACAATGGCTATCGTATTCTCTTTCCACTTACTACTTTCAATGGAAAACATGTGTTGGTTAAACAGTTTTGTAATATTTTTTTCGTTACCCGTATCAAATGCTGCATTAACTGGTGTACATTAATGGGAATTGTTTTAATATATTGAGTTTTTCCGCTGACGTTTCTCGGTGGAACTGCATTTTAATTATAAAAATACGCATGTAGTTTTATTCCGCTTTTAAATAGAACCAAAATCCTGGATGAGTGTTTTCGACTCTACGGCTACTCAGTAAAAAGTCCTGAAAAAATAGATCTATCGGTGGATTAGTCGGCCTCGTAGTGTAGTGGTTTGCGAATTCGCCAACCATGCTTGAGGTCCCGCGTTCTATTCGTGGCAGCGTCGAGGTGAAATTTTTGTTTTAAAGATGGTGACGTCTCAAAGTCTTCTCCGCTTCTTCACGGTCAGTTCTGCCGATTGCTCTGTTGACATACCGTAAACCGGAAATCTTTCACAACTATCATCGATTGATTAATATTAACTACTGACGTCGTTCAAAGTAGTTCGTTTTCATTAAAATATTTTTTAATGTTTTTTTCGTACGTTTTCGAGAAACTTTGCCGCATAACAGGGATATATCACATACCACAAATACCGATTAAAATGTGTGAAATGGATTTAGAATAATGAATTGTATTTTCGAACTAAATGTGGATATTGTAGAGAAATGTTTTCATACATAAATTTAAAAAAGAAAAGGATTTAAAATACGTAGCTAGAAAAACGCGACTTGTTTGGCGTTGGTAGTTGTTACGTCAAGATTCTTGATAATGTTCTAAACTAATTTGAATGGTCGGGAACAAATAAACATAAACTGTGACAGTTTTTGCGGGAATTCAAAATTATAAATTTAAAAATATGCTACTAAAAATAAGCCAAAAAAATTTTTTTTTTACTGGGCAATATTCATAGACCTTTATTACTTTAAAATTGTAAAAAAAACGTGACATTTCCCTATTGAATGCTCTAATTTTTACCGCGCGGAAGAAAACATTTTTTGGATAGAATTTCCCGTAGGGCAGTACAAACGTATGACCATTTTGTCAGTTGGATTAATTCTCCTGAAATGGACAAAAATAATATAAAATATAGTAGCAGTGTTGAAAAGTAACGTGTCTCTGTTTTTTGTGTCTGTTTTAATAAAACATTTTAACCTATCGTCGCGCATACATCAGAACTTATGATAATAAATGCAAAAGAAAAAGATAATCTAGTTTTTTATCCACGTTTGAATCGCGCTGAAACAATGTCTAGTTCAAACGTCAACGCTTAAGAAATGACAACTTCGCTAATTTATTCTCTTCTAAAACGATTTCGCGCTCTCGAATATTAATTTATCGCTTGTTGTTCTGTTCGTTTGACAACAGAAACAGTCGTCTAGTACTTTCTTCCGTGCCAGGAACGACATCGCTTTATGCTCCGGTCGATGTCTATTATTTTCTAGGAGGCAATATCCCGCAGATTTTCGTTTTTATGTCGGTTCTATTTTTATGCCCTGTGCATTTCTCGATCGTAAACTTTACTGTACACGATCGCCAAGGATCGCCGATTTACCGTATCGTGTTTAAGGTTATTAAAGAGATTTATGCCCTTAAGCACTGATATTTTATTTTCACAAATATATGATTACTGTTTAATACTATTACTACCCAATAATTCTAAAGAGCTGGAGCCATGCTGTGCTATGATCCGAATCAAGCGAACGAAGGCATTTGCGACAATTGTAAACACTTTCTTATTTGAGGCTAACACACGTTTTTAGGCATTTCGTTTATCAAAATATGAAATCTATCCTCTATTTACATTTTTTACTTTTTATTTGACAATAAAGTTTAGAGATTTAGTGATATTTAAAAAAAGTAAATAAAAAACAAATTGATAAAAATAGAAGTTAGATTACAAGTCTTGCAGCTACTGAGCGCATGGACGGTTGGAATTCTAGACCTCATTGACTAAATTTGAATATTTGAAAACATTTACCTATTGAAGCTAGATTACTAATCGTCTTGCAGTTACAAAGTGCATGGACGAGTGACATTCTGGCCACTTAAAATTATCAATCATACTTAATCAATAGCTTACACCACTGTGGAAAATTAATTTGAACTGTTTTTACAATTTTCGTTCATATATATTCTTATTTTCTGTATACAATACTTATACAATATATGTAAAAACTGTTGTTTTTTTTCCCAAATAAAAATAAATAAATAAATTATACTGTCCGTCGTAGATCGAACGCGTGCAATAAAGGGTAATAAGTGAAATAGGTTATCGCGTCATTTGTAATATTGAACTCAAGAATTAGTTAGACCTTTCGATTTGAAAGTTTATTTGATTATCCGTTTTTACAGTTTAAGCTTACGGGTATAGCAATTCGCCCCTTATAAGCAGATAAAGTTTGTACTGGAAGAAATCATGGAAAAAGCTTGCCCCTTTGCATTATTCCTATGCGACAGATACTATAGGCCTCTGACAGAAAGAATAATTATATTGATACCGTATACGCAAAACAATTTGCCATAGTCTCCCACGGTCACGACGAAACCTGGCGAAAATTCGTCAGTGATAAATCACCTAGATATGAAAAATCTTTTTTTTAAACCAACATTTGTTCATTTCGATTTTGTAACGTTTTTCGTAATGGTGTATTCTGATTATTGCATGTTTATGTTATAAGAAAATAAATTATATTATTATAAATCAAATCAATTTAAGCGCATATTTCTTCTAGATCTACAACAAGACAACCTTATATTTCTTATGAAAACTTTTTATAAAGACTTTCGAGCATATTTTAATGGTTTCTTGATTTTATAGTAAAACATCTAGTGCATTAATTTAGTGTTTTGCTTCACTTATTTTTTACTTTGATGAATAAAATGAAAGTTAACCGTTTTCTTCAAAGCCGTATTATCTGATTTCTATATTCGTCGTTCCGAGTTGTGAGTTCGCTTTTTTCATTTTATGAGTAAAGGCGTGCTTTAATTATATATGGAGGCACTCTAACCGTAATTAATATGTAATAGCGAAATGTAACTATTTTGAAAATTGATATTTTTCATAAATGTTTATTGAGCTCTTGTATTATGCACGTATGACACTTCTTGACAATTTTTTATTATAATTTTTAATTGGTGCGGAATATTGTCAATAAATTTCCACTTTTAGAATATAATTTTATCTGCTTAATGTATATAAATCTTAAACTTAGAATCAGTCATGAATTTTTAAATTACGATTTTTTACTGAAAACATTAAATTTGTTAAAACTTAACGATAGAAGAAAAATTATAGACCTTTTAAATTTATTTAAAATTGTAAATTCACCTCATCAACTTCAGGGTGCCTGGAAGAATGACTAGACAGGTGCCACCGTTTTGTAGCAACAATTCACGGACAGTGTATACTTGTAATGCCGTATTGAACAGACTTCACGAACTCGGCAATAGTTCGGTAGTCAATTGGCAGAAGGGACCATCTGTATTTTTTTCTGTTTTTTAGTTTTCGAAAGTTTTAATCAATATTTCAGTAAATACACATAGAAAAAAAAACACCGTAATTTAGAATGGTAATTTATGTTTGAAAAGCGACACTAAAATATTTTAGTTTGGGGATTGAAGTCTTGAAATTGAGTCGTATTTCAGCTCTCCTGAACATTTTTGAAAATTACAGATGGGTCCCTTCTGCCATCTGACTACCGAGTTATTCCCACGTATCTGATATATTTAATGTAGGGTATTGTTCGTATAGAACAAACCTTTCGAACTTTTTCAAAGATGATGAATGGTAATTATATTTATTTATATTTGCATTTCATAATATATACAATTTTTTGTTCACTTTGCCCAGCTGTATGAAACAGTACTCATGATTTTCTTGTTATATTACTCTAAAATATTTTATTATTTAATTTGTTTTTTACATTTATTCTTAAATTGTTTAAACTCTCTACTGAATATGTTGTATAATTTTTTGGTTAATTTTTTTTTATAAATCTTGTATAATTTTTAGGTTTATTTTTTTTATAAATCTTGGGTAAAAGGAAATTCACATTTTTAAGAAAATCACGTTTTTATTGTATGGATTAAGCTGAAATTGAATCCGGAACACACGTGCGTAAAATAGCGGCCTTAGCCAGTACACCGCGCTGATTTGCTCAATTATATTTAAGAAAAATGATATTCTTCACTTGTCATATCAGGTCCTCGACGTTGACGATCACTTGGGAGAAATCTTCCCTGTCCCGAGGTGCGAAACAGCTCCTCCACAGTTGTAATCCCGGTCCATTCTAGGATGTTTCGACGCCTGAAATGCCTACGTCCTTTGATCTTCCCCTTCATGACCAGCGTACGACACGTGACCAAAACGTTCGCGAACAGTTACCTATTTTGTATCAGGTCTAAGCAATACTAAAGTGTTGGTTATCTAAGATATTCTTAACATTTTACGATAGCTCAACATTTCAAACGCTTCAAGGCGGTTTATAATATTAACTTCCAAAGTCCACGCCTCTGCACCGTACGGTAAGACGGATTGGCATATTTTTTAATCACACGACTCGTGTATGAGTGAAATCTCTCTTTTATCTGCTACGATTGGTGTGGTGTATCTTGTCTAGCCAAGTGTCGGGTGGCGTATTTTGTCACTATTTCGTTTCGTAAGTTCGTTCGTTCGTCATATATCCATCTCACTCGAACGGAATCAAAAGCTTATTCAGCTCTCGTTCCCTATAAAACGATACGACTGAATTTACGAAACAAATTAGCTGCAGAATAAGGCCACTGAGCTGGAATGGAACTGCCAACCCAGTAATGTTAATTAATTTATTTTATTAGTTAATTCAACAAAGATACATACATTCAATTTGTAGATATTCGTCGATACAATTCTACAATGTTATAGTATACCTACAGTATTCACGTTCCCACCCGAGGCGCGCGTTCATCACGTTCAAGGATTTTTGACTGGTTAATTGTCCACTTAAAAACCGGTCCCGCCATTAATACTTCTCTCCAAACAGTAGGCCGACTTAGCCCGTTGTCATGTTTTCTAAATGCTATTTCATTCTTCGATTCGAAAAATCGCTAAAAGCTGTAGTATCGACACGAGACGACTCAATTTCAACTTATTCAATAACACACTTTGTATGAATTACAATAAAAATTTATACCGAGTTTCTTAATAGAAAATTAAATTATTATAAATAAATTATTTTACCGCAGTTGCTAATCCGTAATCAAACGCCAATTTTGACTGTCATTATTTTTTGCGACAGTCGGCTTCATAAGTGCACTTTATGAAACAGTTTTTTTATATATTTTGCATTTACAATACCTAATTGGTGATCTCCGTGGTGTGCTGGCTAAGATGTTCCCTCGGGGTGCTGGCTTCTATTCCCGGTGAATTCGAGTACCTAATCGGAATGTTATTTTTCTGAAGACTGGATTTTCAGCTCTGTAATTCGCCATAGTAACTGTTGGGCTTCGTAAACTCAATAGTCTTCAAATGGCACAAATATTTTTATGAGAAGACGGCAGATAAACTTAAGCGCTTTTAACGGTTTTTGAATGGTCTTAGTTCCTATGGTTAACAATATATATATATACAAATAACACTACCCTAGTGCCATAATCCAGGGAGAAAAAACGAGAGTACTTTTCTATGGAGAAAAGTCAGACCGTGTTTTTTCTTATCAAGTTTTTAATAATATGAAGTTCTTTGAAATAAACATAATCTAAACAACAAAAAACATCACGCCGTTTCCCCGTAAGGGTAGGCAGAGAGGATAGAACTCCACATCACTCTATATTTGCATACTGATCTCGCTTCCTCTACATTCATACATCTTTTCATGCACGCGCGCCGATTATTCCAAATTTTAACATTTCCATCTTCAAGTATTTGTTGGATTTCGTCATGCCATGTCTTTCTCCGTCTTCCTATATTTCTGCATCCATCAATCTTCGCATCGTAAATATTTTTAGCCGTTCTTTCGCTGTCCACTCGCTCTACATGTCCAAACCGACGCAGAGCTCCTTTCTTGATTTTGTCGATAGTGCTTATATCAGCCTCGCATAATGTACGGATCTCAACATTTGTGCATTATCATGCATAGATTTACCGCACATTCGCCCGTGAGATCGCATTTCGACAGCATTCAGCCTACTTTCATCCTTGTTTTTCCAAGTTCTTACTTCGCTCCCGTAAACTGCTAATTTTGCCTCTTGCGACAAACATCTTAATAAATAATTATGAGTTTTGTATAAATTCGCTTGATTTCCTTGTGTGTAATTTGAATCACTCCCAGCTAATTTACAAGGCTTATGACAGATGGAAGAGTTAAGGAAACGTGGATGTTGCACAGTTTGTAAAGTGGCCACTTTAACCAGCCAGTAACAGATCATAAGCCCTGAATATGACTAGACTTCCAAATACTCATCTCAAAAATGTTTTCCCTCTCTGTTGCAACACATTTAGACGTTTATAATTTGTTCAATATCCATTTTGTTTGCCGTTTACGGTGCATGTTTATTTACTTAACGATAAATGGAACTCTGAAGTTTGATGGTATCATGTTACTTGAATTATTGATTACTAAAACCTACTTGTTGAAGAATTAATTAGCATTTCATTTGATAGACTTACCATGTTAACCGTTCATGTTTAAGGATAGTAGAACAATATTTGCTCTAATAATTCTTATTTTTCTTGCTCTAATATCGCTTTGCTTCTACGTTTTTTATTTTATTTGTTTTTATAATACTCGCTTCCTATTTTATTCATATTTTCTTAATCGCTATCCAATTATTGAAATTTACAATCGCTTCAAGGAAAATATTTTTTTGACTTTAAAAAAAATACATTTGCTTCAATAAAAATGTATCTTCGTCATTTTTTTATATGTTGGAATGTCGTATTGTGTATAGTTAATAATGCTACATACAAGATAGTATTATTTAAATACTGAAAAAAAGTACGCTTTACAGTTGTACAATAAATCAAATTTACTTAACTAATTACGGCAGGGATAAAGAATACCTTAAATAAGGGAATATGGAAGTTTAGGTGTTTACAGGGCTTGACCTGTCATTGGCTGGTTTAAGTGGCCACTTTACACACTGTGTAACATTCACAATTTTGCCCATGTATATAACATCCACATTTCTTAAATTCCTCCATCTGTTGATTCCAGTCTTTTGTCTGCAAACATTTGGACAAACTCAAATATTGTAATCAAATATACGTTTAAACTTTTTTTATAAATATTTTATTTCTACGAGTATTTTTAAAGAAAGAACCGTGGCTATGCGGTTTTTGAGTTACCTAAAAATGCACCATGCGTTTATAAGAACGTTATATAACCTAATAACATAGTATACTAGATGTTATTAAATATTTGTATGTAACCACTTGCCGACTTTTTTATGTATACCGGTATCGAGACATACCCGTCTTTTCACCAGGACACCATTAAACCAACACGCAATACCCATAAACCACCTTTACCATGGTTGTCGGTCAAAAATATAAAACCAACATGCTATGCATTTTGTTTTTTTTTTTTTTAATGGGTTTTATTAGTGCCCTGACGAAGAGACGGGTACGTTTCGAAACCGGTAGAAGTCGGTAAGTGGTTATTTACAAATATTTAATAACATTTAATAACATTTCATAAAATTCTATTAACAAAAATCGTATATAGTTTTATTCCACTTTTATTTATAAGTTTTTACCAGTGACCGGGTTTTGTCATGACCGACATCGTCAGACTGGTGGGGGACTAAACAAATTTCTATGTTATATACAGGTGCAAGCAGGGGATGTAAATCATGATTTTATATAATTATGGAAATAAAAGAGTTCAAATTAAAATAATTTAATGATAAAGTAATAACGATTGTATGAATTTAAGTTTTGTTTAAGTTTGTTTATATATAATAAAAACCTGTGAAAATTGTATATTTTTATGAAGTTTTATAATGAAAATGTATTTGAATATCATGTATTTAAATTTCACTTCATCTATAACAGGGGCCGCTGGTTGGCAGTTCCATCGACAGCTGGATCCAAAACCAGTAATAAAATTATATACGTATTTTTATAACTATAATTAAAATGCAGTTCCACCAAGAAATGTCAGTAGAAAAACTCTTATCTATTTAATAAAATGTTTGACCACAAAGTTAATTCTTTAAATATGAATAATATAATATCACAGTGACTAGTGCTCTATACAACTGGAAATTTAATTAGTATTAAATCTGAAACCTGTTAATATCCCACCCCGCGTCCGTGAACAGGAGCGCTATTCCGTTGTTTAATACAAAATGTAATGAATTGTAATTAAAACTTCGACAATATACGCCACCGATATTGGTTGGGAGCGCACTGAGTCCTCTTATCGCTCGTTGTTATTCGTCGCCGGTTGTATTCTGAATATTATTTCCCTACCCACTCGCCAATTCCCAAATTAACTTTGTTCGTAGAGATGGAGAAATAACATCATACCAATTGTTCTACCACTATCATTATATTGGTCATTTCACAAACACCTGATTTAATCCCTAGCGTCAAAATTAACATACATTATAATAATATACCCACTAATTTTACCCACTATTTACGTTCAAATCACGTTTAAAATGTCACTTCCTGAATATTCAAGTTTTTCCTTTCCTCTTTACCCCTCAACCCTCTCTTCAGTGTAGATATTCAGTCAATTTTTATTTCTTTTAATATATATTTTTTATTAATATTTTGTTGTATAGTAAAAATGTTATTATATACCAACAATATGTAGGTAGGAAAAAATTGCCTAAAGGCAATATGCCCGCCCTTATGCATATGTATGTAAAACATTTATGTTTGAAAGTGAAAATTCTTGATGGTTTTTGAAGTTCATTGTAATTTGTTATAGAAAATAAAAGATGAGTGATCTAGTCTCGAACACTTTGTAAATGATCCTTAAGACAAAAATAATTAAATTTAATTTACTCTCATATAATTTTGAATTCTCTATCCTTGCCTCTGTTTTGTATAAATACATTGAATTTCTTAATAAAGATACCAGTCTCGAAGATGTTGGGAAAGCGATGAAACCGGTCACTGGATATTCCTAATTTGGATTAAAGTATTACTCGTCTTTAATTTTCTATAATAAACTAGATTCTCGTCGATGTTACCACACAGAATGTTTAATATTTTAAATATAGCGCTATAGAACAAGGGTGGCCAACTAGATCAGACCCGATATCTACTGTTGACTGTCCAGAGTCCGCGCGATCTACTGATTTATTAATCAGAGTTTTATCATAAACTATGCCATACATTTAACTGAGGGTATTAGAAGAAAACTTAGAAATCTCCACCAAAAACGGAAAATTTGTTATTGATGCCAAAATAAATTATACATAATTACCTACCTACCTAAATAATAGCGTAATTCAATAAATGTATCGTAGTCTTGCAAAAATAATATCGTAATATTGCAAAAATAATATCTTAATCTTGCAAAAACAGATTTCAATTTACAACTTGACACCGAAAACTTAGCATTCTCTATTGAGTTGGTGAAGCATAATTAGAAATCTCACAATCCTTACTTACTTACTTCAGTTACTCCTTCAATGGAAATTTATAAGTTTGCCGCATTATAGACTCAAATCATGAATTTAATAAAGATACCGGTGTTAAAGTTTTACACATAAATAATAAAGGACTGAAAGTAAATAATATGGAGATTTTTTACATAAAGAAGGCTTTGAAAAATAATGTCCCATTAATTAATAATCAAGTAACTTTCCAATATAGTCCATTATTCGATATTTCATTGTAATGGCCACCCTACCCTCCCCCTCCCTTTTTCCTCCTTTTTCGATTGTTAATCCTTTTGAAATATTAGCTTCATAAGTCATTAACCCTCGGTGGTGGCGTAGTGAAGCATGTGTATAACCTGCATGTCAATTTTATATTTTTGCAAATCTACTATGGTGAAGGTGTGTAGTGGTATTTGCATGTTGGTGTAGTGTTGTTGTCCTGACGAAGAGACGTGTTACGTCTCGAAACCGGTAGACAGATAAGTCGGTGAGTGGTTTTATACAAATTTTATTAACATAATATTAGAATATTCCTCTTTGGAAACCGATGTCCGGATATCGAGACCAGAGCCTGACCATGCTTTCAGAAATATATTGCGGCGCAGAGTAAGAATTTAATTTTCCAGTAAAATGTGTTTAATTTGAAGCATATCTTCAAATTTGTGGGCCATTTCGTAAGTGTCATCATTGAACGTATAACTGACGAATTCGACCAACTGCTCAATTTCTTCGCTTTGTCGCGATCGACAGGCCTAATAGCCGCAATCGACCGGTCGGCCACCGCTGCCAGAGAAGAATGCTCAAAATATGGGTAGACACAGTTCGCAACGAAGAAGTATCAAGACGAATGGGTAACGAAAGAAAAATACGAAATACATTTAAGAAAAGAACGCTGTAGTACCTACTTTGGATATTTTATGCGGGGAGAGAAGTACGAAATGGTTCGAATCATATTTATTTATTTATTAAAAGAAAACAACAGCCATTATAACAAAAAAATAAATATTTACAAATAAATCAAAATTATAGGTCAATTATAGTTTTCTATACATTACTAAATACAATGTCAAAAAAAGAAGAAAAGCGTACATTGAAATAGCCACTTCGTATCATTCCACACGTAAAAATTAAATAAATTATTACAATAATAATGAAATAATAATAAATAATCAAAAAGTTTAGCTTGTTTGCTTTGAAATCGGTCGGTGAAAAATAAAAATTAGTGGTTAAAAACAAAGTTGTTTTATTTATTTTTTATATAAAATAGTTTTTTGTTTAATCGAACTTAAAAATCCTTTCGCCGGCGGATCCATACTGAGTAATACGGAGCTATCAGTCCTCTCTTTCTTCTTTCAAACGAGAGAAAATATTTACAATATTAATGTGCACAAAAAAACTAAATATTAGGTAGGTACTGTTAGATTAAATTATAATTACTATTTTTAATTAGGGTTCTAGCATTTTCTTCAAATTTGTTTAAAGTGAGGAAATGTATATCTATTTCAGCAAAAAACGTGTTTTAATTATTAAAAATTCTGGGCAAAAATGCATTCTTATTATTATTCGTGCTTGAAATACCAACATGAAATAATTGTTACAAGCAAAACCCAGTGTAGAAAGAAGACATGAGCCCATCACATGTGTTAATAAAAATATCAAAACAGTTTAGTAAAAAAAACTATGCCAAAAACTCATAGGGTTAAAACTTTGAATACAAGTTTTACTATTTTGTCAGTTGGTTCACTTTACACGCTATAACATCATATCTCCCGGCATAAAAACTTAAGAAAGTGCCACTGTAGCTCTAAATCATTATTCCGAGCGGCTGCAGACAAATAAATAATTACCTAGATGAAAGCCATTCTCCTCTGTAGAATGGCACTATATGAAGAAGAGTAATGTATGTAATCTGTTATTAATATTTAAAGCATTAACTTTGTGGTCAAACATTTTATTAAATCTTAGTAAATGATTGTACATTACAACTTATAGCCTTTTTTATGTCTACCGGTCTCGAGTGTACCCGTCTCTTCGTCATGCAAATCCCATTAGACACCTCCACCGCTGTAGGATTAGCAATGATAGTGTAAGGTCGTAGTGTCCTGAAGAAAAAACGAGTTCGTCTCGAAACGTTTAGGCATACGAAATCTTGTATATAAGAAATGGTTGTATAAAAATACCTCAAAATTTTTTTTAAATATATTTTTGTATTATGATTTACCTATTTTTTTAAATTTTAAAACCGTTTTTTTAATCGTAAAAAAACCATGATAGAAATTGAGAAACAAGTTGTGAGAAAGCGGGATTCGAATCTTGGCCCTCCAAATCCGGAGTCCGCGACACTAGCCACGGGACGACAACCCGCGTATTAATAATACTCGTATAAAAGTATAATTTTAGTCATAATTCCATAAATATCGTACTTTGCTTCCACACTCCCCCTTCCTAACACACCTTCCCCTTTATAACACAAAACAAGGGTTTCGCCTTTAACTGGACTATTAACGTAGAAACAGTATTTATGAAATAAATGCCAATATTGCTTCTGTTTGATTGTGTACAATTACAATACCATATCGAGTCCGAAATCAAGTGAGGGTCCTTACAGGGCACTGCAGATTGAACGAACACCTTTCTAGAATAAACCTTTCCGAAACTTCTAGATGTAGGTTATGCAGCGCAGATGAGGAAACACCTATACACATTCTATGTGAGTTTGATGCTCTGCATCATAAAAGGAGCCTCATCTTCGGGGGGACCACTGGTTAAACCTGAGGATGTTAAAGAGCTCGCTCGCTGCCTAATACCTCGATACTTTACGGATCTGGGCTTGAAGGGGGAGATTTAGCAAAATGTAAACTCGCCTTCCACACAGTAGCCAGGCTCTTTATAGACTTGAGCTTGGAGGGCGAGAACTATTCACAGGGACCCGTCACAATTGATCTTCGCAGGTCACAGTGACGTCAGGAGGTTGCATAGCACTGACCCACACCATTTTCTGAGAAGAGTGGCATGGTAGCTCGGATTTCAAAGGTGTAATTTTATTTTATTTTATTTTTTTTATTTTATTTATTTCGAATACAAACAGATGTACAGGTTAAATGAATATTTTTTTTTTTTTTTAAATTATATAAAATGTATACATAGTAGGGCCTGCCATCCAATTATATGTATTCACTAAATACTACTGTAATAAAGCGACGACGGCTTGAAGTTTAAACTATAAAAATAATAAATATACTATATATTAAAATAAGATAAATATGGACAAAACAAGGAGATAGTGGAAAGGAAAAGAAGGAAATTGATAAGGAGTGGTAAAGGATGATTGAAGGAAAGTGAGAGTGGAAAATTGCATTTGATTTAATGATTAAACGAATTATGAATGAAGAGCATGAATCAAGCCTATTAATTCTCTTCTGTACATATTGTATGGAGTGTTAAATATATCAAGACTATTAAATTTTTTGTTAAATGTTTCACATATACGAGGGATCGCAGAATGTTTCCGATGATTAGTTTTAAATTTACGAATATAGAAAATATCAGAGAGTCTAGTTGGCCTGGAGGGGACACGGTAAGCAAGTAGATTAATGAGTTCCGGGGAATCGAATTTATTATTGACAATTTTATAAAGCAGGATCTGATCAAACATATCTCTTCTGTGTGCTAATGAAACAAGGTTATGAAATTTTAATGAAGCTAAATAATTTGGAAAATGCAAATGAAATTTGTATTCTAGTTTTTTCAGGAATTTTTTTTGAACATTCTCTATTCTATTAATATTTAATTTATAAACAGGAGACCAGATAGCAGTGCAATATTCAAGATGGGGGCGTACATATGTTATGTAAAGCAATATAAATGAACCTAAATTTTTAAAAGATTTACACAGCCGCATGATAAATCCAGTCATTTTGTATGCCTTGTTAATTATAGTTTCTATATGACTATTGTAATTTAAGTTTGAGTCCAAAATAATTCCCAAGTCACGTATTTCGTTTACTTCTCTAATTGTATTTTCATTTATCATATAGTCATATTTTATTTTATTTTAATTACGAGTGAAAGATATTTTGTAACATTTAGACACATTGATATAAAGTTTGTTTACAACACAGTAATTCGATAATGCATGTAAATCTTGTTGTAACTTTGCACAATCATCTCTACACTTGACTTTAAGGTAAATTTTTTTATCGTCAGCATAACAAAGGTAATGGGCATTTTTGAAACATAACTGAATATCATAAATCTAGGCATTAAATAAAAGTGGCCCAAGATGTGAGCCCTGTGGTACACCAGACGGAATGGAGATGAAATCAGATTGATATCCTTCAATCATAATTGACTGAAGTCTATTATCTAGGTAAGAGATAAACCATCTGTATAAGTCACCGTGAATTCCCAGATATTCTAATTTACGCATAAGAATTCGGTGATCCACCTTATCAAACGCTTTAGAATAATCTGTGTATATGACATCAACTTGCGTTCTGTCATCCATATTGGAAGTGACGTATTCGGTGAAATTTACCATATTGGTTAAAACAGAGCGCCTCTTCAGAAAACCATGCTGAAAATTTTGTATATTTTTAAGAATTTTTGGATAAATTTTATCATAAACCATGAGCTCAAATAATTTTGAAAAAACTGAAAGAATTGAAATGGGACGGTAATTTTGAATATTATTTTTAGATCCAGATTTGAAAATAGGGACTATTATTGCTTCTTTAAATTTTGTAGGGAAAGTTTTTTCGTTAATTGATCTATTAAAAATAATAGTCAAGGGTAGTGACAGTGAGTGCGCGCATTGAAAAACGAAAAAAGGAGCAATCTCATCATTTCCACTTCCCTTGTTTGGGTTAATGTTGAGCAGATATTTCGTTACCTCTTTTATCTCAAAAGATGCATTACCAATTGAGTCGTAATCATTGAGTAAATTTGGCGTAGATGAAATATTAAGAGGTTGATCATTAGTATTATTGCTAGGTGATTCATAAGATGTTTTAAAATATTTTAAGAATAGATCGCAGATCTCCTTTCCCCCTGTACCAGATGTCTCTCCATAATGCATAGTTTGAGGTATATTACCTCTTTTGTTAACATTTTTTGCAAATGACCAGAGTTTCTTAGTATTACTTGGAATTTCTCCCTCTACTTTGGCAATGTATATCGCGTAACATTCTTTTTGCTGAGTTTTTTGACGTGATCGGAGCATTGAAAATTCTAAGTAATCGAGTGGGTTTTGATATTTAATCCATCTTCTATGAACTTTGTGTTTATTTTTTATTATCTTGATTAAGGCAGATGAGTACCAAACGGGATATTTGTTTTGTTTAATTGACTGCTTAGGAATAAACCGTAAAATAGTATCTTTGAGTATTACATAAAAAGCGTTCACGGAATCATCAATAGACTCAGCATCGATTAAAACCGACCAATCAACCTCGCGTAGATAAGAATTTATGATTGAGTAATCCGCCCTACGAAAAAGAGTGATTTCTTTATGCGGTATAATTAGAGAGGGAGATACTTCTATTCCGATGTCTATATGTAATGCTGGATGGTGAGTATCTTCAGTGATAAGAGGTGCGTCAGAATGCGTTACGCGGCAATCAATATCAGAAATAATTAAGTCGAGAAGCCTTCCATTTACATTACGGATATTGTTAAATTGATTAAGTTCCGCGTATGATAACGTGTCTACTAAATGCCTGCTAGCTTCATTACATGATGTATCAGAAATTAAAAGAGCGGAATCAGGTTGTGGAATCCAATCCAATGTTGGCATATTGAAATCTCCCATAACAAATATCAGGTCTTCGGGATTTTGATCTCGTAATTTAGTTAAAACAGAAAGAAATGAATTTACAGCAGTGTCGTAATTGCGTCCTTGAGGAAGATATACGCATGCAATATGAATGTTCTTCTTAGAGGTAAGTCTGCAGGCAGGAATGGTAACCCAAATGCTCTCTGCTGAACATGCTAAGTCATCCCTAGCCTGAGGGTGAAGATCTTTTTGGCAAATGATCATCACTCTTCCTCCCCTTGTTTGGTTACAATCGTCATATTTTCTATCAGCTCTTAGTATACAATACCGACTGGAAGGAGCAATTTCTTCATCTAAAATACTGCTATGGAGCCAGGACTCTGTAATACCGTATAAACAATAAGTATCATTTGACAACAGATTCTGGTAGAATATGTCTAATCTACCACGAATGCTTCTACAATTTTGATAATATGCCGTGAAGTTCATTGCGAGTGTTGAAATATTAAAATATTAAAGATAGTAAATTCAAGCATTTTTATAGAGCCCCAAAAGGTAAGTAACTGTAACAGTGAGTTAAGCAAAAAAGAAATAAATATTCTCGTACCGGTAAATAGAGTTATATGAATATAATATTTATCTGCATACGTACAACTAATGTAATCACGTAAGGTTTTAAATATATTATAATAAAACTGTACAGAACATGTGTTTTTTTTGTGAATATTTATATAAAATTTTAAAGTAAAAAAAAATAATATGATACATAATTTGCTAAATAAGCATAATATCTGATTTATTACCCGGCGTACATGTATTGACTCAAATAAAATTAAATATGTATTTGTATGCAGTAGAAGTGGGCGTAAACAATCCAGTAAATCAAAACAGACGTAAGTAATACTTTTACTGTCATTGAATATAAAAAATGCGAAACACTTTAAGTTTATCGAGTAAAGTACAAAAAACATACTTGCGTTTACAATTATTAGTCTATTGATATAGATTTTGTAAGCGCTAGATAATTGACTGTTAACATTATAATAATAAAATATTATAAAAACTATGCGATAGTAATATAGACGGAGATGTAGCGTATTTGAATTGCACGAGTTATTGAGTGAGTTAGAATAGTATATATAAATTACGATGTCAGAGAAAGAGTAAGACTGATATTCCATGCGTTTAAAAGAGAAATAATAAGCTTGTAATGCAGCGCGGTAATCAAATGCAACAGATTGAGGAATATGCGCAGGGATAAACAAACGTTGGAAAAGGAAAAAAAATGTAAGTGAATTACAATAATCGAAGACAAATAATTTAAAGATAACGTAGATAAGTATTAAAATAAAAGAATCAAAATAATACAAATTAAATGACACATTGTGTGTTTCAAAAATAATACAGGTACCTATATTTACCAAACTCAAAATACCTAACGCAAAGTAAACATCTGTATTGATGACAGGGTGGGGGAAAGGAAGGATGACGGGGGTTATGTAAAGGTAGAATAGGGAAGCGAGGGGAATATAAAATATATAGATAATACAAAAAAAAATACAAAAAAGAAAATTGAAACGTGAATTAATAAGGTTATTCGGTGCGAAACTTGTCGAGGTCACTAGTGTTAAATATTTTGATCACCGGGGATGTAGTGTTGCGTCTTATGAAGATGTTTCCATTCCGGGTCCAGCAGAAATCGTGCCCTTTCTGTCGCGCTATGTTTTTGCTTTCAAAAAGGAGTTTCTTCTTTAAAGATGTAAGGTGTTCATTACAATAGATTGGTTCCGCAGTCCCTTGTAAGCCAATATCCGAAGTAGTCAAACCCCGACGTTTCTTGACGGCTGCCAAAAATCCATCTCTGGTCATCTGCCTTAAGAATCTGACTACTATGAGTTTCGGCTTATTAGGTTGAGATGGCAGTCTGGAAAAGTAGTCTATGTCGCATTTTTCAAGGGGAAAATGAACAGTTTTGGCAATTTTATTAACAATTTCCAATATGTCTTCTCCGGTTTTATGAGTGATTCCTTGAATTTCGATATTGTTCCGGCGTGACCATTGAGCCTGTTTATCAGTGAAATACTGAAGTTTATTTATTTGTTTTTGCAATTCCTCAAATTTCCCTTGCATGCCATCTAACTTATTAATTTTTTCCTCTTGCAATAGAATTTTAGCCTCCATGGCATCAAATTTGTCATTTATAAATGACACGCTCTCTCTCATGCCAACCAATTCATCCCGTAAGGATTTTATGTCACATTTTATAGTCCGTAGTTCGGTCAATTCCATACGAATATTTTTAATTTCAGCGAGTATAGTCTTCGCCTCCGAATTGTTGATAATCCCTGATAATTGCTCGTTATCAGTTCCGAGCGATGTGTCCCGAGCGATACCAGAAATACAGTCAGTGCACTTTACCTTACCACGACGTTCGATAGATAACTTTTTGTAAGCAGCCTCTGGCAAATCTCCGCACACGAAATGATTTGCACCTTTGCACACTGAGCACGTATAATACGCTCCGGCCGTGACCGGCTTTTTACACACTTGACAGAGGTTAGACATATTGCAAAAATAAATTTTGAGTTACCCACTATTCACTTTTAATGTAATTTTAAAAATAAGCTAATTAACTGCAGAAAAGAATAGTTTAAATCACTATAAGATGTATTAATTCGCAAAGCCTTTCGTTCAAACACTGCTAGAATAACACAACCACTTAAAAAATATGTTAAATAATACTTTTTATACAGAGACAAAATTAAAGCCGCCACTTCGTATCAGTTTGATACGTGGGAAAGTAATTATTATTAAGTGTAATTATTGTCAATAAGCGTCACCAGAAGTCAAAATCTGCTATTTGTGTAGCCTAAGAACAACTTTTGTTTGTATGCCCCAATGTCCAGAATGTGTAGATTAGTTAATTCATTAGATACATAGCCATTAACACAGTGTGAGATAAAGATGGATTGGCATGGGTTAGCTCAAAGTCTTGTATGTTGATCGTGTTTATGAATATATTGTATACCATTATTTTATTTCCCTTGTCTATCTTTGTTACACAGTTTTATGTTCTTTTTGTTCAGTTTCTTTCTACATACGTTTCTTCATATAACTTGTAATTGGCTCAGGCCGTATATATAATAAATAAGTCAATAGTTTTGAGAAACTTTGAGCAATAATGTTAGCGTCCCAAATAATAAATTAATTCATTAAACACTGACATTTATAATCAGTCTAGCGCTTTCGTTACTAATTCAAGGAACAAAAAATATAAAACAAAAAAGAAAGTTTCTTTTGTTTTTATTCACCGAGCGTGTAATCAAACCCGGGACTTAGTGCGCCGTGTTTATATCACTTTTTCCCAAAGTTGTTTCTAGAATCGTACGAGAGAAACTTCGGTTTTAATTATTTATAACGAAGTTTGTTTTATTTAAATTATTTATTGATTAGTCATTGAATAAGTAATATGTACGGGAATATTATTAGCAAATGGCGGGCTCATTGCCACTGGCATTTTCCTCCAGTCGATATTTTAAAATTATAAGTAGACAATGATTGTATTACCGGGCAAAGAAGATAGTGATGATTTCTTGATTATTCAGATGACAGCAGGGTTACGTGATTAAAAAAATATGTAAATATTATGTTTTCGGGGGCCTATTAATTTATAAAGTAATACCCGTATGCAGAGACAAAACTTAAGGTGAGGAAAGTACATTCTAATTTCAAATGCAGAGAATAACCCGAAGGTGAAGACAATAGAATGTACTTTCCTCGCCTTAAGGTTTGTCTCTGCATACGGGTATAAAAGCACTTATCAATTTAAATCGTCGGGATCGTAGAACAACGACGAATGTGCGAAGCAAGGCTTTGTATTCCAGGTTTGAAAAAAATATAATATTATGTATAACTAACCCAGGTTTCAAATTATATACTTTTGTTATTAATATTTAAAGCATTAACTTTGTGGTCAAACATTTGACTAAATGTTATTAAATATTTGTATAAAACTACTTACCGACTTTTCTATGTCTACCGGTTTCGAGACGTACCTGTCTCTCTGTCAGGACAACAATCAAGTTGTTCAATTGCAAGTGGTTATATACAAATATATAATAACATTTAGATATACTTTTGTACTTTGCAAGTTGTGACATAAATTGTTAAAAAATGTTTCAAATCGCTCTCATGTAGAGTTGAAGAAAATCACACGCGTCGTTGTTCTGCGATCATGACGAATTATTTTAAAAACTCTTTTGAAAAACATTTACATCTTTGACTAAATATTATAATTTATTATAAATAAAAGACGAGTTATATTTAAATACATCAATTTGGAATAATTAGTGACCGGTTTTATCGTTTTCGCGACATATTCTAGACTGGTATCTGTATTATAAGTAAGGACTAAGAATTCAAAATTATATAATTGTAATTGAAAATATTTTTCATCTGAAGGACCTTTTGGCTTTATTCCAAATTTGTTGATTTAAGTATTACTCTTATTTCTAAAAAAAATAAAATACTGTGGACTTACACCAAAAAAAATTACTAACTATATTGAATGTTTTAAATTGTATCACTTATTTAATAGCTTAACAGCTTTAGAAAATATTTTTTGTATCATGTTGAATTACGTTTAGATCCGCGTCACACGTAATGAGTTTGCTACACAAATACCTATAAGTTTAGATATATCTTATTAAAAAAATATTAACGCCATTAACTTTCATAAAAAATAAATAATTATAATGATTAAATCAAATTACTTTAATCGTAAAATAAATTGTTTTTCAGAAAATATGTTCTATTGAATAGAAACTCCCGTCTTATATGAATTAATTCAGAATCGTTGCTCAGTAGTTGAAGATTGGCGTTCCGCGAATTCCAAGGTTCTGTTTAATTGAATTCTCCAAAATTGATCAAACGTTTCGCTTTGTAAGTCCGAACACTTTGCTCACGTTACTCGTGAGTTTCTCGTGCAACACCCCACTAGTAACTTAAGGTAGGAGCGCGCGTTTCAGATCATAAATTGAATGTATTACAGTATTAAAATATCTGAACTTCTAAAACCATTTTCTTCTTGGTAAATCAATAGTAGCATATCCCGATCACTTGTCACATAAAAAAATATGTGCAGTTGCAAACTGTAATGTCACCCGTCGATTTTATATTTATTTTTTTATCACCCGGATTTTATATCACCCGTCGATGGGAGGAGTGCTCTCCCGAAACTATAGTTGTGTTCTTGTAAAATAATAAAATTGTGTAACACTAAGAACAAAGTTTTATTTTCATAATAATTTAGTTTTAATATTTTTATTTTTATCTATCTCATAATCTATCTTGATAATTTTTGTTACATGAAGGTAAGATGATCAGTCTTATCAGTCCAGGGCCTATGAAATATTCTGAAGTGAAAATACTATTTTTTATAAATATTTCATATCAACCTTGTCGGGAATCGAACCCGAGACTCTCGCGCGGTAGGCAAACACGCCGACCATTACACCACGAGGCCGGCTGTCTTTATTTTGCTCGAGTAATATTGGTACCGAGCGTCTCTCGCAGTCTCGCGGCCCGCCCCGATCGGCCCACCGCGGCTCACTTTCCCCGTCTTTCTCTTTCGTTCGGCGACCCCGAAACCTTCGTAACGTGATTCGCATTAACCGCGCCGTTCGCGTGCGGCGTACCTTCGCGGGCGGCTTTACAAACTACACGCGTACTTGTGACTAACTCACTCCAACTTCCCATAGTGCGCCATGAATATAATATTGTGCACACAGTACACTACACGTCTGACCCTCTCCTTGCCGAAACAAACGCGTGTTGTGTGAAAGATACACCATTCTTAATGAATTTTTATTATGTAGGGTTATTCGTGATTTCATCAAAATTGTAAATACGATTTTTACGTTGCGCACCAACCAATAAAGAAGTTTAGTGGTTTTTGAAAAATATATATATGTTAATAGACTATTAATTAAACTAAGCCAAAAATGTTTTTTTTTTTCAATTTTTGTATATCGTATTACCAGCGCTATAATTTTTACTTTTTGTATTTCTGAAATAACCCCGCGTGTGACATCAGAGGTTTATCATCATCAGTGGCGCTACAACCCGTTATGGGCCCTGGCCTTCTCCATAATCTGTTCCATTCCTCCCTGCACCCTGCGGCTCTTCTCCGGTTCGTCAGGCCGATTGCTCTTATGTCACTTTCCAAATTATCCAGCCATCTTAATTTTGGTCTGCCTCTTCTTCGTCTACCTTCCTGAGTGGTATAAAAAATATTTTTTGGGGTACGATTATCATTCATTCTGTGTAATCTTCTTATTTTTCTGAATTGTTGGGTTCGTCATAAGGTGCCCCTTATTCATGATTAAACCGTCTCCTCGACACTCCGTTTTGGTTGACAGCACCAAATATCTTCCTTAATGTTTTTCCCTCAAATACTAATACCATGTTTTCATCTCTTTTGGTCATAACCCAGCATTCGGTACCATATACAATGACCGGTCTAAGGAGAGTTTTGTAAATAATGGTCTTGGTTTTTTTAGTAGGCGATTGGATCCCAGACGTTTAAACAAGCCACAATAACATCTGTTTGCTACCGATAGCCGTGCTCAAATCTCTGTACTATAATTTTTGCCTTTAGTCATTTCAGTACCTACATATTTAAAGGAGTATTGAAATTCACGCAAAAACAATATTTTCCTACCTATCTAGGTATATAAAGCAAATATATAAAGTTTATTTATTAATTCACAAATAATTTACTCATTTATTATGACGCAAAGTCATCGACACAAATTCCATGGTACCTAAGTTCTGTGCTGAATTGGGACAAATGATATTATATAGTAATAAAGTAAGATAAAATATCATTGAAAAAATCATCAAAGTATTTCAAAATCAAATCCCACCCCCGAGGAAAATCAAGTCCTGATCCCCTTTCTTTAAAATTGATTTTGGCCTTGAGAGTTCAATATGCTCTTCCAAAATATAACAAAAAATCTTCGCGCGTTAAAAGAGAGGCGCCTCTGAGTAAAATACGTGCATGCGTTTGGGTATGACGTAATTAACATTCTGTAAAAACCTCGCACGAACATTTTACCGAAACCTCTCTTTTTTGTTCTACCAGAAGTCTTGTCAGTGCTCCTTTTAGGTATTCCGAGAATCTCCCTCTTCCGCGCAATAAACGAAAGTAAAAACTAAATAATCACCGAAGAAAATAAATCTAGCAGATTATAAGAAATTCCATTTTATTTGTTGCAGCACGTCGCTGAAATATTTTATACCTCGTTTATTGGATCTGAAGCTTAACCACTTCAATTAAATTCTTCAAAGTAAATATTTTCAATAAATTAATTGCTCTTTGGATTTAGGAATCTTATAAAGAGTTTTTTTACGATCGTAATGAAAGAGAGTTGTGAAGTAAAATATATTCTAAGGGTTATTTTTTTTTTTAGAGATTTGAAAGCATCAAAGACGCCCAAGTCGTTATGCTGCCCGAGTGATTATTATCATAAATTCTAAAAGCCATTTTTAAAGTTGTTTATTTATTTAGGATAATGTATATAACGCTATTTTTGAAAAAAATCACCTCAGCGGCTCTGTACAATAAGCATCCTAACTCGCCTGAGGTGATATTCCAGCTGCCGTAGAAAACACGCGAGTATGTATGTAAATACGCGAGATAAAAGTGGTTTCTACAGTCGCGAGAGCGGTTTAGAATAGCACCGCTAGAGTTGTTATGGTGTATTTAAAAACGAACTAAAAATACCTAAAACTGCAATCTTAAAAAAATTTCGAATGCTTTTATCTAATAATTTAATTTTAATTTTTTTTTTCACCACGTCAAGCCGAGAAGCTCAATCACAGCACAGAACACTCAGGCTAAATTTTTGTGTTCTCGCCAAGAATCGCTATTCCAAAAGTGATATGAATTTTTTGGGTTTGTTTAAGATTTTATAATATATATATATATATATATATATATATATATTTTTAAATAAGTAAACAATTATTTTTATTTTGTCGGCCTCGTGGTGTATTGGTAAGCGCATTTGCTTACCATACAAGAGGTCTTGGGTTCGATTCCCAATATGGTTGATATGAAATAGATATTTTTAAAATAAAAAATAGAAATACTGGAGTTCTTATTATTTTCTCAAACAAATTTCCTAAAAGTCGTAAATAGTCGAGGGGGATTTGAACCTGGGATCTTTGGTCTTTGATATTTTTTTTTATTTATAAGGGTGTTTTCACACAAGAAAATTTCATAGTCCCTGAACTAGTACCTGAAGCGTTTGACTGATCATCTTACCTTCATGTAACAAAAAAATATCAAGATGCGTTGCGATTGGTGTACCTATGCAATGCCCTATGCACCATTAGGTGCGGAAAGGGAATGCTTATAAAATCGCTGATGCTGCTGAAATAATTATTATGAAATTACGTAAACGTTTTTATGTGCTTTTTCATATCTCCAAAAGATATTGGGCCTTATGGTTTACATATATTTTTTTTATTTTTTAATTATTAATAAAACATATAATACAAAAATTACATATTATACTCCCAGGAGTTATTAGAAACTCATTTGGAACCGTAAATAAGAAAAAACATTTTTTTGACAATACATAACATCATACAAATTAATACATCCGAAATAAAAAGAAAACATCATTGTATAAGAAACATAAATCACCATCTTATATAAACTACATTAATAATTATCAATATCAAAAAGATTTAAGATTTTTTTTTTAATTGCGACACTTCTGGATTTTTTATTAACTTTTTCGTGTCTTAGCTCATCAGGCAGTTTATTATATTCGGAATGGCCAATATTTTCCAAGGACCTACAGCCAAACTTTGTTGAGCGAAACTTAGACACATGAAGATTCCTTGAATAACGCGTATTGTAATTATTAATATTATGACCAAATGTGTGTTTCAAATTTGAATGAGCAGAAAAGTGTATGTATAGAAGCGTGTATCTTACCAATATCATTGAATAATTCGATTGACCCTATGCTTAGGTTTTTTAATCATTTACCTGTTGTTGAAACATATTTTATAAATTTATTAATGTGAAATATATTACGTTTATTTTTAAACCAGCCGATTACAGGTTATAAGCCCTGTAAATGCCTGCATTTCCATATTCCTTTTTAACAATGTTTTCCCCCTACTGCAATATATTTCAATTTATGTAAATGTGTCTAAAAATCAAACACAATTGTAGTCTCAATACTTATGAACTTCCAACACTTATTTTTGACAGTACAAAGGATAAGAGTATCGATTTACAGTTATTAGTAACTTGATTTACCTTTTGAGAACATAGCAAACAAATTATAGAATAATTATTATCGTGTTTGAAAACAAAGTACTGGAAGCGCCGCGGAATAATGATGTGTTTGCAACATTACGAAACAATATTGTAATATTTCCGCGCGTTTCTCATTTTCACTTTACAGAACTATCATGTTACCCGTCTACGGAGACGACACCCTACGCTGACGCAGACGTTTCCGTGCTCCATTCGCAGTACACTCCGCGTTATTATAGGAAATTATATCGGTTAGTGTTCATAATAGAACTGACCTTCGATCGAATAAAAAATCGGTTCGGTCATAAATGAAAGCGTCTTACAAGGAATGGTTTAGTGTTGCGGTCATATTCGTGGTCGGCGAATCCAATGCCCAGCTGCTGTCGACTTAAATCTGTTCTGATCAATATTGACCGCGGTACCTTCTTGCTAGAACCAAATTAACAAACTGAAAGATTTTTTTTTATGTATCAGCTTGCGGTTTCCGTTCTAAGTTGCTTATTTTTTTTAACGAAATACAATTCAATTCACAAAATAAAACCACCTTCCATTTTTATTCATCCTGTAGCTCAATCACAAATAACTATCGACGTGCGAATAAGCGATGTGATAACTATTTCTCACCATGGTTGTTTATCGTATTCGCGATCACAATGGACCATCCGTGAACACCTAATATTAAATGAAACCATTTACGTTTCGCGACGTATAATCTGCTGCGCATTCGCATATTTGAATTTCACCGGTGTAAATATGGAAAATATTCCAAGACTGCTATTTTTATTTATTATTTATAATGCTATTTATTGCATTTAGCCGGCGGTTGGTAAGCCAAATGTCAAGAAAAGCAGTCGCCATAGTAATTGTAATTTCCACCTTTTTTGTGTTAGATACTCCTTACTATTTTGCAAATGCAATATATTGTATAATTTTTTATAGAAAACGCCGATTTTTCAACAATGAACTGTATTTATTTACTAGGAAAACAAATAACAAACCGACACGAGCGTTGACTTAGAGATTACACACGCGTTGACTTATGACTGTGATAACTTAAGCATGTTCATTATTGTTCATAGTGATCGCTCAAATGCTCGCTCGAAACGCTCAAATGCATATTTTTAAGCACGTCGATAGTTATTTGTGATTGAGCTATTGGGGTGCTATTCTGAACTACTCTCGTGGCTCGAGAAAACAGTTTCTCTCGTGTATTTTGTATGTAAACACACGAGATAATACGGCCACGAGAGACTTTGGAATACCAGCCTTGGTCTTGATCCATGTACAAGTATTATGCATAAGTGAATACCTTTATTATTCCTCCTATCTTGTAGGACTCATTTGTTTAATTACCTTACTCACATGTCCCAGTAAGGTTGTGCTATGAGTTGCTCGAGTGTTTATTTTTATAATAATTGTTTTATTTTATTTATTGTGGTTCACAAACAATAAACAATACATACGAAGTTGGTATAATAATCACAATATGTTATGTTAGATATTGTTCTATTATATTATGTGAACACAGCATACGCAAACAAGTAAAAAATAGTCTGTAAATATAATTTATTCTTAAAATTGATTAGCTTTATTGAATTATATTAATATAATGAAAGTTTTGAAACTAAATCATACTAACAGTTTGTTACAATTATTTTACCGTAAGGGACTATTTGATTTAATACATTGCATTACAGTTCTCCTATAATTATTGAATGTATCGGTAAATATATCAATATCAGCATTTCTTTCAACATAATGATATAATCTTAACATACGTGATAATGCATTAAAATGAGCTATATTATTTTTTTATTTTATTTATTTAAATCTTAAAGTAGGGCACACATATCATACATATTGTTATGTGTGTTCTAATAATAACATTGCAAATATATTTAATTAATAAATTGTTTATCACATATGTCTTGACCATTATTTTAAATTTTGATATGTTTTTTTCTTCATAAAATTTTTTTTCCATTTCGTAATACTTTTTAATTGCTTTAAATAAAATTGAATTTTGTGACTTTGCCTTTTTCCTAAATGGAAGTCTAATTTTGTTCTTTTCTCTAGTATTGTGGTCGTGTTCATGCTGGTTCCGATCAATTTTTTTCCAAAATTCTGTTTTTTTATTAGAGTTTATAATTTTATGAACAAATATCATTGTATTGTAAAATATTCTTTGTTTATATGTTAATAATTTCATTTCATTTACCATCGACTTTACCCTCGTATATCTGTTTTTTTTTCAAAATGATTCTTAAGGCTTTATTTTGTAATACAGTTAGTTTATCTATGTTTTCTTTGTTTGATAAAAATAAAATGCTACTACAGTAGTTAACGTGTGGTTCAATAATTGCTTTGTAAATAGTTTTGCAGGAGTCCTTATCAATAAATCTTCTGATCCTTCCCAAAATTGATATTTTTTTTGCAATCTTATTTATTACCATCTTATTATTTATGTTTTAATTCTATATAAGAAACAACGCTTTTAAAACCTTACTTCATAAATGAGAAATATGTCTCATACGTCTCATAGTATAATTTTATTGTATGCATTCAAAATATATATACATGTTTTTTTTAATGTTGTGTTTTTTTTTATTTTTTAAATTATATTGCAAACTAAAATTACATTGTAAGTGATGTAAGAGTACACTTCGGTATGAAAACTTTATACGTTTAACAGTCCTGAACCAGTAGAGTGGCTCCAGGGACACAAAAAATAATTATATAAAATATGTTTTTTGAATGCCCTATATTATTATTTAAAAAAATATATATGTTAATATTTTATATTTTTGTATAATTTTATTTTAAATTCAAGACAAGATCTGTACTTTTGTGATGTCTTTCTAGATTTAAACAAGTACTATAATAGACGGATCTCGTCTCGAAATTGTTATGTTTTTTTGTCCTCGGCTTTAATTCTTTTAGGCGTATTTTATTTTATTTGTACTTGTATGTAAAAAAAATGTATTTTATTCATCTAACTAAATGGGCTGAACGAGTACCCGAATAAATATATACACAATAAAAAATACCCAGGGTTTTGCTTATAAACCTGGTATGAAAGTTACGCGTAGGCTTAGTGGCGGAATAATGATGGTATTCCCAGATGATTAAGTCGTGTACTTTAAATTCCATAATTAAACCTCACAAGTATCTTCTGTTTAGGTGTACGTTTTCTTTTAATTTTCACACAATATTGAAGACAAAATGCATTTCGTTAGTTAAAAATCTATTTTTTGTACGTCACGCGCTGGACTCGGTCGGGGGACAGGCCGCGGTGTGCCGCCTGATACCTCTTCCCCCGTGAATACTGGCGTTGGGCACTCGCGCACGGATTGTTCAATGGCACTCGATAGTCGTGGAGCATATCGCTGTCCTTTGTTCCTATAGAACAGCGTCTGCTCGGATTGTGGCCAACGTTCTAGGAATTATAGCCAGCGTAAAAACGTATAACCAGCGTGAGTAATAGACTTAGATAAGTGCCCAACTTTGACGTGAAGTATACGCTCATTCCGCACAGGAATACGTATTCGAGATATACACATTGTGGCATAAAATACGTATTTTATGAAACTGTTTCTCGGTATTTTTGTGTATTGTGATATGCTTTGTTTTTGAAGAGAGGTAAATTGTATTCCTTTATACAGAGGAAAATATAACATCACGCACGTCCAATTGTATGGTATCAGGCGTTTATATACTCCTTAAAATTGTGATATCTACACACGCATATATGTTGTTTTTTCCTTTTACATTTCTTGGTAGAACTGCATTTCAATTATAATAATAAACCAGTCTGATGATGTCGGTTTCGACGAAACCCGTGCACTGGTAAAAATTATAAATAAAAGTCGAATAAAACTATGCGCGTATTTTTATTATCGAACTGGGTGTGATCAAACCATTATAACCGATTCGGAGTTTTGTTGCGAAAATAATGTATGTATAATAATAACGTAATATGTAGTAGCTTCTCGGTATTCAAATTATACAATCCTTTGTTTTTATCTCGAAGTAAACTGTATTATGAAAGCAGGATATATTGAAGCGTGCAGTTTTGATCCCGTTACAATTGTAGCCCCGGGCGTGTTTGTACCCACACGTATAATTTATCCATCAAACCAGATAAATTAGGGATATGCAATACACGAAAGCCGTATTATATAACCAGATCTTAAAATAAAGTTATTAACTTCTTGCAGATAGAGCCGTCCAGAGCTGTGTAGATACTTCTTAAAGGCTGGCGGAATGAATCTTTCAAAGTTTTTACTTTCCCCCTTTTTTTATTCAAACCTCGGTGTTTCTTTTATAGAATATGCACTTTATTTTAACACTACATCCGCTAGTCGAGAAGTCATCATTTTTGTATCCTCTTCCATGAACGCTACAAATATACGAGTCGTGCATTTAAATCAAATTATTTGAATACATCATGACCTGTCCGTAGAATTTATGGAGTAAGATAAAAAGATGTGATTAACTCAAAAATGATGATTTTTCAGTAACCTAGCCATAGAATTGAGCCCACGAAATCAAAAATATTCCGTATAATAAATACCCTTCGTCAATGTATCAAAAATGTTGGAACGAACTGTTTGCCTCGTTTTAGTAGCACAACACGCATAATTCTTCACTATCTTACATGTAATTGCCATATAGATTTTCGTTAAATATTGATAATATTATGCTGTTTACTTCGTTTAAGTGGCTCAACAGGATTACTTCTTCACTATCTATCATGTAATTGCCATATAGATTTTCGTTAAATATTGGTAATATTATGCTGTTTACTTCGTTTAAGTGGCTCAACAGAATTACTTCTTCACTATCTTACATGTAATTTCCATATAGATTTTTGTTCAATATTTGTAATATTTGAATGGGCGTCAACACCAAAATATTTATTCAATCAGTTTTTTTTTAAATGTAAATATTTTCTAAATGCCGTATTCCGTCATTGCCATCAAGAATAATAATACTAATTCGCGCCTCATTTGCATTTGAATGAAAAGTGGACGGTACTAGGTCGTAAAACATATTTCTGTAAGCTGAATATTTGGCCAAGTGTTTTCATGGCGCTGTGTACGGAAGCTATCCTTGAACTTGCCTCCCAGAGCGCATACAACTCTCCGCCAAATACGTAGGTTCAAGCAGCGAAAGGTCAAAACTGCACTGTGGGTGTGTGTGATTGGTGGCATTTTATTCATTGTCAGCTCTTGGTGACATTACTTTCAAATCGGAAGCATCGGAGTTTTCAGCAACCATCATATCTGGATTTATTACGTTAATCTCGATGCATCGCCTAGTTACGCAATCGGCTATTATCATATCTAAAACCTTTCTTTGTCTAGTATTTCCGAAACAACTGTGTCAGATATGCATAAAAATTAAAGATGATTTTTCATTTATTTATTGAATGTTTTTTCCCCTATTGTATATTACAACGTCACTGTTACAAGCGTATAGTAAAAAAGACATTTTGTTTTCACGTTCTCAGGCGTGTTTTACTGTTAACCTTTCCTTTACTGTCCTAAAAACACCCGCGCGTTACGGTGCTGTGTAGTCACTACGCATTAAAAATATTAGATTTAAAAAGGGAAAAATGAAATATTTTTACGGAATAGCTTTAATTAACCATAATTTAATTCAAAGATGATAATATTTCAAATCTAAATGCTAAAAACATGAAAAAATCATTGGGTATCGCTAACGACTCCGGCGAAACGTGCACCCGCGCCAACTTCCCGAGAGCTACTAAGTATCTAGACACATGACACATGACTACGTGACTAGACATGTAGTGGACGTGTAACGCCAGGTGTTATTGGTATACTGTGAGTATACTTTTAATGATATTTGTAATTTATCCCCGATTTCCGATAAAATGCTTTTTTTGTGCCTAATAAGTACTTATTATTTAATAACAATTTATTTCAGTCGATACGTAAATGTGTAATGGAGGAATACTGAAAATCTAAACCCAATATTTATTATATTTATAAAGATATTATAGTTATTACACGCAATGTGTACTAGCTACACATCATTGGGGAGGGGGGCTAAATATATTTGGCATTTGGATTCGTATCTGTATTTTGTAGATTATTTAGTTGCATATTTTTTGTTAAAATGATTTATTTATATTATGCTAAATATATGCATGTCGATTAACAAATTACAATCGCGATGGAAAACATTTTTGAAAGGGAAATGTGGAAGTCTAGGCATTTTCATGGCTTATGACCTGTCATTGGCTGGTTTAAGTGGTCACTTTACACACTGTGTAACATTCACCATTTTGCCTATGTTTGAACATCCATATTTCTTCAATCCTTTAAACGAAAAAACGAATGTTGTTTGTAAACATTCAAAAACAAACTTTTAATACACAAAAAAATGACTTGCCTCCAATTTTTTTGTATATGTATTCTCTGCGAATGCAGCCATGGTGAACAGTGAAAAAAAATATTTACGCCCCTAACTTTTTTCTAACTTTTTTCAAATTAATAAATTTAAGATTTTAAGAGTTTTAAATATGCTCACGGTAAAGATGTACATTTCGCTAAAAACCGCCCGTAAATCGGTCCAGTAGTTATTCAGTCTATCGAGGACACACATACGAACATTGCCTTTTATATATAGTTTTTTTTTTTTATTGGAAGTAAATTATATGTACCTTTTTTGCCAATAAATGCTTTATTTCAGCATTGAAGCTGAAATCATCATTAGAATTTCAGTCCACTATATTGGCATTATTTATTTTTATAAAAGAAACATCAACTATTATTTTAATTTGATTAGATTTAATGGGTAAATTGATCGTTTTTCGGCCAGCAATTTTAGATGTAGGAAAGTGTTTTAAATTACTCATGCGTAAATGCGTGGTTTGGACGCAACAAATCATCAGCTTTTGGCTTTTTGCCACCGAAATATTTATTCAGCATATCCCCTAATGATGTCCATACTCAAACATCCCAACACAATCGAACCGAACACTAATCGCTTAACTATTGTAATGCTTATGTTCAACACAAAACATAATACACTTAAAACTACGCATGTATTTTGTAAATCAATCATTAAATATGCATTTTAATCGCTGTATATGTATAATCGATTATCTTGAGTGCAATCGTTTTGCTCGATCAACAAAAAGTGATAAATTGTACGTAATAGTATTCGAAATCACTACCTACTACAGTTATGTATTTCAATGCGGAAACATGACTTTTTGGAAAGTTTATTTTTATTTCACGAGTTTTGCGCTGTCACGGTGAAAGTGCTAACGATTTAGCTCTTCAGATAATCTCGTTGAAAGATAACTGTCAGTATTTTTTTTATACACAACGCTATGACGAACGTCGTTTTCTTTTAAAATAAATCTTAAATTCATCTTTATTCCTATAATTTCTTATTTACACGCATTTTGGTACATTTTTATATGATTAATTTATTTCTAAATAATTGAATAGACAATAAAAATAAGTTTAGTTGCCTTGAATATTTTAATTTACAAACTTACCTGATAAATTGACTTTTAGTAAAAGGATAATTTTAGTAATCCAACGAGAAAAGAAAGACAGATTCCCATTCTCAAGGGTATTCAAACTAATGATATTTTAACATGACTCTTCTTCTTCAATTATTTTATATTATTTTCATTGTCCATACTTTCAGGCATCTAATCATACATTTTCATTCCTTCATGCATTAAACGATTTTAAGATTGCGTACTTTTCAAATGTGTTTTTTTTCCTTTTTTCTAGTAATACCTACTTACATTTTCGAATGAACTATTTTACGACGCATTAGGGCACCTTATTAATAAAGATCTTGGATATAAAACAAATTTCATTTCTGTCTCCATGCAGGTTTATCTAGTGCGGCAGATAGTTGGAAAATAAAATATTTTGTGAATCCTTAATACGTCATAAATTTTTTTTTACCCATATCGACGTGTTTCTGCCACAAGTTGGTAACTAACATTTCATTAATTGTATATTTAACTTTCAAAGTTTAAGCTCATCCCAAAACCACAAGTACAATATTATAACACATGTTTTGTTTATTTTTTTATAAAATACGAAATATTACTATTTACTTTTTAAACAAAGATAATTTGATGCCAGTTATGAAAAGATCACACTTTAAAAAATATTGTAGTTACCAACTTGTTCCGAAAACCCGACAATTTACATCATTCTTTTTTTATACATCTAATTGAATTATTTTCTCATTTGATTTTTTTTTGTTTGTAATATTCTAATTTAGGGGGTTAAATTTAAAACCGTCACTGTGCATAAACACTATTTATGGGAATATCAACAAACCAGTGCACAAAAACCACCCTTGAACCGGTAACAATTGCAGAGCGGTAACAATTAATTTTAAAAAAAACATTTCGTTATTCAAGTGAATTGCTGTTCAAAGATTTCAGAATACTTAATATTATTCAACAGTATAAATTGAAACTTATAATTAGAAATCAAACACTGATTTGAGTCTACTGAACACTTTATTTTATTTTTAAAAATATTAACATATAAAAATAAAAACTTCGTGACAATTGTTTCGCCTTATTAGGGCATTTTCAAATACTTTCAGATACTTTCACCCTTAACCATTGGTTTTTCCCTCAATTATGATTAATGTACATAAGATTTTTTTTTCTCTTAAGTACCTTGAATTATATAACTATATAAGGACATTCAATCCAAGTAATCTTCACATTCGTTTGAAAATGCCCTAATAAGGCGAAACAATTGTCACGAAGTTTTTATTTTAATATGTTTATATTTGTAAAAATAAAATAAAGTGTTCAGTAGACTCAAATCAGTGTTTGATTTCTAATTATAAGTTTAATAATGGAGTTCTACAAAATAAACACCAAATCAATCAAGTATATATTGAGAACGGTAGTGGTTACACACATAAACAGAGATAAATACCCAAGCGTCAATCACAACCATAATACAAGATAATCTAATAGGGTTCTGATACTAAGTGAAGGGGTCAACACTGTTCTGGCATCGAGGCAACACGATTATGTTGGCAAGAAGGTGCATTTTTTTTTGCCAGAATCGTGGAAAAGCGGGAGTGTTGTCAAGTTGAGGAAAGTGTTGACCTCGCTCTTTCATGACATTGGTCGTAGGGAGTCAGAGCGGTTGATGCATGCCGCGGATTGGAGATTCTTACTGGATGTTTAAAAAAAAAAAAGTACGAATGGAAATCATAAAGTTTCGCATATATTAACTAGATTTTGTGTTTATAGTGTATATAGTTATGTGTATTTGCATAGGTATGTGTGTGTAACCCCCCCAATTGCTGGTTGAAAAAATGGCTTGACAAATCGAAAAAAACACTAAAACACCATCCGAAAAGTTTTTTTCTGAGCATTTTTATGTTTTTCCATTGGAATTCATTAAATAAACTGAAGTTTTATAATATACAAATATATGTCAAATAAAGGGGTAACTGTTTTTTTGGTGCATCAATTTGGTACAGGATAAAGAAATGTCCATACCGGCTTTGTAAATGTTCGTGTATGATGAGATAGTACTTTCGTGTGTGTTAAAGTACCCACCGAACTTTCTAAATTATTACGACCGAACAGGAAAGGCTGCCCCCTGGCGTGACTGTGTGGGTATGCGTAGAAGTGTGTGTGCTAGTGTAGCTGCGTAGTCAACACAAAGAAAGTTGTTTTACCAAGAGTGCATCTCGCTTGCGCCCTTTTCTTTTCTCTTCTCATAACGATGATCAGTGTTTCGGTTCAACTACAAGACGCCGCAGTATTAGTAAATAAATATTATTTAACAAATAACAACAGGGATGGAGAACATTTTAGAGAAGGGAAAATAAAATTCTAGGCATTTTCGGGGCTTATGACCTGTCATTGGCTGGTTTAAGTGGCCACTTTACACACTGTGTAATATTCACCATTTTGCCTTTGTTTGAATATGTATATTTTTTTCCCTATCCGTTTGAACATCCGTATTTTTCAATTCTTCCATATGTTGATTTTACTGAAGTTAAAGCGCTGAAACCTTTATTGTTGTGAAGAGATTCTCTGATCGATTTATTTCACGTGCTAGGCAGCACCTGAACACGATTTTCCAATTTTTAAACTTCTTCTTGGACCAGTTGGTTTTATTACAATATTTTACAGAGTTTGTCCAAATGTTTGTAGAATAAATTTTTTGAACCCGTCATTCCTATTTCTATTTATTTTATTTTTATATTATATGGGACTGCAATATTGAAAGCAATTAATTGCCTTAGAGCAATATGCCCGCCTTTATTTGTATATAAAGTGTTCAATGAATATTTCATTGTTCCTTGGACTGGCATCTGAAACGTAAGAGTGATCACCTTGAATTTCATAAAACAAAAATGCTTAAGATACGCTGCAATCGGAGTACCAATGGTGCGCCCTTTGCACCACTGCACTGGGTTCTGATAAGGAAATGATGACGACAGTTTTATTATATTTTATTTATAAATCATAAAATACAAAGTATAATATATATTAATTACATATCCAGGAGTTACTACAACTCAATTCGGGACTTATTCAAATAAGTAAATATTTTTCTAATTTTCAAAAACTGCACACATAAATATATCGTCGCCGTTGGTTATACTATGTAATTTAAAAACAAATACGTTTATTTCTATTTTTATATATCTTTAGCTTTTTAATCTTTTATTTCTATTGAATATGTTCTGTAACTTGAATTATAAAAATAAAACTTTTATTTTATTGGTTGGTTGGAAGAAATCGCCATTTGGCAATAAGCCCGCCAATGTACAAATAACATTATGTACAAAAAGTTAAATAAATAAAATAAAAATATATATATATACTTCAAAACCGCGTGACCTGTTTTTTTTTGTTGATGAAAATGATTTTACGGCAATCAATTCGTTATAGAGACTAAGAACCCCGTAGTTTTAGATTATTGTCAGTTTTATTATAAATAATGACAGATTTTCTCATACACCAGCGGTATTTTTGGTTGAATAAAATCTTAAGTAATATATTAACAGAACACTTTTTAAGTTCCCCTGACAAGTAAAAAAATCTATAGTTACGTGACATTGCAGTATCACCGACGGTATAATTCTTAGAGGTTGGCCATAGTGGCGAGCGTTTTTCGGCGCGGCGCGGGCGCGGAATGCGGCGCCTTGCCGCGCTCGCGCGTTCACTATTACACTCGTTACCATATTTTTGAGTTCACGTTCGCGTCCGCGCCGCGCCGCGAAACGTCTGCCACTATGGCCAAACACTTTTGTATGGTCTAATAATATTATTTATTTTTTATTAATTACATAGGTTAACATAGATTCAAGTAATGCCTAGTAGAAGACCTGTGCTAATGCAGACTAACAAATATGTTTATATACATATTCACATACACACACACTCACACACACGTGTGCTCACATATAAGTATACATCCACATACGTAATATATTTATTAATGTTTTAACGTTAAGTTGAAATCAAATTTTTAAAAATCCCATTTCAATTTTTTTTACTCCCTTACGTAAAATTAAATTCTGCGACTTCTGAAAAATTGAATTTTGTTATCTTTATTTTTCTTATGTATTATGATTGTAATCAAGCTGACGTTCATTTATTAAAAGAACGTATTTTTTCAGAAGATGCATTTATTATTGATTTGTTGTCAATTGTGAACTTTAAAGTGTTTATTTATTTATATACCGGGAAACATTCATCTTATTTCAAAAATATTAAAGAATAAAACTAAAGCCAATGCAATGTTTCCACTAATAAACTGTACCAAAGCATTACCGATAATCTTCGTCTTTCTTTACGATTTTTTTTATTTAATTTAGTTTTTAGTCGCTAAAAATTTCGTCAGTAAATATCTATATATTATTTTTCTGTTTTCTTATAAAAGAGTTTTCAATGTCCTCATTTTTTTCTAATTTATGTTTTTTCTTGTTCCAGGTAAGCGATGTTCCTTTCAAATTGGTCGGTATTCGGTACATTACGTCAGGTATTTTTCTTCCGTATTATTATTAATTTCCCTGTCTAAATGAAAAATTATGGCGTACAATTTATCATTCAAATGCATTTTTTAAAACAAAGCCGATTATTAATGTAACATACGCACATATGTATAATTATTTAAAAAAAATATTTTTACTTTTGACCCGCAATATTCGCTCAAGGCTGTCTCGAATATACGTAATTTATTGTCCCTTTTTCCGTTTGTTTTGCACCACTTGACAGCTTGCGAGGGGGGCCAAGAACAGTTCTGAATTACAGCTCAGAACACTTATGTCCTGGGCCTGCCACACACTCGACGAGTGGCATGGGAAGTAGCGAGGAAAGGAGGCTGAGACATAGTGTGGCAACATTACTCATCATGCCGCACGTCATGCTCCTCGTCGTGCCCACCGCTCCCTATTTTATCGGTTTTTAAACGCGAGTCAAAGGACTGGCAATATGAGCGCGAGTGGTTGGCCACATAATCGCGCGTTCGCAGTACGCATCGAGCGGTCACACAAGACGCACGCGTCATTTTTAAATGATGTTTATTTCTTTTTATGACATTGATATAATTTGCTATACTAAAAATTCATAGCGCGCACGCTGCCACAATTTCATCGTCCATTGTATAGCAAAGACAAATGACAAGTGCGGAGCGTCGCGATTGATTGCGCGGGTAGAGCAGTGTGTGGGCGGAGAGGTAAATCACAAGAACGCAAATATTTATTTAAAAATGAAAAAAATCTTACAATCGGTTCTAGAGTTGAGCGCGGTTTCGTAGCGCTCGCCCAAGCTGGAGACGAGTGACACGAGGGCGAACCGCGAACAAAAATGTTGCAGGCGCAATAGGGATATATAACTTTTTTTTAGTTCCATTTTTCAAATAATAAATGGCCATGAAATTTTGTCAACAAAATACAAAAAATTTTTTTTTTGCTAATTATTAGTAGAATTCCCGCAAAAACGGTCATTCCATTGGCCACGCCCCTAATACGTTACGATTGATGTTTATTTGTTCCTGGCCATTGAAATTTGTTTCGATCATTATCACGAATCTTGACGTCACACCAATCAAGGCCACACACGTCGCGTTTTTCTAGCAATGTATTTTTATTAAATTTATTTTTTTGCATTTATGTATGAAAATATTTCTCCACAATATCCATGATTTTGAAAATACAATTAATTATTCTAAATCCATTTTATATATTTTCCTACTACCACGGGTGTTAGATGTACGGTGACTCGTCACCCGGCGTCCACTCCGGCTCCGGCTGGGGGCCGTGCCACTATGGCCGCACCGGAGGAGTGGTGACTCGGGGGAACTGTCGACACGGCGACGTCGCTCGCGCTCGCGCTCGTGACTCGCGGTCAGGCTCAACAGGTCCTGACTTTCTTTTCACGAGGATGTGAAGGTTAGCTCACTTCACACCTGCCGTAGGTGGATTGTTCGCTGTTTGTTTGTTTCTCTTATACCGTTCCGTACAAATACTCTTCAGTCTTTCGTAAGCTTGATTCTATATATGGGTCAATCCCAACCTACTACTTCTGGTGACTAACACATCGCTTTGTATGAGCATTTGTTTATATTTCAGCGTTGTTTATTTCGCTCTAATTTTATTTTAATTTATTTTTGTAATTTCCAGTTTTTTAGGAACATGAAAAAAAATATTTACCAAATTAAAGAAAAGAAAAGAAAGTGTAAAATAAACACTTCTTGATTTCGTTTGATATAAGCCCTGATAGTCCCTGTAAGTTTTATAAAAATAAAAAAAAGAAGTGTAAAAAAATCGCCATTAAATTTTAACCGAGCTTTTTTTTCAAAAATACTTAGTTACAATTATTTACGATAATAATGTGAAATAAATTTTTTTTGTTATTGTGCTTTTTCACAGCTGATGATGCGTAGTTAAATCAAGGGAATCAAATAATGTGAACTCATTGAGAATTTTTGGTAGACATTAAAAATGATCAGTCAGTTATTACAGGAAAATCAAAATAACAGCAAATATTATGAACACGAGAGTATTAATAATAGTAATAAAAATAAAGTTTTTTTTCTACCCACTGGTTTCAAAGCTACAGAAGCTACTTTATCAAGGTATAATTTACTTATAAATCTAATTCTAATTGTTTAAAAACTGTATCTGCTTAGTATTAAATCTCAACATATAGAACTAATAAGTCAAGTATTTTTATCGTGTTGTTCTTGTAAAGATGGGAGATGTGGAGTGAGGAGGATACTATCTGTCAAACTAGACAGGAGCTTGATAAAGAAGCTTGTGTAGTTTTGAAACCGGTCAAATACTATTTTTTTATATTTTTTATAGTAATGAATAACCACAAAGTCAGTGCTATTTTTTTATATCAATAATAGTGCTTACTATAACAAAATAATGTTTTATTTTATTTTTGCACCACAACAGGCCAGGAGGCCCAATTACAGTGGTGAATTACATCACAGAACACCCAGAATTGAGAAAAATCACATTGTTATTTTTTGTTTTCTCACCGGGAATCGAACCCGGAACCTTTCGTGCGTGAGTCAGGTGTCTTGACCACTACACCACGGAGGCCGCCAATTTTGTTTTGTTTAATATGTTATGATTTAATGAACAATACATAATACCCGTAACCTATATTTATTTTTACGCTATTTTACTCTCACGGCTCTAATGTAGTTTTTATCAGCAATTACGTAAAAGAAGTCGTAAATATTATTTCATAACATTTGTCGTTTTTACAAGATTGTGTTATTAATAATACAACGTTTATCGCAGTTATATTTTGCAAAGATTGCTTTTGCAAATATTGCTTGTGCATTCATTTTTGTTAATACACGCGAAATCGTACGGGTACATTGTTAGCTGTCCGGAATTGCAATGTTTGCATTTTTAAAATTGCTTACGAAATTCTCAGAACTCGTTTATGTCTATAAATTACTAAAGTAATATTATTTTATTTTATTTTAATTCTGAATATCAATATTTTTTTATTCTTACTTTTCATCATCTTAATTAATCAACAAACTTCTAATTTTGATTGTTTTAATAATATCAGTTGACCCAAAAGATTACCTACTACGTTCATTACGTACAAAACTCTCTATTTTTTTTTTTTTTTGGAAAACTCAACATTTTTATTACTGGTCTATACTTGTGTGAATAAATTTATCCCAACTCATTTTTCCCTTCCTGCAACTAATCCACAAATTAAATCTCTGTTGATAAGGTAAAGGGAGATAAGTCAACGAATATACTGCATAATTATTTGTAAATATATATTTTAACTTTATTATTACTCGACAATTGTCATGAACCCCCTAATCAAGACGCAAAAACTTACTCTTAGAGTTATGTTTCGTTGCCCTCCGACCTACCCATCTGAACCATTATTTCAATTGTTAAAAGTTCTTGATATTCGTCAAATCTATATCAAGAATGTATTGACAATTTTCTGGTCAGGCGACTACGGAAGGAGGTCCCAACTCCCAACAGAATGCCCGCACAAGGTTTTCGCGTAACCTAAACTTCTTAATACCGAGAACGCGGACGATGTTTGCTCGGAGACACTTTTCATATATAGCTCCAAGAGTGTTCAACGTCTTGGATGAACATATTAAGTTATCCAAAACAACGTCTATATTTAAGATGAAGATCCATAATTGGATTGTATCAAGGGGTAGAGACCACTGTATGAGATTGCTTTGGGAATAAATGCATAACATCGCTGCTGTTTACATTATTATATAACTTTTGATTCCATTTTCGGCATGTATTAGAAATTTTTATTATTTTTATTTTTCTATTATTATTTTGTTTATTGTTTTGATTATTTTGCATATTGTTTTGATTACCTGTATATTGTTTTAATATGTAAATAAATATTTTTGATTTATACATCGAAGAGTCCCGACTTAACACGGAATTTTCTAACAAGTCGGGACATAAAAAACATATAATTGTGTCTATGTAAAATTGTGTATTTTGTGCATTAAAAAAAAATTAATAATAAATAAATAAATTATTATGTTTATTAAATTACATATTCTACCATATATGTAGATGTGTTACAATTATTACTTTATTGTATTATTTTGTATTTATTTTTACTATCAATTAATTACCGAATTGAATTATAATATTACTCTAAAAGATTAATAACATATTGCCATGTATCATTATATAACTTTTCTGCATTCCATTTTTCGACATGCATAAAGTTTTATCATTTATATTCTTCTATTATTATTTCGTATATTGTTTTGATTATTTTGTATATTGTTTTGATTGTTTTGTATATTGTTTAATATGTTAACAAATGTTTTTGATTTCTATATAGAATAGTCCCGACTTAACACGGAATTTTCTAACAAGTCGGGACAAAAACATAAAATGATTGTGCTCTATGATAAAATTGTGTATTTTGTGCATTAAATAAATAAAAAATACTAATAAATATATTCGTTGACTTAACTCCCTTTGCCTTATCAACACAGAAATGTGCTCATGAATTTTACGAATGTATTTAAGTCGTGCTCTGGTCCCGTGGGTAGTATTAATTACTCCGGAACCCGGGAGTCTAAGGTTCGAATATCGTCCTACCATGACTTGTTTCCCATTTTTTTACTAAGCTAAAAGAAGATAACCCCATAATTGATATATTTTGATAAATCGTAAGAACGCAAATATTTCTTAATAATTAAAAATTGTAGTATTTGATTACTTCCAAATACTATTCTGAAATGTCGGCCTCGTGGTGTAATGGTCAGCGCATCTGCCTTCAACGCGAGACGTCTCGGATTGCTTTGCCGGCATGGTTGATATAAAATATTGATTTAAAACGGTGTTCTACACTAGGATATTTCAAAGCCCCTGCACTGGTACCTGACGCGTAAGACTGATAATTTTACATTCATGTAACAAAAATGATCAAGATACGCTGCAATTGGTGTACCAATGTAGTGTCCTATGCACCATTAGATGCGGAAATGGAATGATGATGATGATGAATATTTCTAAAGGGCTATAAAAAAAATAAATTGAACTTTTGATGTTACGTTCTTTTTCACAGTTTGTTTGATAAAGAGTGTGGCCTGGTTTCTTTTTCTTTAATAGCCTCGATTATATTCGTGTGTTTGATTTAGATCAAATTATACAATTATACGTTGCTTGATTTTTTATCGTGTAAAATAAGCGTAGTATTCTTCAGATTTAAGTAAATGATATCTGTTGGTTCACAGTTCGCATGAAAGTATGCCACGAACCATCCGCCACCTTCCACCGCCCATCGCCTTCAGTTTTGTTCTAACCGTCGTACCTACGTCGAAGGAAATAAATTCGTCGGGACGGAGCAGCAGCATCTGACTCAAATTAACGTTAGCATCGTGAAATTGTAATAAAAATATGAGTATCCCTGATACATGTTAATAGGCTTTCAAACTAAGCCAAAACTTTTTTAAATGTATGTATGTCGTATTGTCATCGCTACGATTTTTTAAAGTTTTGTGTTTTTCTTTTTTATTACTCCGCGCGTGACGCCACTGATTTTCTTCGGTGAATTGTCCTGATTGCAGGGTTGGCATCCCGAAAACCGGAAATCTTTCACGACCCTATATCATTGCTTGATTTAGAAGAACCTGTGACGTTATCCAAAGTAGTTAGTTTAAAATCTTTTTAAATTTTTTATACATTGTAGAGAAACTTCGCAGTTTAAATGCTCTAATTAAAACATGTTTTAAATCATATTTCCCGTAGCACTGAACTTCCTCAATAAAGTGTCTATTGGACGTAGTTATGCAGAAAATGTCCAACCCTCAAAATGCAAAAAATATTTGAATGCGTACTTCGATAGCTTACTACGATATATTTTAATTACATGTTACCGATTCAAATACTTACTCGTTTTTGTACAAATATTCTCATTTTCATTTTAAAAAATCGATTTTCTTCATCAACAATTAATAAGTCTTCTAACCTTCCTTCGTAAATGGGGTCTTGGCCTTTTTAATTACAATATAATAACAAAATTCGGTTTTCATCAATATGTTTAAACTTGAATTTTAAATCCTCTCACAAGAATGAAAGCCTAGTTTAAATTTTCAGCTACTCGTTTTATGGCAGAAATGATACCGACAGTGTTAAAATTCATACAAACGTTTGATATTTCGGATGGAAAATCCTGGTTTACTATATCGGAAAATATCGTTACAGCTATTACATATTCACTTCACGTGTAATACGGGTAGTGGTTGGTTATTGAAATGCGCATTATTGAATTATGTTCCACGAATTTTTTAAAAGTAAGCTAGCTTAAAAAACATTTTGCAACAGAGGGACAAATATTTTTAGGAAGGAATAATGAAGTCTGGGCATTTGCAGGGCTTATGACCTGTCATTGGCTGGTTTAAGTGGCTAATACAATATACTTTAAAAAATACAAGAGCGTAAAATAATTTGACTTACAAACGACCTGGGACTAACAGAAAAAGAAACAGTTTTGTGTATACATCGATAAAGTTCTACAATTTACTTTTTAATGACTTAAAAGATATACAGAAACTGTTCTTACAGCCCATGTGACGTTATTTTATCGACTTTAAATAGTGTCATCGTAATATATTATATTCCCTCATAACAGCACTTTATCTGATTAGGAATTCTTTGTAAAAATCAAATACGTAATGCAATATGTAAAGCAAAACAGTGTATTTTGTCATTAATAAATAAATCTAAATCTAAAACATTTACCAGTCGGCCTATATTTAAACATCCACATTTCCTCAACTCTTCCTTCTATTGACTTTTTGAAGTAAAAGAGCTGAATACCTTATTGACGGGGGTGAGATTCATTTGGCTGAATTATTCCACCTACCAAACAACCCTTGTCTACAAACATTTGGACGTAATTAAAAGCTTTAAAAAAAATGTTTTTCATTATCACTTTTGTGTAGTTATTTATTGAAACCTTACTATCTCTTTGTGTTGTAATGTTTATTTATTTATATATTGACTTTCAATAAGCGTATAAATTATACCTATATTGAAGAAAAAATAAAAACTAAAAACTGAAATTTTGTTAAATCTTGAAAAGCTGTTAAAATTATAAGTTTTTTCTCTTCTAACTTTGGTTTTTCTACCATATTTTTATGTTTACAGCAATTAAATTTTAATTTTTATAAGTAGTCCACTCGCAGAAAAGAAAACACGTTTTCCTAGTCATAAAAATAATTATATTTTCAGCCGTTCTTCAAATTTGCGCTTGACACTTTAATAGAACCTGTCATTATCACCGTTAATATATATTTAATTACTTCTTTAAAAAAATGTCGCGACAAAAAATACAAAAACACAACGTGAAAAATTACGAGTATTAAAAGGTTAGGTACGCAAATTTTAATATTTTGGTTTCATCTTTAATAAATCTGAAAAATGGATAATATAAATCAAGTTGTGGTCGGGTGGGGATCAAAACTCGAATGTTTGGTGTTCTGAGCTTTGGAAAGGTGCAAAGATTCGAACCCATATAGGTACTCGCAATATACAGGAGTTGAATAATCGGCATTTCGTTTTTAACCGAGTATGTACTAAAGTTCCAGATAACCCGCATCATGTTAAAAGTTGCTCTAGTAATTCCTAGGTGGGTTTCGAGCTCTTTGTGAATGCTTCCATCCACAGTTATGTGAAATCCCAAGTATTTAAAGCTGTCAACTTTCTTGATCCTCTGTCCATTATTTTATAGAGGCTGATCAGGGTCAGGGTAGGATTTGTTACACATAATCAGAGTTTTTTTTTTATCAATATTGAGACCCTGACGAGTAGAGTTTTCCTGCAGTTTATCGACAATTTCCTGAAAATCATCAACAGATTTTTCAAGAAGAACCGCATCGTCTGCATACTCGAAGTCGCACAACTTTAGGGGGAGTTCACTTCTATGCCTCGATCAGGTAGTATTGATTTGCATAAGACAAAATCTATCAGTATGATGAATAAGAACGGTGCAAGGACGCAGCCTTGCCTCACTCCAATGGAGACCCCGAACTAACCTCTCAAAGAACTGCCGATTCTCACCCGACAATTGCTGTCTATTTGGAGCGCTTTTATAACAGCAATAATCTCGGGAGGAATACTATTCGAGAATTTTCCAAAGGGATGGTCGATGCAGACTATCGAATGCTTTCTCGAAGTCAGTGAAGCAACACGCAAGGGTTGAGTTCACTTATATTGGACAGAATACGAGCTCCTGTTCTGCAGATTCTGAGAGTCACCCAAATTGGTTTTATTCCCAGTAAATCTAACTTAAAGTCAACTTAAGAAACTTTAGAAACTAGAAGAAAGGTAAATGACCTGTTATATTTGTATAAGGTTGTAAATGGTAGATTAAAAAGTTCAAGCTGTTTAAGTACGATAAAAATGTGTGTTCCTAATGGTCATACCTTGAGGAACCCAAAAACATTCCACATAGATTAATTTAAGAATAATGTGTACTTCTTCAATCCAGTGTCAAGAATGTGCAGAATTTAAAACACCATTGAAAACGTAGAGATCGACATTTTTGACGCTGAATCGTTTGGGCTTAAGAAGTGTATACAAAATGCGTTTTTATATTGATATATTAATTGTGTACATTTAATTTTGATGAATTACATTGCTGGTTTTGTTTCGATGCATATTTTGTTTATTGTTTTTATTAGTATTTTATGAATTGTTTTTATTAGTTTTATATTAATGAATGATTTTTAAAAATAATTTAATTTTGATAATTTTATTTAAATACGTATTTTATTCATGTTTATTTTATCATTAATTCGTACGATTTTTTGCAATTTTATTTAAATTTATACAATAATTTAAATTAAATTTAATAATTTATTTGCTCATTTTATATAAATATGTATTTAGTTAGTGTTTACATGTAATCGATGAAAAATAAGTAGTGTCTATTTTTTTTATTGTTTAAATATTTATGTGTATAATGTATAATTTTTTTATTGTTTGTAAACAAAATAAATAAATAAATAAGTCGTGTGCGGACCATATCCATAACGTAAGATGCATTCTCCCACAGAGCAATGTTGGTTAGATTACTGTTGGTTAACTTCACCTGCAATGGGCTCAACCATTCTCCACCCCCGTTGTTTCTTAGTAATTATTAAATTAATTTTATATTTTTATATCGTTCTGTAAGGGTTTGTAACCTGCGTATCTGTTTTTTTATCATCGCGATTTATTAAAGGTTTCTCGATCGATTAATACAGAAACGAATGCCATTGTAGATGATGTCGGGTTACCCGTTAGCCGGCGGTACAGTACTGCCCGCGTCTCCGTAAATGCAATGATGTGTTGTAGTGGTTGTAATTCCATAGTCCGCGCTCCACACTCGCGAAGTAACGTGGGAAGTATCTCGATTTGCATTACACCTTTTGAGAGCGATGAATAACGATAACCTAATGATCTTCTCGCTTTTTGGGACCAGAGAAGTGGACCACGTCTGAATGTGCTCTACCGAAAGTGTTAACGTTACTTCCGTATACCGTACGCAGTATACGGAAATGTAGAATACGTACGTCATTGCGATACGTTTGCATGTATATTTTTCCAGGTTCAGTGCCAAAATACGACGTTTATTGAGAAAAATTTAATGTAAATACATGCAATACAAAATAAAACACAATAAGTATTAGACATTGAATTGAATTGCAAGAAAATATTCCGAGCAGCTTCACTAGATACAAAAATACCTGCTCTAAAGCTACATTTAATATATATGTATATACTATTCATTTACACTGTACTAATATATTTTAATAACAAAAAAGTATGATGGAGACTATCATAAACAGAGAACACTCAGTTTTCATTTTTTATTCATTAGTTTTATAAAGATTCCCTGTTATTAAATATGTATACTAATTTTTATGCAATAAATTTTAAAAAAAATAAAAAAATAAGAATGAATTTATGAACAAGTTCTTAAATTAAAAAGAAAGATATGATAAAAATAAAATATGAAAAAAATTATGACAAAAATAAATTAAATTAAAATTCATAAATATAGTTCACAGTGGATTTTCACACCCGTCTGAATTAGGCCTTTAGAGAGTATATGATTACGTATTGTTTGGATGTCTAGTGTCAGTACGGCAGCTTCTAAAATTGCAGGGGTGGATTCGTGTTTTTGATTTTATTTTATTATTGCTGGTGCTTTTAATAATAAATGCTATTATGATTTAACTGTATAAAACTGTCAATCATGTTGTAGTTAACAAATTACAACAGGGATAGAGAATAACTTATATAATGGAATATCGAAGTCTAGGCATTTACAGGGTTTATGACCTGTATTGGCCGGTTTAAGCTGTGAATTTATACACTGTGTAACAATCACAATTTTGCTTAAAATGTTTAAACATCCATATTTTTTTCCATTCTTCCAGCTGTTGGTTTTATTAAAGTTAAAGAGCTCAAACCTTTATTGTTCTGAAAAGATTCATCTGATCGAATTATTTCACATACGAGGCAACGCCTGAAAATTATTTTCCAATTTTTAAACTTCTTCTTGGATCACTTGGACCGTTTAGTGAGATTTAGTTCACTGTTCTGAGGATCCTCGGCATAGGGGAAAAGAATCCGATGTTAGTTTTATAATTTCCCACAGCAAAGACAGGATCGGCACGCAATACTTCGGGCACGTATCCAGCACGAACCAGCGATTCAGTTAAAATTCCTGATGCTAATTTTTTTCCCTCATACAACTCTGATCTCCCATTGCGACTTTGACAGCTATTCTCCGGACGCACGTATTATGTAGGTAGCGGGTATTCAGTATCCGCAACGAGCGCCTGAATTCTCGGATGTTTCCCTCGACACTAAAACGTTTTTCAGTTTAAAATATGAAAGGCTCGTTTAAAACAATAAGAAAACTCTCGCCCGGTATACCTTTTAGAACCCAGCGCCTACTCGTATTTCACATTATCTCACAGTTTACTAACATGTACATCTCAATTCACAATAACGAACACTATTCAATTACAATATTTGAGTTTGTCCAAATTTTCGTAGACAAAAGACTGGATTTCACCCCCTCGGGAGTCAATAAGATTAATAAATTACAACAGGGATGGAGAATACCTTAAATAAGGGAATATGGAAGTCTCGGCATTTACAGGGCTTATGACCTGTCATTGGCTGATTTAAGGGGCCACTTTACACACTGTGTAACACTCACCATTTTGCCTGTGTTTGAACATCCATATTTCTTTAATTCTTCAAAAGAATAAGTTAAAAAATTCAAAAAATGTTTTCAGGCGTTGCCTAGTATGTAAAATAATTCAGTCAGATGAATCTCTTCACAACAATAAAGGTTTCAGCTCTTTAAGTTCACTAAAATCAACAAATGGAACAGTTGAAGAAATGTGGATGTTCAAACATAGGCAGAATGGTGAATGTTACACAGTGTAAAGTGGCCACTTAAACCAGCCAATGACACGTCATAAGCCCTGTAAATGCCTAGACTTTCATATTCCGTTATTTAAGGTATTCTCCATCCCTGTTGTAATTTGTTAACTATTAAATTAGATACGTATTTAAGAAGTCGTTCGGATCTAAAATGACTTAATTTCACAATATATATAATTGCGCTCACGTAGAAAGGTTATTTGAACGTAAAATGGTATATTATATAGCAACGAGTTACCGTTTACAATAATTCTCACTTTTGTGAAATCAGCATTGTTTTATTTTAAAAAACTAAATCCTGTATACCCTTCTACGTGGACGCAATTTAAATTCGGAATGATGTACATCATCATCAAACACTGTTCCGCACATGGTGGTGCATAGCGCACTACATTAGATGATATTTGCAATATTTCTTCACAGAGTATCGAACATCTATTATTTCATTTTTCAGTTTACAACGCCATAATCTCGAAGCAGAATGCAGGAAAGATAGAATATCCTTAACAGATATCAACACTGTCGTTAAAAGTAGTTATCACGCGCCACTGTTCTTGGACTTTGCAACAGTAGTGACTGGACTCATAAAGGTAATGAAACAAAATCAGTGATCGAACATCCCATTTCCAAGACAAACAAAAACGATTTTTTCCTGGTACCTTAGCCTTTACACATTACACGTAAGGCTTACTAAATACAGGGGTCCAAATATATATTTAAAAAAAAAAAAAAAAAACTACATTGGAAAAGTACACGCTGTGTATCTCGATTATGCATTAAGGGATGGTAAGGAGATCAGTCTTACGCTTCAGGTACCTGGACAGTGAAATATTGCATCCTCAAACCACCGTTAAAACAAATGTTTCACGCCGACCCTGTCAGGGTGCTATCCCGGGACGTCTAGAATAGTAGGCAAATGCGCCATCCGTGGCACTACGAGGCCGACTTATTCCCACTCGATTTCCCATTCAGATTTTTACCCGAGATTAGCCCTCATAGCCCGCGAAAACGCTCGTCCATGATTCTGCTTCTATTTCATTCACAGAACTGTATTTTTCATCCGCTTGGACACAGTCAGTCCATTCAAACATTTATTAACCACTCTCTAGGGGGTAGAAAAGATTTAGAATACTACCCCAGTCGCCGAGTAAAAAAAATTGATTGAAATCACTTTTATACTCCGATTATCGGTTTGTATAAGATCGTCTACATTTATCAGTGTATGGTTAAAACGTGTTCCGCTGTATGTTAGACATTTATATTGATATAATATTAACTATATTTCTTAGAATTTCCGGTAAGAGGTTGCATGTCTGTAGACGGTGTATCAATAGTAGTTTAAATAGAATTAAAAGTGGTGTATGTTTCATTCGGTATTATTAACAATGGCCTCCTACAGCTTAAGCTCATTTCAATCACTGTACACAATTTATGAGATTTTCTCCGTTCGACACCCGAGAACTGTTCCAATAGTACGCCCTGCAAGTCAAAAGTGTAATTTCAATAAACTCGAATAATTTTATTTGTTTAACTGTTCTTTTAAATCATATCTTTTTATCGATACTTTCTTATGAAAAAACCGTTTGATTTTATTATTATCATTTTGCCGCTGTATGGTAGATCTACTCATTTCTGATCGAACATTGGCTGCAAATCCTATGGATTAATTATTAATTCTATGATTTTTTTATGTTTTTATTCTCTTAGATTTTTTTAGGTCATTTTTTATAGTATCGTTTTCTGATCGAATATGTCCATTTTATCCTCAGAGTAATAATTCGCTAGAGAAGCCCTTTAGCTCTATTGCATAGAACAAAAGCGTTCTAAATTTTTGATTTGGTTTTAAGCTTAACAACAAACGTGTAACGACCGCTTTCGGTTAGCGCTTGCAATTCTTTACATGAGTTTTTTTTTTACTATCGTTTTCTGATGAAAGATGTCCATTTTACCCTCAGAGTAATAATTCGCCAGAGAAGCCGTTTAGCTCTGTTGCATAGAACAAAATCGTTCTAAATTTTTGATTTAGTTTTTAGCTTAAAAAAAAAGTGTAACGGCCGCTTTCGGTTAGCGATTGCAATTCTTCACCTGATTACCTACCCACGGCCCGTCGTATTACTGTATACTGTAGATACCATCGTGGTTAATAATCGTAGAATGGCTCTTGTCCTTATGGGCGACTCTATTAGCCAATGGCGTATTATTACTCTAAGGTTTTATCCATTGGGAAATATGTTTTGCAATTTTAACATTTCTATTTTTAATGTAACAAGTCGCAACTATTATTTCGAAGGCAATCTATATAATACTGTATGCGAGAGGTAAACTACGGTAACTTCAAATATTATAAAATTGACTTGATAATATGTCGAAATCAAATATTTCGTCCTCTATTACATTGTAAATAGCATTAACTCTAAATTTTTTTAAATAACGTTTTTTTTTTTATTGTAGCTCCATACCAAATTAGAGATTAAGGACACTAAAAAAACATACAGAACTCTCAAAGGTTTTTAAAATGTGTATTTTTGTATTGTATATCAATATATTTTAGAAAACATTTTTACCTTAAAGCCTCTCATTGACACAAGTATGAAAAATTACTAATTTGTCTTTCCCGAAAAGTTCGGTTTTTGGATATACTGTAATCTGCCTCTCGCGTAAAGAAATTCACACGATTTTTTTTTATTTATTCCCATTTTATCAATATAAATAAACATAGGACCTCACTTCGCATTGTTTAATAATAATAAAATTTTAAAAATTGATGAATTAAAAAAAAACAGGTGGCACGAAAATACACGATTCTCCAAAAATGGCGTAGTAAAACATTAATACATGTTAAATGAATTTGTCCCTGTCTGTTCGTAGTACTGTTGGTTTCTATAGATCTGTTGTGAAGAGCAGCTGCGACTCCCTTTCATCCCTGTGGCATTAGTTTGGATTGCACCTCTCCATGTAAGAACGATGATAAACTGCGACCATTTACGGATGGCGTGGGCGAAGCCAAACAACATTAATACTTCCCTTTTCTTATAACAGTCTTAAGGCACAAAGTTTCTCTCGGTAGATCCATCACGCTAGACCGCGCCGCTGCCGCTGTAGCGAGCGGGTGACCATCACAAAAAAAGAAAATGGAGAGAGTAAAAAAATCGTCTGTCGTAAAAACGTTGCGGCATGAAAAAACATTTTCTAAATATTCGAGAAAAACTCACTGAATAAATCTACCTCCGAATCTTTTCCATTATGTTCTATGCGAAGATGGGAACATATTATGTACTTTCGCCCTCCTACGTAATATATTCGATTATTCATACAAAATCGACAGTAAATATGTATTTCAAATCGATCACTGAATCGAATTCAATTATAATCTTTTATGTCCCTCTTTAGTAAGTAGTCAAAAGTGATGGTATTTGAAAGGGATAGTGACGTTACTGACTGCATAATAAATGTAAACCACGAATGTCTCGAGCGAGTAGAAGAATTTGTGTACCTGGGAAGCGTGTTTTCAAGAGATGGAAGAGTAGAAAAAGATGTTGAAAGAAGAGTAAATGCGGGCGACAAAATTCACGGAGCACTGAGCACAGTAACTTCTAAAAAAAATGTGTCAATCGAAGCTAAACTGGCAGTGCACAACGGAGTTTTAGTCCCGACACTTATGTATGGAAGTGAAACATGGAACTGGCAGAGGAAGGATGAAAGCCGAGTGAGCGCGGTTGAAATGCGATCTCTTAGACGAATGTGTGGGAAATCAATGTATGACAGGGTTACGAATGATGAAATCAGGCGAGAGTGTAAATCTGAGTCAAGTATAATTGATAAGATTAAGAAAGGGTCTGAGATGGTTTGGTAACGTAGAACGAATGGACGACGAAAGAATGGTAAAACAAGTATATATGGTGAAAATGAACGGCAACGTGAGACGAGGACGACCGAGGAAGACGCGGCATGATCAGATAAACCAAAATCTTAAGTCTGGTCATGTCAAAAGCAGACAGAACCGAAGGGCATGTATGACAAGATATATGAATGTGGAAGAAGCCAGGAATGTATGCCAGGATAGACGTGTGTGGCGGCCCATTCTCTCTGCCTACCCTTACGGGGAAATGGCGTGATGGTAGTAGTAGTAGTAGTTGTAGTCCCTCTTTCTATTTTGTTCCATTTCTTCCGCTCTTCGATTTATTTTAGATTCTTGTACATTTACTAAAAAATATTTTTTGCATTTTTTTCTCCTGCATACGAGTATATCTCATTGAGAGGCTTATTGCCAAATGGCAATTTATTCCGATCCACCAATAAAATACAAGTGTTATTTATATCATTGAAGTTTCAAACATTAAGTTGCCGTGTGATTTGGACAACGAAGTCCGAGATCAAGTCAACAAAGCTTCTCAAGTTTTAGGATGTCTAAAATAAATAATAAGGAAAGACAGAAACATGCGAATTAACAGCCCATTCAGAAAAAATAAAACACGTGTGAGATCCATCTTGTCATATATTATGTAGAAACACGAGCGGACATTACGAGAGCGAAGAACCTGCCGAGGACATCAGAGATCAGGGTCCTCAGACCGATTACCGGAAACCATGTGCGACCGGGTCAGAAATGACTTTATACGAGAAACGTGCTAAATCGAAGGTATAGTGTTCTGAAGCAGATTCCGTAGAAGATTCTGGAGAGACTACCTAAACAGAAAACGGTTGGGCCTCATCACGGAAGACTTAGTAGTCTAAGTAGAACAGTTCGTCAGATCTACAAGAAGACAAAGAAGAAGAAGAAAAAAAAGAAAAAGAAAAAAAATTGCATAAACAAATTGCAGCAGGGATGGAGAATACCTAAAAGAAGGGAGTCAACTATGGAAGTCAAGACATTTACAGGGCCTATGACCTGTCATTGGCTGGTTTAAGTGGCCACTTTACACACTGTGTAACATTTACCATTTGCCCATGTTTTAACACACATATTTCTTCAACTGTTCCATTTGTTGATTTGAGTGAACTTAAAGAGCTGAAACCCTTATTGTTGTGAAGAGATTCATCTGACTGAATAATTTTACATGCTAGGCAACGCCTGAAAACAATTTTCCAATTTCAACTCTTAATCTTCACTTAAATCAACGAATGGAAAAATTGAAGAAATATGGATGTTCAAACATTGGCAAAATGGTGAGTGGTACACAGCGTGTAAAGTGGCCACTTAAACCAGCCAATGACAGGTCATAAACCCTGTAAATGTCTTGACTTCCATATTCCATTAGTTAAGGTATACTCTATCCCTGTTGTAATTTGTTAATCTTAATGACTCCCGAGGGGGTGAAATCCAGGTTTTTGTCTACAAATATTTGGTCAAACTCAAATATTGTAATTTTTATATTACCTTAAATCATTACCAAAATTATTACCAAAAACTCAGCGGGCAAAAACAATGAAAAGTATAGACAAAATATAAAGTATATCGTCCTTACGTAAATGACCGCTGGACTATATGTAAATAATTTAAGTAATTATTTATTCATTTAAACGTCTGATTATCGTATTATTTTAATTTGCCATATTTCTAATTTTATTGATAATTCATTATTGCTCTTTCGCTATGTGGGTTTTTGACGGGTCGAAATTTCGTTTTCCCATTTGCTGACTCAAACGTCATCACATTGGGTATTCCATATAAATAATACTGTTTAAGTTGGCGGAAATAGTCGATAATATTTTTATTATTTCTTCGGCAAGCTGTAAATTAACCCCCTAGGATAGCGATAGAAATAACGCGGCTTTTGTGTTGACAACTTTCCCCTACCGCCCACGACCCCCACGAAATGCGTGACGGAATAAAATGAACTGTAATTATTTTCGAATCTGTTTTTGACACAATCGATTATTTTCTGTAGTGTTTAATTAAAAAAAGCGTTTTGATATCATCGCATCTTTTCATTCCCCTAGACGTTTACGGTTTATCTTCTCTTTTTTTGCGTGTGAAATTGAAAATTCTTTTCACCAATAACACGTAGGCGACTTTTCTTATTTCATTTATAATATTAATAAAGGCGCACAACTTTTACTTTGATATTGAAAATCATTTGTTAGTTGAGACATCGTCTTATGTTTCCTACACTTGACATGGGTTATTGTGTTTTATAAAAGTTCAATCAATATTTCAAATCCATTGAATCTCTAAACGTGAAAAAATTTTGGAGACCAATCCAATATAAAGATTTCTTGACTGTAAAAAACTTTATCCTTTCCAACAAAGGATGTCGCTAGTTTTGTCCATACTTTTATTCTCTTTAGTTGGTTAGCTGTGCTAGCACGCATGCGAATGTAATATTCAAATCGAGCATATATAGAGAACCGAAAAATGCCATACGTGAATATAAAAGTCAACTACTTGTATGTAGGCAGAATGGTGAATGTTACAGTGTGTAAAAAAATACTTAACCCAGCAGATGACAGATCGTATGCTTTATAAATGCCTTAACTTTCATATTCTCAACAGCAAATATCGAACACGATAAAATAGTTTATTCGATTTAGGTATACATTGTATACTTATGGCCATTTAATAATATCGTGTTTACTGGTATCGAAGTCTAGCCTAGTTTTTTTAATACGATTTTCTTTTAGCAAAACTATACAAACATTAATGCGTTTATTAATGTTAATGCGTAGACAGAATTCACAACGAAATATTATTTTCTTTACATAAAATTTATTTTCTTTTTTTGTGATTGATTTGTGAACATGTTATTATTTTTTGATAATTTTTTTATCGTGTCCACAACTAAGCTTGAATTATAATTTATGTTCATATAGATATTCAATTTAAAAGGGTGATTTTACACTAGAATATTTCATAGTCCCTGGATTGGTACCTGAAGCGTAGGACTGATCATCTTACCTTCATGTAACCTTTTTTTTAGATATCAAGATTCGCTGCAATTGGTGTACCAATTCAGTGCTCTATGCACCAATAGGTGCAGAAAGGGAAAGATGATAATTCAATTTGTGCATCCCAACTGCTCTTACACTATGAGGCTACAAGGTGTGTTAGGGTATTTATTGTACAGCTCCATTGAGGAAATCGCGCAGTCTATATTATTTTTTAAAACAACTAAACACAGGACAAACGTCTCATGTAGTAAGAACATGTTTTTAAATAGAAATAACGTAAAATTATTACCATTTATATATAAACATCTTATAAGTCCACAAAATCAAGTTTATTTGTAGCAGCTCGTCAAACTATTGTTGACAATTCAATTTAATAAATTTAAAAAAAAATACTTACTTGTTTATTTTTATTACCTTATACTTGTTTTTTTTATTTTTTACTATTATATCAAACTGCACTGTAGTATTGGCAAATACGCATTTCATAGATACTTATTTTTATTTCTTATTTTTCGTGATAATATATGCTCGCTTGTTTATTAATTTAACTTAAAAATGTCTTTCTTGCTTACCGTAACACTTTATTTATTGTTTGCCTTACAGAATTTATTTCATAAGCTTATATCTTTGTATTTTTTGTTTATATGCTTACTGTTTTTCTTGCATACCTTTGTTATTATTGTTTTTTTTTTTTTACTTTGTAAAACTTTTTATCATATCCTTTTTAACTAATTTCACAATTTTTTTCTGTATATTCTGTTTATTATTTAGTATTTTAGCATGTATTTTATTTTTTGTAAATGCCTTTTGGGCGTTAATGAACAAAATAAATAAATAAATAACATTAAATTATTATCATTTATATATAAATAACATTATACGTACTTTTCATAAATAAGCTAAATACAACAGGTGATTAATATTTGGTCAAAGTGTCGAGTATTCATTCTTCTGACGGTTGTTTTACGTGTTTACTTCGATTTATTTTATTTTCATTTTAATACTCGATTGTTTGACACCGTCCTATAATTATAATTTTTATACAATTTGTAATTATATCGCCATCATAATTATAATAAATATTGATGTTTCTTAAGGAGTCGTTATTTTACACAACCCAACGGGTGACAGCCAAACGTTAAACTGATTCACAGGAGTAATTTTAGGAGAAACGAATTACAGTACAGCCTCGCTTTTCCGGTGATCGCGGTAATCCGGACGAATGCGGCTGCAACGTTCGCGGGGAAGGCGGGAGGCAGGAGGCATGAGTCAGGCGCCTGCTTTCTGTCTGTTTTTCGGTTTATTTTTAGGTTTTTTTTTTCAACTTCATTTCAAACGCGCAGCCTCCTGCATTTTTATTGTTCACTATTGTTAATATTATCGAGATTGTCTTTTGATAGTTAAATAAATTGCTAAATTTAAAACATATATATTTCATCATCATTAAAGTATTGCAGGGCATAATCCGGGCGTCTTGGTAATCCGCCAAGGTGCTGTTTTTTGCCTGTCCGGATTGAAGAGGCCCTGCTGCACTTCAAAATGGCCGAAACTACTCAAAATATGTTCCGACAGTGATTAGTTTCATCAAATGCATTCTCAAATAAGAGATATATGAGTTATTTTACATCAGGGCCGCGATTATGAACGGCTATCTTCATCTGTATATACTGAGACAGTATAAACTAATATCGATATTTACGTACGAAAGTATGAAAATTATCTTCGTCGATAACCGGCTTTTGAACATGCTTAGAAAAAATAATGCATACATATTCTATTTTTCATACAGAAAACTTAATTGTACTTTGTAGATAAAGATGGACATGTCAAAAGTAGGAATAATCGGCGTGCGTGCATGAGAAGATGTATGAATGTAGAGGAAGTGAGGTCTGTATGCAAAGATATAGTGATATGGCGTTCTATTCTCTCTGCCTACCCCTACGGGGAAACGGCGTGATGGTTTGTTTGTTTGTTGATAAACTTGAAGATAAATTTTATCTTCCCTATGATGGATAATGCTGGCCTAGGACAAATTTGTACCGCCAGCGAGCAAAGGGTTAATTGGATTCGCTCGATGTATTTTTACGTCAAAGTTAAGTAAAATAGTATTCCTACAAAACTATTTCTAGACAGAATAGATAGTCACCTTTAGTTTTATTCTCCGCTATAGAGTATCGGTTTTCAAGTTCATACGGAAACGTTTCTGCCCTCAATATATTAGTCCGGTCCATAGAATCCCATCCTTCATATCCTTCGTGTAAATGTAAAGTGTACTGTTTGTATAGGCTCGGTGTGTGGGAGGAACTAATGGCTGTCCATTCTTCTGGAAGCACTTCTTAATCATACAACATTGTATATCTGTGTATTGGATATTTATATACGTACCGATGTACGAATCCATTCCATACTAGTATTATAAATGCGAAAGTGTTATTTGTTCGTTTGTGTTTCCTTCGCGTCTCAATGTAGCGACCGTTTGACAAAATTTTGGAATAGGGATAGCCGGAGAAATGAAAAGTGAAATAGGATACTTATTTTGCATCCTAAATTTTAAAAAATACAATAAAAAAGTAATATATCAACGATGAGTAACATTATTTGAAAATGAGTAGGCGGTAATGTGGGACGTCAAAAATAATCGATTTGAAATTAATTAATTAAATTTCTATAATTGACTTGCTTTATCTGCGGTTGGTTTTTCTTTTCGGTTTTGTAGTAGGATTTTGGATTTGTGAATAGAATAACGATGCTACGTCACGATAGACTAACGGATCGTCGCATTTTTTTCATAGCGACAGTTGGAAGACCAAGCTACGATTATATAATATACTAGTGGACCCGACAGGCGTTGGCCTGTCAGAACGTTAGCTTGCCAGCTATTACCTTGGAAAAATAATGTTCATTGATAAGCGGGTACTACAAATAATTACAAATTATTGCTAGCGACATTTTTGGTAGTGGGCTAGATTTTTTCCAGCGTTTATTCAATATCGTTACGGGTAACCGTTTGATAGTCGCCGGTCACATTATGCGTAATTTGTAATATCTGCATGTTAGAAGCATAAATTATGTTGTAGATGATATGGTTGGAAGGTGACCAAATCAAAGTAACAATACGTTAAAATAAATTAGTGTTCATTCACTTATTTGTTTAATTTTTAAGTACAGCATATGGATTAATACAAACAATATGAATATCTGTTATAAATGGATAAACTAAAGCCGATAAAAGTATTATGAAGTGTGTAAAAGTTGGTGTTGTGTGATTTTATTTATTTGTTTATTTTATTTTTTAATAGAAAACAACAGCCATTGTAACAAAAAAAAATTACAATATATATAAATAAACCAAAATTATAGGCTAATTAAAGTTTTCTATACACAAGTAAATACAATGCAAAAAAATAAGATAAAAGCGTACCTGTAAGAAGCCACTCCGCATAATTTCACTTATGATATATACCAATAATAATGAGAAGAACATAATATGAAAAGATTTTTTTTTGTTGATTAAAAAAATCCTTTCGTCGGCGGATGCATACGGAGTAACCCCAGATCAGCTTTCCTTCTTTCCTTTATTTTGTGTATCTACATGTGATTTTGTATATTATATGTGTAAGGGCCATTTGTAAACGAAATGCAAAAATAAGCCCTGGGCGTATTTTTTTTTACGTTTTGTAAGATGATGCCGTTTTGGGTTTAAACATTGATAAATAAACAGTGCGTCACATTTAATTTCAATTACAACATATTAATTTTAGCATGTTTGTTATTTGTCATTCAATTTAATATAATTTTTTGTACCAGGTTTTTTATCCATGTTTATCTATCATCTATTTAATTACGAAGATATACCCGTTCCAAGAAAGATGCAAGTTGTATGGTGTGGTAGGTGTTTATCGCAACCGTAGGCATCACAACACGAGTCGACGGCCAAACGATACACTATCACTCGAACAAATCTTTTTATATTCTTTCGAATGACATTCATATTTATTTTTATAGAATTGCGGAGAACTAGAATTTTTTCTACCCAATTTTAATGTTCCAAAACATCTGTAATATGTCATCAGTATATATATACAAATTATTGTTTAGATCTTATGTTAATCCACCTGTGTACCGTGTAGTTATTTATGTGAGGATATCAATAGTTGATGTACCTTGTCACGTTTGTCTTAACGTTTATTTTTAATTATTGCATTTTGAATCCTTCGCTTCTTGTTTTGTATACCTACCTGCGCCACGCTCAGCTTCCCATTGTTTATCTAATTGTGCAGTTTATCTGTGAAAATGTTTCTATAACAGTATGGCAACTGGTGACAGCGCGAGCTTTCCCCACCGCCTTCCACAATACGGTATTTCCCCCGCAAGCTACCGGCTACATTTATACTTCGTACGTCAATTAACGTCTCCGTCTGATTGTAGTGTTCACAATTATTGATATACAGCTTGGCCAGGCTTATTGCGATGAATCGAATTTTGCTCATTAGCACTAGAAGGTCTAAGAACACCTGATAAATGTATGCATTGCTCTTCCTGTGTCTCCTTAAGTGCTGGTCATAGACTTTGGATTACAGATTCGGAGTTCAATTAACCTCCCGTATTTCTATTGAATATAACGGCATCGATTTGCCATCTGTTTATTATGAGAAATATCAAACTATTTTTTTCGTCGCTACCGATAGGTGAAAATAATATTGTTTCCTGTTCAATCCACTAACACGAATAGCCAGTTGACTAACATCTTATCCATTTTTTTGTAGCTATTTGGCTTTACGTTAAAAAAGTTCTTGAACCGAACAAAACAGCCTTCATAATTGTTTTGTCTATTCTAGTATCTTCTTCTCTAAGTGCCCTGTCAGGTATCCCCAACTTAGGCAATCCCTCTGGCGATGGTCTCTCTGTCCTGCGCTGCCCGGAAAATCTACTCCGCAGTCCTGAATATTATTTATAAAACAAAAAAAAACAAAACAAACCATCACGCCGTTTCCCCGTAAGGGTAGGCAGAGAGGATAGAACGCCACAACACTATCTTTGCATACAGATCTCGCTTCCTCTACATTCATACATCTTCTCATGCACGCGCGCCGATTATTCCGACTTTTGACATGTCCATCTTTAAGTATTTTTTGGATTTGGCCATGCCATGTCTTGGTCATTTTTACATTTACATTTTTTTTTTTTTTTGCACCACAACAGGCCAGGAGGCCTAATTACAGTGGTGAATTACATCACAGAGCACCCAGGCTTGAGAAAAATCACAGTTTTAATTTTTTGTGTTCTCACCGGGAATCGAACCCGGAACCTTCCGTGCGTGAGTCAAGCGTCTTGACCACTACACCACGGAGGCCGCCGATCCGTCATGCCATGCCATGCACCGTCATGCCATGCCATGCATTGAATATTACCCAGTCTCGAACATTACGCGTCCAGGACATCTATCTTCTTCTAGCCCCTCGGGGACCCTCAATATTGCTCTTCAAAATGTAACAAGTGGTACTTTTTACCACGCATTATGTACCTCAGATATGGGATTTCATGAACTTGTGTGGTTATTACGAATTTTCTGTTTTTTCTAGCTATTGTAGTATGATATTTACTAATGATGTTTTAGCAAAATAAAGGTTTTATCATGACGAATATGAACGTTTGAAATGTTTATGTAGTCATGTACATTTAATAAAATGTCGCATCTAGTCCGAGAGTTACGAATTTAATTTAATCAAATTTACAGTTTTTTCCGGTGGGCGATTAGAACCGAATTGTATCAGATTTGTACCATTTTTTATGCAAATATCAATTTGGCTGGGCCCGATTGCCGATAAGGAATGGTTACTCCGGTATACCGTTGTGGCGTGGGCCATGGGTATGGAAAATAGCTCATCAACTATTCAGTATTGATGGATTTCCCTTTGTTAATTGAATTAGAAAAAGTTAATTACTCCGAATAAGTATATTCAGTAGAGTTTAGTGAATTTATTCTCATTTAAAAATGCCATCTTGTTGTCAGTTCTGCATTACAGTCCCACTGTACAAATAATTATGGAGGTACTACATTATTGCACTTTCTCACTTCATCACTTTTTCCAATCACTTTTAAAAATTATTTTTGTTACGAAATATCCTGGTTGCTGATAAATATTGAAAGAAGAATCGAGACTTACAAAAACCTGCATTTTGATTAATTTTGTGGAAATTCCTTTCTATTTTAACAAGAAGGTTTCTAACTTTTTACTAAGCTCTTTATTGTACCATTTTTAATACAATTTACAAGTTTTAAGCAAATATATTATTTTCATACTTACGCACCCATACAAACGCACCCTCTCCCTCTTTCATTCCCACACGCACATGTATCCTCTCCCTCATTCATTCACGCATACACACATTCACATACACATGAATACAAACGTCACACAAATACAATTACTAAACTTCTTTTCTTATATATTATGTGTCATTATATTTACAGTGGATTTTTTTAATTGGCTTTAGTATTTTTAAGATTTTTCTAATTATTTTGTTTATGTAATAGCTGTAAAAATCCCAAATAAAATGAAATAAATAAATAAATAAATAAATAACTAGAAAGTGCATAATGTACTAATTTATTGAACGTCATACAAAACAACGTATTATCTGTTACGACTTTTTCATAGCTGTCGTTAAGTGCAAATGGCCGAGTTTATCATAAAGTTCACAACGGATAACCTCCGCCTTTAGAACTTTGGATGCATTTCTGTACTCGGTTGTGTAACTCGGTGCTATTGTTCGCATATCGCGAAGGTGCAAACTTCCATTATTTCGGAAACGGGTGATCCATTTCTCACGCCGCGCTCCGAAAAGCCACTTCGCCTCGAGTTCGGCGATCAAACGGATCCCAGAATTGAAAATATATCCCAGTATCACAGCGAAATTAAATTAACTATAAGGCAAAATTGTTAATTACACGACGCATATTATTCAAAGGACGGCCGCCTTTTGTGCCATACATCATTAGAAAAATGCTTAATTAAATATGAATGTTCTTTGTGTAAACATTTTATCGTGAAATGGTCGCTGGATTATGACTACGTAACAACTCTAAAAATAATTTGTATTTTTCAGGTAAGGGAATTAATGTAATTTATTGTATTTTTATGTGCGTCGTCGGTTTCTTAAGCGTAATTTGTCACGGAACTTTTTATTATTAAGAGGGAAATTCATCGTATTGTATTCGTATGTCTATAAGCGGATACGTATTTTCTAATAGATTTCACGCCCTTTTCCTACAATTTTCCACTACTACGTTGCTTCGTAGCTTTTCTAAAGGCATCTGAATGCGCTGCTCTAATTCTCCGACCAGCTTCTCGTATGGCACTAGGCGTTCGCGTGAGTTTCTTTCGTCTGAGGCATTACTCCATTATCCACGGCCGAGCGCAGTTCGTCTATGACTGGCATCGGACCTGTGTATGATGACCCGTATCTAAACATTCCTCGCTTTTCTAAGCCTCCCGAGTGGTCTTATTTCAAGCGGAATTCTAAAGGGGTTGAATTGCCGTAACAAGAGGAATTTATTCCATTCTATCTTGTAATCGTCTTCCCACTCCAGATGGGATCTTTTGTGTAATGTAATGCCGGTATTTCGAAATCGACTTACACTTCGACTACAATTTTACTCTGAAGGCATGAAAAATTGAGTTTTTACAATAAAAATCACACAAATTACAGAACAAATAAATTTTACTGCCTAAAAAGGTGTGTATGTTTATTATTTGCTCCTAGTGATTTTACTGAGTTAAGAAGTAGTTTCCATGTTCTCTTAAAAATGAATAGGTACAGAAATTCATAACTAAGCACACAATTTTAAGAAATATTCCTTACGTATTTTATTTCCAAAATTTTAAATTATTTTTCTATAAAACGTTCATAATTTAATCATTTTTATTTATACCTTTGTGTAGTATGTGTAAAGCTAATTATATTTAAAATGCCGAAATTTTTAAACACTGGAGTCTAATTCCTCTTCAATTCAATAAAATAAGCATTTGTTACATCAACCTGTAAAAATAATAATAATAACTCATATTGTTTCAGCATTGCTGTGTGGAAAAACATTTAATGTTTATTTAAAAAAATCACTTTGTAATTTTTTACTACATACGAGTTTAATATAATAACACTTCTAGTTTCAGGTATTCTGAATTACCCATCATCAGGTGTAAATCAAGTTTATATTTACTTTGTGAGTTTTTTATATTAAATAAATTTAAAAATTACTTACGCGCTGTTGTTACCTAAGGGACGATATATCACTGGATTTTTCAGCATTTTGTGTAAACACGCTATGGTGAAAACCTTTTGTAAATAAATGTTAAATGCATCTACTGGCACAAGAATTAGGCTTGTAAACTAAAATTTCGATTTTTCAGAGCCCATCAACGCTCTCCTTAAAATTTTATAGTAAAATGACATTTCATGTTTTGACATCATTCAACACAAATAATATTCAGCTTGTCAGCCTTTAAGTGCATAGTCTGTGTATAGTTTTCCTCTGTACGCATTTGTGATGATTCTATGAATGTTTCGACACAGTTATTCGTGGGATCAGGATCGCAGTATCACGGTGCAGTCAATTTCCATTTCCACTCAGTCATTTCTGAGTTCTCGTCTCTATTGTAACCAAAACCTTTATGTTATTGTTAATTGTGCCTGATCATTCTCGTAGGTACACGTGATTTATGATTCTACAAGCATTGTGTAATGTTACAGAAAAAAGACAATGATACTCACGTATTTATATTATTTATTAGATGCTGATATATTTACGCCCTCCGCTAACGGGGTTGTAAGCGTATTCCATAGCGCGAGCCGAAATCCCCATCGAATAAGGTTAAATTTAAATTACCAACACAGATAAAAAAGCACAAAGGAGGATTTGTTCATTCATTTGGTTTACAAACAATGAAAAATCATACTCAAAGACAGAAATATTCACATAAAAAATATGTTTCAATATAAGCATATTTTTTTTTATATATCTCGTATTCTACCAGTAGCCTTTAACTCTTTCAGCCCGGGTGTTCATTCAAATATACACGAATATAAAGTTTTTTTTACTCTCGCACCTACCGAAATTCAAAAGCGGCGAGTTTTAAGTACGGCTCTATTTTTTTTTGCATACGTATGCAATCAGCATTACACAGAAAAGTTCCACTTTAACTTTGACAACTGGCTACTGGCTGATTTGTTTGTTTAGGACCGAATTACTGTCGTCCTTATAAATGATGTGTAAGGCAAGTTGTAACTTACTTCAGTAAAAGTAAATTTATATTATTGAATAAACATATAAGTATTGTAAGATAATAACACATTTTAAAATGATTTTATCGGTTTATTATCAGTTTGAAACCCATTGTTTGTAAAAAAAATACGTTTAATAATTTCTCAAGTATAAAAGGTAAAAAAAACATAAATACCAAATTTTTTCAAATAATTCCTTTAGTACACACAGTATACTAAATAAAACATATTTTTAATATCCACAGAAATTAATTCAGGTCTGAAAGGGTAAAATGTCTACTCACACACAGGCCATGCCTAACATTTATTGTAAAAAGCAAAAAAAAAATACTAAAAAAAATTTATGGAAAAATACATATTTTTCATAATAAGAGCCAAACACTAATAAAATCATATCAAATCAAATCGAAATTTTGAATCGGGTTGTTGTCCCGTGGCTAGTGTTGCGAACTCACGGATCAGAGGTCCGAGGTTCGAATCCCACTCTACCCCAACTTGATTTCCATTTTCTAATAGTTAGCTATTTTCAACTCCACCAAAATTGAAAGATTTGGGTAAATTATAAGAACGCTGATTTTTTTATGAAAAAAACAATTTAACATCGCGCTTTGAATGAACAAATTAATAATACAAGTGATGAAAAAAAAAATTCATGTAGTACCTATAACAACGCAATCTTGTATACATTTCTCAAACCTAAATCGCGCTGAAAAAAAACGCATTGTTATTTTCTTGGGTTAACCTTTTCTTTTCTTTTATTACTTTCTTACTTTCTTATTTCATTTACAAATGTAAAATGTTAGATCTTAATTTTAATATGTACTTTTAATTTTCTTACTATTTTTTTATATTTTTTTTTCTGTAGATATGAATTGAAATTCTAGATTTACTTTACCTTGTTTAATTTATTTTCTTATCTTGTTTTGATTACATTTATGAGCACACACTATTTATATATGTGTCTATTATTTTTTTTCTTTCTTATATTTAAAATATATTTAAGTAAATTACTATTCTTTAATTTTAATTGTATTATTTTACTCTATTTTCTTACTTAAAAAAAAAAAAAATCTTTAAACTATTTTTATGTTTATTATTTTATACGTATACAGTATTATGTCTGTACTCTTCTTATTTGATTATTAATTAAAACTAATGTCTGAGCACCCGATGACAAACTATTATTGAATAGTTTATCGGGACAAAATATATCTTAATACTTTGTTTTCTTTATAATGTAATAATATGTATATTTTATTGAATAAAGACTCTAAAAAAAAAAATAATTATTATTGGACGAATTTTTGTGAAGCGTATTGGGTTCCTGAAATTTATTAGGAATCTCTGTAGAATTTTCAAGCAGTGTGAGCTTTCTAATTTACCGTTCTTATATAGATATAATTGAGAAAAAAGCTTCCTTTTCCAATCGATTCAATTGGGAGTTTTCTCAATATGGAACAATATTTGATTGTCAATATTATAATACAATCGAGAGATTCGTTGGATGCATGTATAATATACTCGTTCGTATATATTACGATAGTTGATTTGCAACTTTCGATAGGAGACCTCTTGAACATTTGAGATCTCTCCATTTCCTCTGCCAGAGGAAGCGAGGAAGTACCCGCCCGCCGACAGTATCTCACGGTGCCGGTGGGTACCCAGTACCCAGTACTTGCTGCAGAGAAAGTGAGAACGATCGCCGATTGTCTGCTTGTTTTTTTTTTTTAATTTAAGAAGCCACTCGTGCGGAGAGCCGTGCTGAACTTTCGAGTATTTTTTTCCTGTAATATTATACTTATATTACAATAAAGATGGGGAATATTTCAGAGAAAGAAATATTGAAGTCTAGGTATTTACAAGGCTTATGACCTGTTATCACTTTACGCGCTGTCTAACATTCGACATTTTGTGTATGTTTGAACATACGTATTTCCTGCCAATTATAATAATTCTCATTTTAATAACTGCAATCATTTGGACAAACTCAAAATATTTTTGATACTATTATTTGTACTAAATAAAACTATAATTGGTTTTTTTTTCTAAGATGTGTGAGTTTTTTTGGGGGTTTATAGTATAAAATAAGACTTTTTTTTGTTAAGATATTTATTTAATTACAATATGTGGTTTACCTTCAAAGTTTAAAATGACACGTTGTTTTTGTAAATATAGTTGACAAGTTTTACTGCCGCGACGTAGTTTATGTGACATTAATACCCGTATGCAGAGACAAAACTTAAGGTGAGGAATGTACATTCTAATCTCATATACAAAGAATAACCCGAAGCTGAAGACAATAGGATGTACTTTCCTCACCTTTAGGTTTGTCTCTGCATACGGGTATAAGTCAATATTTGGTAAATAAAGTTAAGCTCGACGGCTTTTCCATTAATTGCTAGGTTGAAGTTTAGCGTAGAAAATGTGCATTTATGGCGGTAGTTTTGTGAACTCACGGACTAAAGGTCTCAGGTTCAAATCCCACTTTGCCAGCACACGATTTCCAATCGCTACTTTTCCATTAGATCCCTCGCTACATTTTTTTACACCGAATCCTTACGAAAACTTCGAAATATCCCGTGATAAAATATAACAAATCACTATTAGTATTTAATTTCCGTCAAGATCAGATTGATCTTCACCGTGGAGCTGTGGAGCACGTTTATAGTCTTGTCCTAGGTAAGAAAGTGTGAGGCGGCCAGGTGGGGTCGGGAAGGGGGGAGGGGAGGCGGAAAGTGTGCCGCCCGACAGGCCCACTTACCGCCGCCGCCGCGCGCCGCCAGCACCGCTACGCCACTGCTCCATGCTCCATTCCTCCATTTCCATTCAGTCAGTGTTCAGCCGCCGCGCGGTGGACTGTCTCGCACCGCGTACTCGAGCGACGACTGACTTGGTCTCGCGAGCGCTAATCGTAAAACTTTTCACGTTTTCTTCGTGTTTCCCGTCCCGTAACAAGTGACTGATCTACGTATCAGGGTGCTTTCGGAATCGAACTGTGATCGCTGACCTATACATTACGATAGTAAAAATAGTGGGATTTGTGATCGCGGTGTGACGAGTTGCGCGCAGTGGCGCGACCGAGTCGCGCGTGAAAGTGAACGGGACGCTCGGTGCTCAGTGGGTCAGGCGCCGGCCGCTCTCCGGGTCCCGCTGACGGATGCGCCCGAAGAAAATGGGTTAAGTGTCTCGCGCCGGAACACCTCGCTCGACTGGCTTCTCGGACTGCGGCCGGCGAACCATGAGCCCGGCTTCCCAGACGGACGGCGGTCTGCACGTTGAACGATACATCGGCAGCTATCTCGTATCGAACTCTTCGCGGAACAACAGCCGGAAGATTCATTCCGAGTACGATGGATGCGGGGGAAACGGGAAACCGTCGTCGAAGCAACCCCAATATGTCGGAGGACACCATCTTTATCGCGGGGGATACGTCCCTGCCGATGGCATCTTCTGTCCGCCTCCTTTCTGCCAAAACAGGAACAACTGGGCCGGCGTTCCGCTCATCTCCACGGCGAACCCCAGGAGGAATGGGAAGCTCCATCCTCCCACTCGACCCGCTCCGCATTCACCTCCTTACCACCAGCAGCGGGTGCCTGTCGTAAATGGCGCCTGCAACCTTGAATATGGGGAAAACCAACAGATTCCCCTTTCCAAACTCGCTTTGCATACGCGGGGAGCTCCTTTGATTCTATCGCGAAGATACAACAACAATGGAAACCGAAAACAAACTCAGTACCAAAATAATACGCGACAGTATGCGGCTTTCGGGCCTAACCGCGCGCCCGTCGTTCCTGACATGGTGCAAAAAATCAAAGACATACCCAAAGAAAATCGATACGAATACAAAGATCACGCGATAGTATCGAGAACGCATGTGCCTGTACAAAATGGTCATTTGCCTCTCAATATGGATTCCTTAAGTGTTACAAGTGACGAGAGTTCAGGTTCTGCACATTCGGAAGCGTGTTTGCCTCGGATAATAAAGCCCAGAAAACGCCGGAAAAAAGATAGAAAACCGCTCGTCAACAATCTTCAAGATAAGGACATGTCAAGTGACTCCAAACTCGAATCCAATGATCCAAACCCCGATTTGACGCTTCTGAATTTGAATCCGTACTTTTCAAATTGTCAGGAAATGTCAGATATGAACCACAATGCGACCAATTTCAAACCCGTTATTGTCAACTCAAATTTGTTAGACTACGTGAAATTATATAGTTCGACCGATGTTCTAAATAGCAATGTCGGGAATGGAAAATTCGTGCCGGTTTGTAATGCCGACCAGCGATCTCCGGGGACCTCTGACAGCCTCAGTCCTCGCAAAGAAGATGATGTGGGCGATAGTGAGTCCGACGATTCTTCTTCATTATTCGAAGCGATTAGCAGATGCTCTCCCACCGTCTGTCAGTGTCGTTACTGCGATCCTTCTGGACAAATATGGGACATAGATCGGCGATGTTATTCTCCACTCTTAACGACACCCGGCGAATTCGATATATTAGGAGAGAAAAATTCGCTCGCGGATAAGGACTCGCTTCTGAGGAGAAGCTGGAGTGAACCTTGTCCCGGCTATTCTGTCGCGAATTTACGCATATCGGAATACGATAAGCATTCGACGCCCCACCGTTCCGACCCCAACATAACCAGCACGTCCGGTCTCCCCGACAACCCGGGAGCGGGAGATCCGTGCACCGCCAAGTCTGTGGGAGTGATCGGCGCCGGCAGGCGGAGCATCAAATCTCTCGACTCCCCCAGAACATTAGACTGGAATGAAACTACTGCTCCTCAATCTCAACTCGTCCCGGAGACTCTCTTCAAGTCTTCTTCTTCTCACGGGGTCAGCTTGGAAGTGTCATCTGCCATCGTCACTTCGCTGAACGGCCACAGAGATTTGGAAATCAAATTCTTCTCCACATCTCCATCCGCGGTAGTTTCCCAAACAGCTTCGTTCGTGTATCCCAATAGGTTAGAGAGTGACGACAATTCTACAAAAAATGAATCAATCGACAGTTTGAAGTGTGAAAATACCGATGTGTCGTCGGTCAAAGTTCAATAGATTTAGTTTGTTTCATGTTCGATGCTTGAAATTTTATCAGACTTTTTTTGTTCACCCAGTCAGTATCTTCGTGAGATGTCTGAAGTTAAGAATATCGAAAATGTAATGGCGATATTTCTTTGGCATCGAATAGTTTCTATCTATTATTGTTTATATTTACAATATCATCTGAAAACGGTCGGTACAAGCAGTCGGGTACTAGTATTCACCCTCTACATAGCCCGAGGGTGTACTGTGTTCCCGTTTAAGAATATTTTCACTCTGAAGACATTTCTTTGTGCGCTGTTCGAGCGGCTCATATTCACGTGTGCTCAACACAGCGATACTATGTAACACGAGTGCAATAAAAGTAGAATCATTTTTGATCAGTTTGTATGAACGACCAATGGTTTTTAAAACCGTGTCTAAAAATAAAAGAAATTATGTTCTCTTCAAAGTTTTTATATTTGTATTTCTTTAATTACACTATTATTTTTTTATTATTGAAAAACTTTTTGTGTCCATGTTGCAACTATTTCTTTTATATCTCCTACGAAGTACCGACATACATTACAAACCTATTTGTCGATTGTTTAGAAAAATGATCGGTGTTTTAATCACTTACTATTAATTACTTATGAATTGTGCACAATGCAATGTAATTCCATTGTATTCGAAACGACTTACATTACGTTACAGTTATGGTTGTTAATGTACTTACGTCGGGCCTACTTAATGTCATTATAAAGTTAATGCTAAAGTGCAATGTATCCATCAATCTATGACTCTTTTAATGAACGTTATTCGCTTACTAAATGTTTACGCCCTTTCGACTGCTCGTCGAATCTGCTCTCTGAAAACTCTATAAACATGACATGGATTGCCATTGATATTAGTACATTTTTATAGGGTGACCTCACTGTAATTGAATAAACAATTTTTGTTTTTGTTGATCAAATTTTATGTATAATTTTAATGTTTTTATGAATAAGTAATACCTAATTTACTCTTTGGTTTTGTCCTTATAATCTAAACATTACTTAATTAAATTCATTTTCATATGACTAAATTTTAAATATTTTTTTACGCTTTAACAGCACCGGGTAAAGTTAGTATTTAAAACAAACAAAATATTTATTAATACTATATCCTAAAGTTTGGATGTTGCAACGTCTATTTCATTGTGATATTATTTTCTTAATAATATTTATGTATAACCTGTATTTGTTATGTTATTTTCACTTTGCAGATTTATAGTAATATTCACTTTATTATGTATATTTGTACCTTTCTTTAAATAGTTTAATGGTGGTGTTTATCACCACCGTGTTAAGAATACACGAAGCCTAACATTTTTTTCCTATATTATTATCTAATGTTAAAAACGCGTTCACCGCGGCAAGATCTCCCCCGATATTATCGAGTACCTACTATTGAACTAACCTAAGAGATTATCGACTAATGAGTGATGTTTTGTAATATTTTGCAAATATGTCGGGGCTTTTATTGCTTAAAATACTATTCATTTACCCCAGAGATACCACACACTAAAGGAAAAATTGTATCAAACCTAAATATGAATGTAATTATTAAAATTGTAGGGTTGTAAAAAAATATATTACATCAAAAACCTACAGCGCACATGTAACCAATTGTATATTATATAAATCCTTTATGTGGGACACAATGCTTTTTCCCGCTGTAAATACTTCGCTGTTATAAACGACAGTGTTATTTATGTATGCCATACGCGTTCGCTAGAATATCATCCAAGTATCTCGGCGAAACATTACAAAAAAAAATGTAACCGCCATTTTAAAGTGTCTAATTTCGCTCGGTAATGCAACGAATTGTGCAAGAAACGCCTCGCGCTGCACCGACGATCCCCACAATAATAGTCCTCAACATGTTTGTGCAATGTACATACTTTTTGTGTCAATTTGCACCTCAAATTTCGTATGCACTCTGTGACGTGTGAACAGAATTATGAATGGAACGTCTCTCGCTTAGACAAAGCCCAGATACAGACCTGTAGTCACATTATTTTTGTACGTTTTCACTTGAAAATTGTATAATTCCTTATGAAATATATTCTAATATGATAAAGTAGCTTCTCAACAGAATGTATATAAAATCTCTCGATTAATTGGCTATGTTACATTGTTAATGTGTCGCATTAATATAGTCCTACGTATTACCAGCCGGTAATGGTGGGTACTGCTAACATTTTGAATGCACTTTATTGTAAAATATCTCTCAAGTATCAGTACGTAATCAGTATATCCTAACATTTTAGTGGTTTTTTGTTTTGGTAATTGGAAAAACTTTGCGCTGATTTCGATTTGTATCTCTGTCTCTTTCCACTTCTTCTAATTGAAAGTGTTCGAAAGGGACAGAACTACTATTGTCGCCGAAGATTTAATGTTGTTTTATTTTATTGGGTGTTTATCTGAATTTCAATCCCGCGAAAGCATTGAGATGTATTACATGTAACTCAAATTTTAACTGAAATCAACTTGTGTTTTTTTTAAATATTAGAATCGGAAAAAAGATAAAACTGTTGTCTGAAGTCAAAAGATTTGTCGTAGCAACAGACCACATACGAGGCATAATGGCTTTAGTGTTGGTGAATGTGTTTTATATATATATATACATAGTTTCGATATCTATTTTTAAGTCATGTTATTTATTTAATGAGTTGCCAATTTTCGAATCATTCAACCAAATGTATTTCGAACATTAGGTACTCGAATAAAACGTATATGTTTATATAAAAAATGAGTTTAGGCGAATATGATTATTGTATGTATAATATACTGATACAAAGTATGAACGATTTGTTTAAAGAATGATGATTGTTCGTAATAGTTCGAAAGTAGGCAACTTGTATCTACATATATGTTTTTACTGGGGCAGCGCAAAGCTGCCTGCGATTGTTGAAAATAAACTCGTTAATTCATATATGTGCCTTTTTTATTCTCACCATTGTAAACTTTTTTCTCCTTTTCCCAGATCATGAATATCAACACTTGATCTACATAATTATAATACACGCTAACAGCGTTTCACCGACACCTACAAAATCTACGTTTTTATTCGTTTATATACTGCTGCGAAAAAATAGATTCTATGTTGATCAAATCGCACCTAATACGCACGATAATAATGGCACAAGTCCAAAATTTTCGTTTTTCAATTGAGTATGCGGACATATTCCTGTGATCGTAGAACGACGGATCTACGATAAATGCGACATTGACTTTATTTTATATTTGATCTTAAAAGGGTCTTATGAAGGCTGTATATTCCAGATTTGAAGAAAAAATAATAACATATATCTAAATATTATTATTCAAAAAATTATTGATCCGTCATGCACGGGCCCGTTTCACACGCATCGTGCCAATCTAGAATCCCAACCGTCCATGCGTTCTGTAGCTGCAAGACGGGCTGGGATATGATTTTTTTTACAGCGCCCTTGAGGTGATTTTTACAAAAATGGAGCTATTAAATTAGAGCAATCTTGCTACTTAATCGCATCGCCTCGGATGTCGACATATTTCACGACAGTGGGCCTTTCCTTAGGAAAGCACTTTCTAACTTTTAATTTTTCTTTTTACATTTTGTTATATTATTTTAATAACATAACTATCTACTGCAATTTGTGATATATTATTGTATTTAGAATGAATTGGGTCTTTTTTCTGTAATGTTCTAAATATCTGAATAAAATAAATGAATAAATGAATGAATAAATCTAACTATATGTATATAATGATCATTATCCCATTGTTATTGCTAAATACATCAAGATCTAGATTTCGCAAGTGAGTGAACTGCGAGTTGTGGCTTTGTTTTTGAGAATATAATAATATAGCGATGGTATGTGTTTCACTGCTCTCCTGCAAAGATAGGTTTTTTGAGTTGTGCCACTATTATTTTCTGGGTGCTAAATGGAAACCTTACTATTTTTAATGCCTGCTTCAAAGTGATCGTGATATAATTTATCGTGAGTTCAGGCATAAACAATCATTGTAAAATAAATAAAATACTGCATTTTTCGCCAAACATGCGTTTAATATTTATAATAACAGACCATGTTTCGGATATTCCAAATTACTCATCGTGAGGTGTAAATATTAACTTTAGAATTTATTCATACAACAATATGTGAAAACAGTGCTTTATTTATTTGGATCTTTATTGTTTACTTCTTATCATGAATGACTAACTTACTACTCTGCTAATGTATATTTTTTATTTAAATCATTGTCATATACTCTCAAATTATTTAAAATTTAAAATTCATGAATAGGGTTGAGAATTCTAACCGTCTATGCGCTCCGTAGTTGCAGGATGTGTTGTAATCCAGCGCTTATAAGTAAACTTGGAAATAATTAGAAAAACCAAATTTCAATTTTTACATAATGTAAATGGGGGCTAAGCTTCATACCGTCCATGCGCTGTGTAGCTGCAAGACATGATGTAATCTAGCTCCTATTGTTATTTGTTATTAAATTAAATTATAATTGGAAACGAGGAACTTGAATTCCAACCGTTAATGCGCTCTGTAGCTGCAAAACGTGTTGGGATTTTTATTGTACAGCGCCCTTGAGGTGATTCTTACAAAAATGGCTACTACTACTACCACCATCACGCCATTTTCCCGTAGGGGTATGCAGAGAATGGACCGTCACACACGTCTGTCCTGGCATATATTCCTAGCTTCTTCCACATTCATACATCTTGTCATACATGCCCTTCGGCTTTGTCTACTTTTGACATGACCAGACTTAAGATATAGGTTTGTCTGATCATGCTACGTCTTCCTCGGTCGTCCCCTCGTCTCACGTTTCCGTTTATTTTCGCCATATATACTTGTTTTACTATTCTTTCGTCGTCCATTCGTTATACGTGACCAAACCATCTCAGAGACCCTTTCTTAATCCTATAAATTATACTTGACTCAGATTTACACTCTCGCCTGATTTCATCTTTCGTAACCCTGTCATACATTGATTTCCCACACATTCGTCTCAGAGATCGCATTCCGATCGCCTTCGGCTTTCATCCTTCCCCTGCCAGTTCTATGTTTCACTTCCATACATAAGTGTTGGGACTATAACTACGTTGTGCACTGCCAGTTTAGCTTCGATTGACATATTTTTATTAGCAAATTACTGTGCTTAGTGCTCCGTTCATTTTGTTGCCCGCATTCACCGGCGCAGTATAAATTATCCAAAATAATAATAATAATATTCTCTACATCGCATCGCTCTTTTGCCGATCAGGTGCAGAAAGATATGCGAAGGGAAGGACGATAGTAAATAATAACTTTGTTACAATTTTTCAAGATATTTTGTTGTCACGCTACGTACGCGGTACTGCGTGGAACGTATCCTCAACGTATACAAAAAAAAACATCTTATTCATATCGCTAAATTTTCTATTACCAAATTTTGAAAAAATAATTTAAACGTAATTTCTGGAAAATTGTACTCGTTTATGCCCATTCCTATAATTGAGCTCCATCTTCTAACCTCGCTCAATGGAAAACTGAAAACGAATTAACTAACTCTTATGAGTATTGCTAGAGTAAAATATCGTTTTCTGTGCAATAACAGTAACTGTTGTAGTGTTTGGTTAGCACTAGCACGCACGAAGTACGCACTAGGCTCCTAATCGGTCTGCTTTCACTCCATTTGGAACTCCACCACGTTTGTTCAACTCATCCGGGCCTAAGGGGGGTATCTAGGTCCCCCATGAGCATATTATTTTCGATAACTTTTTTGTTGACTATCATGTTGATTTCATTTTTTGCCTAATCCTACCCTATAATGTTTTCTTATCAATTTTCTGTCTTCTTTCTTCTCTAACTCATATAGTGTCCTGGCGGCTCGACTGAGAAATCATCTTCCATCCACCATCAAAGATTTTACTACAATATCTCTGTTTAAATCGCGTCTGAAGAAACATCTCTTTTCTCTTTCTTGATCTCTCCCCCTTTCCTGTTTCCTCTTTTTTCTTTTTTCCCATTGAGTAATGGTATTGATTTAATATAATTAATACACAAATACATTTATTTATATTTTTATACATCTTAAGCTTTTTTATTTTTATTTTCCGTTGAATATGTTTTGTAACTTGAATTATAAAAAGCAAACTTACAATTTTTTGGTTGGTTGGAAGAAATTGCCATTTGGAAATAATCCCTCCAATGTACAATTAACATTATGTACAAAAAATAAATAAATAAACTAATGTTGAAAACATATCAAAATTATTGAAATATTTTTGTGCCGAATTCTTTCAACAATATTTTACAGTTAGTTTTCTTGTTGCTTTTCTCCCGTTAAAACAGTAAACGTTTAAATTCATCGCTCTACAGTTTGATACGTTGCGCGTTGGTCAGTTCGCACGTGTGCTTCCTGCTATTTAGTCACTTATTTCCTGCAATAACCAACAACTCCAGATTTTGTGGATTACATTTTACATACATTTCTGCTCCCAACTTCCCCCCCCCCCGCTGTTCCTCCCCGCAACGGTTTGCGTGACTTAAGATAAGTGTCACTCAACGCGTAGCAGCGAAAGGAGCGTAATGTCATATAGCATACTTTCGCAAAATGTATGAATTTCGCATTTAACTCTAAATATTATAAAACAGGTTATAAGCGCTACCATGATAATCATTATGAAATTTTTTTAAGGCCGTATTCAGAGCATTTTAGCTGGGGTATTCCTGGTACCCCCTCAGGAACTCGCGGATTTTTTCACGCTTGGGTTCGGAAAGGTTAATGTCTCAATCCACGCTGATTGTAATGTAGATAGTAAATCTCTGCTTTTCTAATCTTCACAAATAAAATCACAATCTTTTCTGATGTTTCCGTAATCTACACGTAACGAGGCTACGCACATTCTTTTTGTGCCTCGTATTTCATTATGTGCAGTCCCTTACGCAATTGCTGACAAATTAAATAAGTAGATAGCATTAACCAAATTATATTTTTGTTAAATGTTTTGTACAACAACATAACTACAGTCATCTACTTACTCGCATATTTTGGCAAGCTCATTCTAGAATTGTGTCTTCTACCGAACAGTCATAAGCCTAGAGCCTAACTACTAGTAATAAACTTTGTTTTTATAAACCAGTATAATTTACTCCAGAGTTATTGTGCAAGTATCTGGTATAAACCAGGTTGTGATCCCTAGGTAGTGTTATAAACTCACGGACCAAACGTCCGAGGCTCAAATCCCGCTTTACCACAACTCGACTTTCATTTTTCCACCGCAAGTTATTTACTACTTTTGTTGAAATGTTCTGAAAATTTAAATATTTGAGTAAATAATAAGAACTCGAGTATTTCTCTTTAAAAAACAATAATCTTTCAACCAAACAAGTTCATGATAACATGATCACTTTTATTTTTTATTTTAATAATGCAGTCATATTTTGCTACAACAGCATTAGTTATATGACTATTTTTATAAATTATGGAAAGTAAATTATTAAACCTACGTGTATCAAATACTCTATATACCTTTTGGCAAGAGACTAACCAATAGGCAAGGGTGAAGCTGTTGGATGTACAGGATCCTACTGAATAAACGTCATTGAGCTAGAGAATTTTGTTCATTGAAATTAATAAGCATCTAAAATTTTAAATTATATATTAAATTTTGGTGTTGGGTAAAATGATCCCGGGATCGTATTTTACCAGTACCAAGGGTTTTGACCCAAGTGTACATTTATTACAAAGCTATCGTTACTAAATAAAAATAAGAAAATTTTTATAAACTCACATCTGAATAATGAAGAACATAGGTATTACAATATTAATTTGTAAATGCAGTATAAATAGTTTACTTTATAAGAACTTTACATGATATTTAAAAATAACTTACCTTATATCAAATTGGTAAAAAATATATTTTTTTACGCACACTCTTTTTAACTTAATGTAATAATACCTCATTATTGTCAGCTGTCAAGAACATTATTCAAAGTATGTTTATAAAGTTTAAAAATTTATTGCGTTTGTAGTTTTGTTAAAATCTTAGGGGATCGTTTTACCCCGATTACAATGGGAAGAACAGAGTTATCTTCGACTGTATATAAAGAAAAACCGATATTTGTGTACGAAAATGAGTATATTTGCATAAACATTTAAAGTATTTTTTCGGTAATCTATAATTCTACATGTTTAGAAGTTAAACAATGTATGCATATTTTGCTTTTCATACACAACACTTACTTTAATTTGTAAATAAAATTGAAGATAAATGTTAACTTCCCATTGTAATCGGGGCCCTGGTTTCCCCTACTTTTAAAATTTATCCAATATTAAAGAATAATAAGAATAATAATAAAAATAATAACTGATGCTAAAATTACAATAAATTAAAACGATTATTTGAAATTCATAACTATTTGTGGACCAGGTTGTGGCCCCTGAATAAATAAATAATATTATTATTTATTTATTTATTTATTTATTTATTTCATTTTATTTGGGATTTTTACAGCTATTACATAAACAAAATAATTAGAAAAATCTTAACAATACTAAAGCCAATTAAAAAAATCCACTGTAAATATAATGACACATAATATATAAGAAAAGAAGTTTAGTAATTTTATTTGTGTGACGTTTGTATTCATGTGTATGTGAATGTGTGTATGCGTGAATGAATGAGGGAGAGGATACATGTGCGTGTGGGAATGAAAGAGGGAGAGGGTGCGTTTGTATGGGTGCGTAAGTATGAAAATAATATATTTGCTTAAAACTTGTAAATTGTATTAAAAATGGTACAATAAAGAGCTTAGTAAAAAGTTAGAAACCTTTTTGTTAAAATTCAAATGACGAAATGATATAAATCGTTTTTTTTTTTTTTAAGTATGTTAAATTTCAAAACCGTATTCTGAAGAAAAAAAAAGCATTTTATTTTTTAAATTTAACTAATACACATCGAATGAATAATGTGCGACGAGTCAATAATAATATAATCAATCCACCATAATTTTACCATGTCGTGTGCTTGTATGGCCGCGACCGATGTCAAATCAGCCATACTGTCGTCGACTCAAATCGGAGGTTTGCTCCGCATCAATATAACTATAAATTAGTATATTCCTCTTTTCTAGAACATTTATTTCTAATTACAGAAGTAAAAAAATCCACTTTAGTTCAAATATTTGGGTAAACCATTAGAAAGTTAAAAAATAGTATTAAGAGTCTATTTTTTTTATGGGAGCTGCTTTATTATTTACCTTGCTTATAATATACAAGGTTTTTATTTCAAAAAGTGGATTTTTCTGCAACCAAATATCTTTAAATTTATCTAAACTTTTGGGATCAGGAGGAATATACTAATGTGGGCCAATCAGGAACTTCTCAACATTTGCTCATGTGGAGAGGAAACCACTTAAAACTCTTCAGGAGAAGCAGGCCTGTTGGCAGTAGTTAACAGGCCTTCTGTTCCACTAGAGGAGTGTTGGGCATTTTTTTCCCTACTTTGGTTTATTTTACCAATTGCCTGCACTATATTGATCATGTATGATAATACCTCTCGTGTGAGTTCTTTATTACCTATCACTGTCTTTTCTTATTAAATTATATTACTACACCTAAAGCTGTTTTTTTATATTTATATAACTTTTTGTACAATATTTGAGTTTGTCCAAATGTTTATAGACAAAATACTGGATTTCACCCCCTCGGGGATCATTAAGATTAACAAATTACAACAGGGATGGAGAATACCTTAAACAAGGGAGTATGGAAGTCAAGGTATAAAACTTCACTAAAATCAACAGATGGAAGAATTGAAGAAATATGGATGTTCAAACATAGGCAAAATGGTGAATGTTACAGTGTGTAAAGTGGCCACTTAAACCAGCCAATGACAGGTCATAAGCCCTGTAAATGCCTTGACTTCCAAACTCCCTTATTTAAGGTATTCTCCATCCCTGTTGTAATTTGTTAACTTTTTGTACATAACGTTCATTGTAAATTGGCGGGCTTATTGCCAAATGGCATTTTTTCCCAACCAATCAATAAAATATAAGTTTTATTTTTATAATTCAAGTTACAAAACATATTCAGTAGAGAAAATACCGATAAAAAAGCTTAAGATACACAAACATAGAAATAACTGTATTAGTAAATAAATTACCTTCAATCAATACTATTACTCCATGGGAAAAAGGAATAATGAGTAAACAGAAAAAGAGGGGACATTAAGGAAGAGAAAGAAGATGTTTCTTCAGAAGTGATTTAAACAGAGATACTCTAATAACGTCTTTGATAGTGGATGGGAGATGATTTTATAATAACAAAAGTTTATTCTCCTATGCTTCGGGGAAAAAAATAAACATTGAGACGCTTTCTGTGCTCAGCGGGTAATAGATGCTAGGACTGTAAACGTGACTCTATTTTGAATAGTTTGGTTTCTCAAACATGTGCAAGTATTTTTATAATAATTTCGTACCGTTGCTACAAATGAAAGATGAAGTGTTAAGAAAATAGAAACACGTTGTTTCACATTTCTCTATTGAAAAAGTCTAGTAATATTAATAAGACAAAAAACTCTCTTAACCTTCGCGAACAAACAAACATTATTCCCATTTTTCTCTACTGTACTAATAATCACGCGCAAGTCAAGACTCGAGGAAATCATCTGGTGCGTGTTCATTATCAGATGACACAGAAAAGTTAATTAAGCAATAAGTGAGTCTGCATTCTGCCTTTGGGGATTCTATCGTGCTCCAGTAAATGAGTAGGTTCGGTGCTACGGGAAATTAGATACAAAAGATGCTTAAAGACGCGGTAAAAATTAGAGTATCAATTGTACGGCAAAGTTTCTTGAAAATGTATGGAAAATTCATAAAAATGATTTTAAAGAAAACTAACTACTGCTACCAATAATAAAAGCGATGTGATAGATTTCCGGTTTACGGGAATCCAATTCCCCAATCTGCAGAACTCACCGAAGAGAACTTGCGACGTCACGTGCGGAGTAATTTCAATATTATAAAACTTCATAAAATCATTGCGCTGATAATACGATACATATAAATATTTTCAAAAAATATTTGACTCAGTATGATTAACAAATATTGGCCTTGCAAATTATAATCATTTCAGAGACGCTAAGATGCCCTTATTATGATAATACTAAAATAAATATAAATTCTAATGTAGGAAGAATGAATAAAGAAATTGGCTTTCTCACAGTAAAGCGACTAATAAAATATGATGTGGCAATTTTCATTTATAAAATAATTGAGGGGTTTTATAAAATACAAAAGATCAAATTTAACTTGTTTTATTAGTAATGACTTAGGACTCAGGATATAGAGATTTTGGTATTATTTATGTTTTCACTATATATTTATTATTTACTTTTAATACTGAAAAAGCACACATAATAATAAAACTATAATTACTTTTAATATTATTATAAAATACATAATTTACTGCCTTAGAACGGGGAAGCTATCCCTAGTTAGGCAGTTTAGATGAACCACCAGCAAAAATAAGAAATATATATGTTTACTTTACTTTTAACTAACACTGACATGCATATGAAACTAGAGATAAAATAAGATAAGATTAGCAATGAGGAGAAAAATATAGTCAGTATACCCTAATTGATTAGCAATGAGGAGAAAAATATACTCTCAAAACTCATTAACAATGGATTAAAAATGTACAATGAAAAGCAATATGTCAAATTAATTTGTTTTTTATTTATTTATTAAATGCGGTTCTTATGATATTATTAAAGATTTAATGAAAAGAATTAATACTAGTGCGTATATTCCTTTACGTAAATAAACATATGCGCAAGTTTTACTTTTACTAAAGGGTTTCCATTTTCCTTGGAGCTATTTTCCCATTGTTCCGAAGATCTGCGGTAAGGGAATTAACCGCTTTACATTCGTCGCTGTCTTCAACATGAGATCTCAAACTTTCTAACTGTGACATGTCGTGTAGTAGGATTAGTTCTGATGACAGTTCATAGCTCCATTGGTATCCCACGGACCGCGTTGCTTGATTACCACATATTACATTATTTTGATATTCAATCTCTCTGTCGGAGAACGTGTTTATCATACGCTAGTTTAATTTACGATACCCGATCTGACACGAAGTGCAATAAGCGACCCGAGATTTACCTAGAATCGATTCATTTTACGTAGTAAAATGCGAATATTATGTTATTATTATTTTTGATTAATCTTTAGTATATTATAATCAAAGTCGGGAAATACTTGTATTTTGTTAATTTAAACGCCCATAGGGATTTTTAAAGTATTTATATAGATAACTTATATTTATACAAACAACATAAATTTTGTACATATATCTTGCTGTTCATATCGATGGCTCAGTTCCATAGAACACTAAGTCAACATTTTGAAGTTTTACATATTATATATTACTTATTGAAATAAAAAAAACACTCCTTTTTAATTTTACAAAGGTATATATAATATTGATGTTTTTTGTTGATATTTCTTGATAAAACTCCATAGTTAATGATAATGATAAAATTTATAAATAAACTTATCAATGAAACTTCTTGGTTTAGTTTTACTTTTTATTATTTTGACCAACGAGCGCTTTCGCCTAAGTAGGCATCTTCAAGACTGGTGATTTGTTTACAACGTTTACAGCTTTTATACTATTCTTAACATATTTTGGAGATAAGATAGAACAATATTTTAACAGGGGACAGAAAACATAAATATTTACAACTAGTTTGCTATACAATTCATTTTTGGGAGTTTTTGGACCGAAAGGGATTAAGTTTTATTATTTAAAATGTGGGAAGAGAACACATGGCGAAATACAACAGTGTGGGGAATCTACATTTTAACAGATAAAGTTGGAAAATACTTTGGTTTTTTGACAGGGAAGTTTACATACCTATAAATGAAACATTTTAAGATTCATACTTAGTTAATACAGATAATTTCATTACATAATTTTAGTAGTAAATAATTAAATCAAACGGAGCTATATTAAATTAAAGGTTTAAGTAAAGGAGAGTTTACATAATAACATTTAGTTAATAAGTTTACATACCTAGAGATAAATGACGAAACATTTAAAATTCATAATTGGTTAAGACAGAGTTAATAAGTTTACATACCTATAGGTGAATGACCTTTAATTTAATATAGCTCCGTTTGATTTAATTATTTACTACTAAAATTATGTAATGAAATTATCTGTATTAACTAAGTATGAATCTTAAAATGTTTCATTTATAGGTATGTAAACTTCCCTGTCAAAAAACCAAAGTATTTTCCAACTTTATCTGTTAAAATGTAGATTCCCCACACTGTTGTATTTCGCCATGTGTTCTCTTCCCACATTTTAAATAATAAAACTTAATCCCTTTCGGTCCAAAAACTCCCAAAAATGAATTGTATAGCAAACTAGTTGTAAATATTTATGTTTTCTGTCCCCTGTTAAAATATTGTTCTATCTTATCTCCAAAATATGTTAAGAATAGTATAAAAGCTGTAAACGTTGTAAACAAATCACCAGTCTTGAAGATGCCTACTTAGGCGAAAGCGCTCGTTGGTCAAAATAATAAAAAGTAAAACTAAACCAAGAAGTTTCATTGATAAGTTTATTTATAAATTTTATCATTATCATTCAAAGGTATATATCTCAAAAAATATTGGGTTTCTCTAGTTAGACATTTGTTTTCATATGAAAAAAAATCAACTTAAAAACATCTCAGCTGGAAAACTAATTGAAAACGTTGTGATAATTTGCACAAACAATTTAACTCCTAAAACTAGTAACCATTGTCTATATTTCAGACAAATTTAATATCTGTCTTACAAGAGAAAACCATTAATTTATAGGAGTTATACCTTTGTACATCTGAAAAGGGCGAAATTTTGTCAGCCACGTGGTTTAATGGTCAGCGCGTTTACTTACCATGCAAGAGGTTTCGGGTTCGATTCCTGACATGGTTGATATGAAATATTTATTTAAAAGGGTGTTTTACACAATAATATTTTATTGTCCCTGGACTGAAGCGTAAGACTGATCATCTTACCTTCACGTTAGAAAAAATGATCAAGATACGCTGCAGTTGGTGTACCAATGCAGTTCCCTATGCACCATTATGTTCGGAAAGGAAATGATGATGAATTGAAAAGGAGTGCTTTTTAAAATATAATGGGTAACATTACTTAAAACTTCTAATTTTTTACTTATCGTTGTATGGATCTGAGCCATCGATAAATATTTCACTAGAGGGGATATAAATAATTAGTTTACAAATCAATTAAGATGAGTCAAAACATTGATCAGTTATTTCTTAAAATTAGTAATGTCTAGTTATAACTATGAAACTGACCATCGGTATAATATTTAAAAAAAACATGCACATTGAAATATTTTGTCTCTATTCGTAAACTTCATATTTACTTACCGTTTTTAAATATTCAAAATATATGAAATTGCCATAATTTTGATTACTGATACTACGATTAGGTACAATGTAATCTTTTTGTAGCAATTTTATACATTTGAATTATCGACTGTTTTCGAGATTTAGTAAATAATCATGTTTATGAACGTATCCATACTATCGTGAAATAATAAAGCGTAATATTATGATTTTGAAAGTGAGCCATACCTATCAATAGAGCATTGTTCTCGTGTACATGTTTTATTTCAAAACAAAAAGTTGTATCATATGGTATTCGGTAGCCGTTTCCCTCCCTCTTCAGACACATTTTCAAGGACACACCTTTCGATATGTGGTCATCAACCTTCCAGACTGCGAATAATGCTTGGAAATAATACAAATCTCATGTTCCCGATAGCTCCGTATGTCCTCTAGCCGACGGTCGTACATAATTCAGAAATAAACCGATCTCGAGGGCGGAAAATACCTTCGTCAAATATTGACATCCATGTAGATTCTTTGTGTAGCGGAGGATCGATATCAATATGTCTGCCGGTTGTGTACCGAAATATAATATGTAATATGTAAATTTTCTCCGTTCGGAGATGTGATTGTATTTTTGTCGAAAGTTTTCGTCGTCCTTTCTGATTGCTTTTCTCCGGCGACGAGGAAGGCGCGCGAGAGCAGCGGCGGCGGCGGCGTGGCGGTGGACACTCTTCGGATTTCTATACTTCCAGCCTACGATAACTGGTCCGATCTACCTCCGACCGCGTCTCCATCTCGCCTCTGCAGCGCTCTCTCACCTCGCGGGTCGATTTCTCGCTCACGTATTTAGAAAGTTGTGTTACCGCTCCACATTTTACGCGATTACTTTTTATTATTATTTTTAAACATCATAATTGTGTTCTTACTTTAATTCCTCGGCGTCTCGTTCCATTGTGTCTGACTAATTCGGATTCGTACATCTCCATTGTGCAGTCGGTAACTCTCGACTCTCGATAACCATTCGGTCGGTGTCTTTCTGTTTTTGTCAGTTTTGCGCTCCCGCTCGCCGGCTTGCCTCTCCGTTCGGAACATCGCATAACGCGGATGGTGTGTTTCACTTTTCTCCGATCGAGAAGTATTGCGACGCACTTTTTTCGTCAACGTATCGCATGCACGAAGACAATCGGATAAAAGACGTCGTGAATGTTTTCGTTTCTCTTTTTTTTTACTTGTCGCTTTCTCTGTCCATGTAGTTGCATTTCTTTCCATTTTACACAGCCGTCGTGTATTATATTCATATTACCATCATAACAACTGATGCATCGAATTGAACAATTTTATTTACATGTCAAATAATTATTTCAAAAAGATTATTGAAATCATTTCGTGCGATATAAATCGCTAAACAATTAATACAATATACCTATTCGTCGGTCTGCTACTTAGTACATTTGTGTCATTCCATATAAATTTGCTTAACTAATTGACATGAATAAATAAATGCAGTTCTTATATGAATCAATCAATAATATGGTCGATATATCAGTTGACGATCTGTAGGTACGATAAAAATGTGTCTGTAAATCAACTATTGTTTTCAGAATCGGTAAATTTTATTTTATATATATATATTTATATATTCCCCGTATCGGCTGATCGATATTTGGTCCTATGCATGACAGCTGTTGACAACCAGCCGCCTGTTTGTTAGATAGTAGGAGTTGACCTGTATACTCGTATTTCAATAATGATTACATTTTAAATATGCGCTGAGTTTTCAGCAATTAAAAAAAATGATTTTTTTTTGCCCAGTATATTATTAATCAGAAATTATAAATAAATATATTTATTTGTTTAATCCAATATATAATACAAATGCATAGTTTAAAAAAAAATGTTTATGTAATAGGTCCATTTAATAACTTTTCCTTTTTTTCCTTATATGATAATCATTCCATTTCTGCACCTAATAGTGCATAGGACACTGCATTCGTACACCAATTGCAGCGTTTCTGAATCATTTTTGTTTTATGAAGGCAAGATGATCAGTCTTACGATTCAGGTACCATCCAGGGACTATGAAATATTTTAGTGTAAAAATACCACTCTAATTAAACATTTCGTATCAACCATGTCTGGAATCGAACTCGAGACCTCTTGCATAGTACGAAAACGCGCTGACCATTACATCACGAGGCCGACAATTAGATATGATAGTTATCTACAACGTTTTTGAGAATGATTTTTTTTCGTATATATATAACCATCCGAATCAATTAAGTTTTCTTGATAAGAAACATCATAGGTTTTGAGAACGTAAGAAATTGGTTTTATTTGTTTATTTCATTGTTTTTGTTTATTCACCAAGCTGTGCTTTTGCATTTTCTTCTATCATACTGTGAACTATATTTATGAAGAATAATTACCCGTGAATTCAATGTCAATATGTTTTTTATTTATCTATTCTTGCTTACTTTCTGCGAATATTAATTGTTTGTACTTTGGGTTGTTGAATATGTCGATTTTATTAGCAACGAAGTTCATTTAGCCGTGTATAATTTGCTGATCGCTATTTTTTTATCAGCTTTTTAGGCGATTATTTGTAAATAACATCATAGGATTTGAGGAATAATAGACGATTTATTCACATCACTAACCAGGCCTTCGTGGTAAAATTTATCATGAATATTTGTTATACTCACAATACTGTATATGGCTTCAGTGGGTCAGTAGATATTCTCTAAATAACACTTTCACTCAAACATTGTACGATTAACTTATTCTCCAACTACAAATTATCATGATTAAGGTCAAGATTTGACCAAATCGATTTATGCATAAACGCTCTGTGAATGCATAAAAGATTTCTTATTCTAGCTGACCCAATAATAATAATTGTCGAAGAAAAAAGACACGGACGTTATATTATGGAGGACTTGTCCTGTACTCACTCGCGCTAACGACATCGCCATACATTAAAACAACACAGAAGTGTTTGAACACCATAAAAACTTGGTTAAAGTGTTCTGGGTCAACAACAAATATTTGATATTCCTTATAAATTGAAGGGTACACGGCAAAAACAGTATCATTAGCAAATAATATATTTAGGGGACCAAATACTTGACGGAAAAAAAATGCAGGGGATAGAACACACCCCGAGGGCTTTAAAAAGGGCAAATTGGTTTAATAAATTGTGTACTTTGTGTTTTTGGAGTAAATTTCCTATATCGTATTTTTTAAGAAACCGCACTCTCAGATCTTTTACTGATAAAAAGAAAAAAATCTCGTGAAGTGGCTACTTTTTTAAGAATTATGCGAAAGCTTATTTAATCCCAAAGTTTTCCAAATACCATGTAACTCTTTACACCTGATCTTTCAAAAAAAATCAGTGTCGGTGTATCCGATACACTATTGAGAGATACTATTATTCAATAAAATGTGCGAATTCAATAATACTTCCGATTGAACGGCACGTGTTATTTTTTTTTTCAATAACTTGCTCAATGTCAAACAAATGAAGGAAAAAACATTTTTAAAAGGTTCGTATTTTATTTATCCCCAATAAAACATTTTTAGACGACAGTGACGAAATCGACTTAAAAAAAACAATAAAAAAAATTATCTCAGAAACGGTTCACAATTTATTGAACACATTTGCCTTTTTTTACGGCCCTTGGGGTGTTCTACCCCATACATTTTTTTACGTCGAGTATTTGACCACCTGTATATAATTATTATGTACGTGTGTATATCACTGAACTCCTCCTAATCGGCTGGACCGATTTCGATGATTTGAGTGGGTGGGTCCCCTTGATGGTTTACAATCTCAGTTAGACCCGGTATGTGGCGTTGCGATCTGTATCTTTGGGCAACAGCAAATCAGACGATGACAAAACGAAAATATTAAACTCAATGTCAAATGTCACTTAGTATATAGTTTATCGAAAGTTCAAATGTCGAAAAAACGTTTGCTGAACCAGCTAATAGCAGGCAAGCTAACGTTCGGGCAGGACAACGTCAGTCGGGTCCGCTAGTATTTGATAAAAAGCTTCTTAAATAATGTTAAATACATTTGTACGCACAATCATAGAAAAATACCAACAAAAATGCCTACTTTCAATACAAATAACTGTTTTCTTGATCAAATAAAAACAAAGTCATTGCCGAAATCGATAAATTTTATTTTTCCTACAATTTATAGGACAAGGAGCCACATTTTGTTAGTTTTTAACATTATATCATATTGAGCTCACTCGAGATAAAACATAATGTCATTAATATCTCGAAAATATAGAAAAATGCTATTAGCCCGTTTTTACTGTGTAACCTTCAATTATTAAGTCGCACCACAGGCGCAGATTTGACGCCTTAAATAGGAGTTAGTAAAAAGCCTTCGTCCAAGCCGAAAACTTCCAATAAAGTAATACATTTTAGTAGAAAGATACCATTCTTTTGGTTCGGGTGTTTTTTAAAAATTGTAGAAAATAATAACTTTTCAAAAAAAAATTCTTCGCTCTTTGAGTAATGTTTGCTGTAGTACGGCTCTAAGTAAGTGGAGCGGTACGAACTGACTGCTCTACTGGTCTTTTATCAAAGGGTTTGTAGTAGGTAACGCATGGCTGAGTCCACGAGTGGTTCTTGACTTTGGGAAAGTATAATGCTCCTGTCGGGGTGGTGAGGAGACTAGAGTCACGATGCTCCAGAGTTACAGCTGATAATAATTACCAGTCAGATTAATTTGGATGAAATCGTATCATTTTATTTCAGGAAATACGAACTACTATAATTCGAATAATCTAGTAAAATATATCGTGTTGTCAAATGAAAACGAAACCCTTTTTCGAAAATAGCTATTAGCTATTTATATTAGTATTATTCTGCTTATAATTGAGTAAAGTAACTGTTAGCAGGCAATATTTTTTATGTACCATGCAGCTCCGATTTTCCTCGGGAATTTCAGAAAAAAAATTGCTATACCAGATAATAGTAAAAATATTTATTATCGAACCGGGTTGCGGTCCCGTGGTAGTATTGTGGACTCACGGTCCTAAGGTCCGAGGCTCAAATCCCACTCGATTGCCAATTTGCCAGCACAAGTTATTTACGACTTTTAGGAAATGGTCTGGAAATTTAAATATTTTAGTAAATAATGAGATTTTAAGTATTTATCTTTTTTTAAAGGATAAAAATATCATAATATGCAATATAATGCAATCTAACCCATATAGAACGTGAATTTATTGCCACCAGCAATCTCCAACAGTCGAACGAATAAGAAATATCGTATCGATTATGATAGTAAATAATAAATAGTGCTTACAATATTCCATAAAAAATATAATCTTATTTCTTATACTTTGATCAAAATAATATATGTGTATTTTTTTAAAGGAAAAATACTTCAGTTCTTATTATTTACTCAAATATTTAAATTTTCAGACCATTCTTCAAAAGTTGTTAATAACTTGCGCTGGAAAAATAGGAAATCGGACCTTTGGCCTGTGAGTCCACAATACTACCACTGGACCACAACCCGGTTCAAATCGGTCGAGGATAATTCGTTTGTTCTTCTCACTGGACAATATTGACCCATAAAATTGCATCAATGCGTTCCCAACTACAACGCTGTATATTTTATACAATTTATACCGGTTCCAAGTTAGTATATATGGAATTTACAAGGACGCCGAACCAGCGAAATTAGCAATCTCGACCTGCAAGCCAAAACGAAATCGAAAACGTCTGGCAGCTGACAGCTGAATTCTTAGCCATAATTATTGTTTCCAAATCACCAGATCTGTGCCATATGTTTACCGCGATATGAAAGACCCGAAAACCTTTCGTCTTGTTCTAAAATGGACTATTCGCTCGTCGAAAATCCACCTTGCTTTGTCTACTCCGTCCGAGTGGCCTTCGTTCATACCGAATGTGTACATTCGGTAATTAACCTTTCCAGGGCTGCCACAAACATGAAAGCAGCGCGTCAACAACAAACAAAACCGTTTCCCCGTAGGAGTAGGTAGGATAGAACGCCATGTCACTCTGTCTTCGCATATAGACCTCGCTTCCTCTACATTTATTCATCTTATGCCTTAACGGCAATTATTTCGACGTTTGACATGTCCCTCCTCGAGTATTTGTTGAATTTTGTCATGCCATGTATTTTTCTGCATCATATAATACAAACAATGTCAATGTATTACATTTCCGGGGGTTACTGAATCTCAATTCGGGACTAAAATAAGATTTAAACATTTTTCTTAAAAGTTCATATTCGAAACATCAAAGAAACAAACGAGGTTTATATTTTTACAATTACATAAAATAATATATCACTACAAAAATTTAAACTTAACAAATTAAACAATTTATTACACAAACAAAATAAATACATTTACTCGTTTTCAAAAATGAGCATTCGCATCGTAAATCTTTTTGGCCGTTCTTTTGCTGTCCATTCGCTCCGATTTTGTCGACAACGCTCGTCTCGACCTACATAATGCACGGATCTCGACATTTGTGCATATCATACATAGTTTTATCACACATTTGCCCGAGAGGTCGCACTTCGGCAGCATCTAGCCTTCATCCTCGATTTCCCAATTCCACCCCTCGCTCCCCAGAGCCCCAGAGAAGTATTTTAGTGTTTCTCGTATCTTCTAAAGATTTCCGGAGTGACGTTCGCAGTGTAGTAATATTCCTCTTCTTTGTCTCGGATCTTGGCAAAAGTGTGTTTCCATGTCGTTTTTAAATACGGCCAAAGGTTTGCTGGTTTGGCGTCAATCGTCGTTTTGGCTCCCATCTTTGGCAGCTCACTCAGCTAACATGTCATTTTACACTGTTTCGGTGTCTTAACGAAAATAACTTTACGATCGAGTTATCAAGCTGCCGACGAACAGTGGTGATTCCGTTCGGGAACTTTTGATATAATATTTGGAAACATTCGTTTATTTATTTACGGACTTATTTTAGTCCATTTTACATCGGTAAATACATTTCTTTATAATATATACAGGTACAATTGAAATAAAATACTACGAATGAAAATTTAAGCTAGGACAAGAAATTAAAAAATAATTACTACCTCGAGACGAGATCTGTCTATCTTAGTGATTGTTTAAATCTAGCCAAACTTACACCAAAAAAGTCCAGATCTTGTCTCGAGTTTACATTGCGACACGCGTTTACAATGCAATCGGTGCCTGCAAGCCATAGTTTGTGCAGTGCTGATCAAGGAACGGCACATTATTATTTCGCTACCGGCGGATCTGAACATTAAATACCACTTATTTTTTTATTTATTTTATTTATAAATCATATATCACTAAGTATTTTACAAGTATAATACGTTGAACTACATTCCCAGGAGTTGCAACAACTCAATTCGGGACATAAATAATATTAACATTTAGAAAATAACACATATTGAGAACAACAAAGAAACAAAGCAAGTTTAGCACCTTATAATATATACGCCAACAATATATACGCCTAAAACCTTTTCTTACACAAGCGGAATAAATATATTTTAAAAAACTATTTTAAGAATTAAATAAAAAGTAGTGAATCTACTAAGAGAGATAAGGTCATTAACATCACATGCCATGCACTTCTTTCCGTAACGATGGCACATCAATTAAGCTATTTAGTAAAATATGCAGTCAATATTATTCCTACGTTTTTGTAGACTTGAGGTTTTTAACATTGACTCCATTTCTCCGTAAGTGGTAGTCTCCTCCTCGAAGCCGATCATCCATGATACTTTTCTTAGCAGACGATGTTGCACCAATTCGATATGATTTATCCGGCCTGCATAGAAGGGAGACCAGATTACGGAGGCATATTCTAAAAGAGGACGAACAAGTGAGCAATAGAGTTTGCTAAACATATGTTTTAGTTTTTTCCTGTAACTACGAATTATATTTTAGAAAAAACTTGTGAAGCTATCATCAATATTTCTACTACGACATATCATTGATGGTTCCTAACAACTTTGATAATACACCGGAGCCTCTTTTTATCCGATTTCCAAGTAAAACTACAAAAAAAGAACTTTGATTTAACAATAAAATAAGGTAAATAAACTTACAGATATCACAATGTAGAACGAGCTCTACATTTCAAACGTTATTGACCGCATGTATGGCTCGTAATAGGAAGAGTCATACAAGTAACTCTCAAGAAAATAGCTGTAGCCACCCATAACCCAACTTTTGTGCAAATACAGTAAACCCGAAAATTTTTATCGAAATGTTACACAGGCTTTGTATGGTATACTCTTCTTGCGGTGCCTTGTCAGGGCGCCTGACGTTGGCGATCACTACAGCGAAAGCATCTTGGTCTATTCTTATATTCTGGTATAATTCATTTTTATTATGTAGTAAAATATCATTTATCTTAACATATTACAACAGAGATGAAGAACATTTAAGAGAAGGATATATAGAAGTCTAGGCATCTACAGGGCTTATGACCTTTCAATGGCTGGTTTTTATCTATATTACCTTCACTTAAATGTTCTTCATCTCTGTTGTAATATGTTAATATAAACAGCTCCCCGGGGAGTTGAATCCAGTCCTTGTCTACAAAAATTTGGACAAACTCAAAATATTATCATTTATCTGTTTCACTGCTATGTGATGTTTATTGCTCTAGTCACTTATTTTATCACAGTGTGCAAAAAAAAAACTTAATTAGTAATATTGTAGTATTACAATATTACTAATGTATAGTTCATAAACAGTCCACAGACACCGTTACACCCCAAAACAGTTTTCATTAATGTATTTATTTTTTAAAATATCAAAAGTTGCACAGAAAAACAATGTGAATTTGAGGTTTTCCTTACATTTCTTTATTAAGTATGATTAGCATAATATAATGAATTGAGAATCCTTTTTTGCTTGTTTTTGTTTCTTAAAACGTTTTTTAATGTTTTTTAAAATATTACTTTTGCACTCACTAACGTCATTTAATTTTATCGTTAACGTTAACGAGTTAATTTATTTTAAAGAAAGAAAAGACATACAATACATAAAGGATACACATTTTTTTATTTCTCTGTTTTATTTTCACCAAAACCTACCCACTAATCGGGACATTTCACCGCGGAGAACTTGAGACGTTACAGACGGGGTAATTTAAAATCACAAATCTTGAAAAATCATAATGCCGACAATACGATAAATAATTATTTTTTTTAAAACCACTGAACTTCCTCTTGACTTTATCTTGAACTTCTTGTCGGCCTCGCGGTGTAGTGGTCAGCGCGTTTTCGTACCATGGAAGAGGTCTCGGCTTCGATTCCCTGTCGGGTATGACATGAAATATTTGTTTTAAAAGGTGTTTATACACTAGAATATTTTCGACTCTTTCAAAAGTTTCGGGAAAATTCTTAAATCAAAAATAAGATCAAGTAAGTATGCTAATGGTTTTGCTATATTCGTTTTAATTGATCTTCTGACTAAATACTTTTGTAAAGTCACTCGATATTTTACGATAGTCATACATCGTAATTTATGATACATATAAATTCGAAGGAAGAAATAATTTAATCTGAATAAAGGTCGTATTACACGGATCAGTAATTTAAACTAGAAGTTCGTACGGAATAAAATCCTGATCGAGAAATTTCAACCTGTTTGAAAATTTTAAGCTCATGTATTTATTACACAGTTCATTTTTTACTCAAAACCTGTCTGTAGGTATTATACGAGTATGTTATTTCGGGTTACGCGCACAGTATTGAATAAATGAATGAAATGTTGAATTGGAAAATGTATTAATTCTTACTAGATTCTTTCGTCTCAAAAATAACATAGCGGCCTTCTTTCTGATTTTCACATGGCTTTTGTATGCGTGCGCAGAATCTGAGTGAACAATGGGCTCAAAGTAAGGACGTGTACGAAATTCGCATACAATATTTTAACTGATTTGTGCATTATACGTCACATTATTTTCTGATTCAAAATCTGATCAGCTTTCCAATCCGAATAACGAGAAGATTTTCGATTTGGAATTGTTCGACGATTCAGCTCTCCGCTTCAAACGGAAGCTGAGTCTCATTGAAATTAATAATATTTTGCCTTTTACACACCATATTCCACACACATTACTCCATATACCAACCACACACCTCAATCATCATCTGTAATCTATTCTCATTACATCTTGTTGTCCTGTATATAAATTGACATTATAATATATTGTGTTAGTACGTAATTAGTACTATGTTAGGTTAATGTATTTTTCTTTCAAGTTAGCTTATATTATTTACAATTAGTATATTAACTACTATTTACACTAGTATAGTAGTATAATTCGGATAGGAATACCATCCTCATTCTACCACTATACTAATGCGTAACTTTACGCCGAGTTTATGAGTAAGGCCCAATATCTTATTGATGAAATATTTGGGCATTCGATTGTTAAAAAAATTAAATATAAAAACAAGCATTTTATAAATCAGTCTTTCTTTTATTTGTATCTAATTGAGTTCTTCTCGCATTTTTTATATTTTATAAATAATTTCTATGTATAATACCAATATAGCTAGCAATGTGTGCACAACAATAAATACAAATTAATAATACAACTAAGCCTGGAACTAATATTATTTTTACTTTTCTTCAGTTAGTTAAATGGGTCAGTCGGCGACCGGTAGCCAGTAGCCAGTAGCCAGTAGCCACTCCCCGCAGCCACTGATGCTTGCGATGATGTTTTAATGCTTTGGATCTCGTTTCGTGCGTGTTTAAATCCTTAGAACTAAAATCCACTTGAAATTCACAGCCTACGTAGTTGAAAAATTAAATATTTTATTTGAATATCACGAGGCACTTGTGCCGTAAAATAAATAAATAATAAGCACGCATTTTTTTACAGTGTTTTATGTAGATTTTTGTTAATTTTCTCTTTTGGGTGTCTTGTTTTGGTTTTTCCACCGATTTTTTCTAACCAAATATCCCTGCTATTAAATACGGGTTCTCAAGCTATTTATTTAGAACAATAATTAATTTAAAAATAATATTCGTGATTTACTTTCTTGTTTTAACCTGTGGGGCATATTTTCTCGCTTATTCATGATATGGCGTCTTTAATTCAATCACTTGACGTTTTATGAACTGCGTATTTGACATTATATTTATGTAAAATAAATGATCTAAACTGCTAGTTTATCTTGTTTATTACAAACACTAACCCTTTCTCGATTCACGCGTTTTCTCCCGATTAATTGATGTAGGCTATTAATTGTCTTTTATTTGAATCTAATTGCAGTAATCAATAAAATCTTTATTGAATTCTGTCGAATAGTAATTACTTAGCTTTGATTATCAAGAAGCAATAAATTCTTATCTTCTTTAGTATAAGTAATTACCTGTATAGTATATTTTTTTGTTCATTTTTGTTCATCTAAAAGATAATTCTTTCATATTTTATGGTATTTCTTTATTTGCCATCCATAAATCGTCATTTTGTGAGATTTTTTATGACCCTATTTCGATAATTAATTACTCTAGGAGAGATATAGAAATACCAGATACATAAGGATGCTTTATTATTTTCACCTTGATTATATTTATATATTTTGTTTTTATTGTCATCGGTTTACAATACAATGCGGATGAAAAGTTTTTACTTATTCTCTTCCTACTGCTAAACTTCTACTTAAAGAGGATTGTCAGCAGGTAAGGAGAGGGTGTGAAAAGACGTTATAAACAAATATGACGACATCCAGGCCAATTAAGAATTTTTTTTCTGGAATGAGGAAGTTCAGTGGTTTTTTATATATCGTAATATCATCTTTATGATTTCTTAATGTTTTGTATTTTTGAAATTACTCCGCATGTGATGTCAGAGGTTCTCTTTAGCTTATTCTCTGTCAGTTCTGCCGATTGGTCCGTTAATGGTTAGTAAACCGGATATCTTTCACGGCTCTCTTATCATTGGTTGATTCATGTGAACTATAAACGTCGTTCAAAATAGTTCATTTTTATTAAATTATTTTTTATTCTTTTTTCGTTCATTTTCATGAAACTTTACCGTACAATTTAATGCTCTTATTTTTACCGCGCGCAAGAAAATATTTTTTACAATATTTGTAAATTGTCCAAATGTTTGTAGACTAATGACTGGATTAATCCCCCTAAGGAGTAAAGAGTAAAGTGGCCACTTAAACCAGCCAACGAGATGTCATAAGCCCTGTAAATGCCCAGACTTCCATATTCCCTTCTCTAAAATGTTCTTCATCTCTGTTGTAATTTGTTAATCTTAAAACATTTTTGTATTCAACTTCCCGTAGGGCTGAAGTTCCTAACCGTTTTCTTGCAACTGGCGGGAATCGAACCCGCGACAGCAATTTTATAGGTAGCCGTCTAATCAGATACGCCTTGACACAACGCCTGCCTATAAAATATTATATTAGTGTTGGGTACTGTAGACATATGTAGCTGTATATTTTATATCTAAAGAATGCCAATATTTTTATAAATTTGTCACTTATATTTGATAAAGTTATTAAAATAATGTAGGTAATATGTATAATATTTAATAGCTTGATGTTATGGCTCTTATGTCAGAAATATCAAATTAAATATCCAAATCCAAAATTGTAAATCAATAATTAAATTATTCCTCCAAGGGTAAACATGATTTTTTAAATGTAATTCAGCAAAAACTTAGACAACGCTCTATTATGTCAATTTCAATGCTTTTTAAAATAAAATAAAACAATCCTTCACAAAATTGAACGATTGTCAATGTGTCTCGTAGCAATATTTACCATTTTACATTTGAATAAAACTATTCTTTGGTTTTTTTTTTGTACGGTATTTCCCCTTTTGTGTGGGCATAATTCAATTGTCGGAAGATATTACTTATTTCCTTTTATTTTTGACGAATGTTCGGTATTTATTTGTTTTTTGTGGCATGGGTGAATGGATAAGAGAAACCCAATGCATCACAATGATGTAATATAACGACTTATAAGATCATTCAAACTTGCAAACTATTTTTATCTGGTTCATTTCTATTGAATATGTTTTTTCTAACAGCGGGCACTTTTTACTTTACTGATTTGATATTAACAATACAACTTCAGAAAACATTAGTCAATGATTTTTCTTAATCTGTATTAGGTAATCCTTTCTACTACCTACTTTGCGTTTTAAACATAATTTATTTTACGAATAAAATACTCACACTCTCGCGTCTCTTAGGGTTTATTCAATTTCTTTGCTTTACGGGGTATTTTCTCTCCAAATCTCCATATTTAACAATATTTTTATTACTTTAATGCGTAAAATAAAAATAAAAACAGATAAAATTCTAAGAGATCGCGTGAGAAACATCAGAATAAGATAAATATGTTGGCTGAGGACATCGTAAGATGGAGTAGACAACGAAGAAGGGACTGGTTTTGGTCATGTCCAAATCAGCTTCACGGGACTCGTCCTCTTAGAAGACCTCCAAAAAGATGAAAAGACATCTGGGAATCCACCTCGCAGGAGGAACGATCTTCTTTGAGGACAGACCGCATAGGTCAACAAGGAAGAAGAAGATGCATTACTACTGTAAAATACTGCCTTATAAACTTTCATTTCTGCTTAGGTACTGCGTCTACTCGACCAGGATCTGTTGGTCGTCTAATCTGACTAGAATATATTATCTGACCTCTCACCTCGGTGACAATGCCGGCTTGCGGGGAACAACTTCACTTGACGGCTGATGTGTTTCATCTCGTCGCGACGGCGACGGCGACGGCGGCCGGCGCGTGGCGAAGGGAGGGTCCCAAACGCTGCCTCTTCCCCGGCTCTTTTCCTTAACACAAAACCCCTCCAATTAATGTTTAAGGAACCTTCCTCTCGGGGAATACCTCGGAGGTTTTCGCTTCAGCGGACTTATTAACTCGGAGCTTTGTTAAAATTAGATGTTGGTTAGCTTCATGTTTACAAACGAATAACAACATGTTATAAACATTTATTCCCACTCCAATCGAGAACTCGAAACTAAATTACGAGGAGACAGGACAGGTATTTCGGTAAGCATATTAAATGCAAAGGTTGAAAATTGATGCTTTTGTATAAAATATATCTGAAATTTTATGTTGATGTTTTCGTAATGTCTATTTTCGCACTCCGATAAGAACGACTAGTGAATACTTTCTCTTCTTTTATCATTTTGCTCGCATATTCTCATCTTTAACCTCATCGAGCTCGTGAATTTGTAATTTAAATGACTTGTTATATTTTGAATTTATCACATTGTATACTATGGTTAATAAAGATTTATCATTATCGGGTTGTGGTCCCGCGGCTAGTGTCTCGGACTTACAGACCAAAGGTTCGAATCCCACTCTACCCCAACTTGATTCCATTTTCTAATAGAGAGTTATTTACAACTCGTTGAAAATGGCCCTCAAAATTAAATATTTGGGTAAATCATAAGAACGCAAATATTTATTTTTTCTTTTAAATAAATAAAAAAATAACAACGGTTACAGAAATCTAGAATATGCTCGGCTGCGACTTTTGTAAGAGAGAAAATTTATCGCTGGAAATATGAAAATATTACTTTTATTAATACCGGATATTGCATTCCTCCCCGTTCCCTAAAATAGGGACAAATAACTCCGATGAACGGGGTCAGTGGATTTCCGCCCTCAGGATCGGCATACGCTGTCGGAGTCCACCCCGACACAGCGCGAGGCGAGGCGAGGCGAGACGAGACGAGAACAGTCGGGTCATTCTCGGGTTAGCAGAATGCGATACGAGGCACGAGCGGGCACGAAGCGCGCCTCGCAGCGCAGCGGCCGCGGCCGGCGGGAGAATAGGAGGCATCGGAGAGAAAACGCTTTCTCTCGTCGGGTTGGACCCTGCACTCGGAACTCTGTATACCAGTAGTAAAAATGAAAGCAAACTGGTCGTGATATCGCCGAGATCCGAGTAATTAGGTTTAAATTAAAGATGGGCGCTAACGCCCCGGGCCCCGTTTTAATGGCCTCCGCTCTAACAAGGCGACACGCGACACTTGCGGGGGCATTTAAAACATTTTATAGCGTTCCTATCTCTCGATAATGGCGAACCGATAGGCTCGCTCTCTGGGTTTATAGTTTATAGTCGGTCTCTAGTGTAAGTCTAAGCGCCTACAAATTTAGACTACCTAAAAATAATTTCTTTATGCCCGTAAATCATTGGATATTCAAAAGACAAGTTTAGCACCGTATTCGTGTAGCGCAGTATGGAAAAATATATTTTTAATACTTTTTAAAAATAAATTAAAAACTTTATTACTGTGTAAATAGCACTTTTATCGGTCTTCGTCAAATTGTAAATGTAATAAATATGCGTTTAATAAGTAATAAACATGTGTGTTATAAGTAATAAACATGTAATAATAAATATAATATATTTACAAAAGAATCGACGAGAGTATGTTTTAAAAAGGAATACTAAAAAACTGTCGGAAAATTATTTTTCGGAGCTGCATGCTTATGCTACGTGAAATGTGCGTAATTTTATTTCACTGGTAATAATACAAGCAACTTTGGTTAATGTTACAGCAAATTGAGTATCATCATTGTAATGTTTTTCGTTGTAAAAAACTGGTTTTCAGTAAAATCAACTATTTAAAGTAAACTAATTTTGTATCCGGACATGATGCCGTGATCGGTTTACTCGCGAACTCTTCAACGGTCAATACCAAAGGAAAGGTTTGATCTTTAGCCAAAGAATATTTCACACACTATCCGGAACAAAGGCCCGGCGGATGGCACTGCGGAAATGTGTGTCAATTTTCATCGTTCACTCGACTGACGATGACGGCTTTCTTAAGTCTTTTGTCCGGGGTAAACAGCCGGAGCGGGCTGACGAAATGTCGGCTAATGCGACTGCCAATAATCGACGGATTCGGTAGTTAGCATTGCAATCACAGAACGTCACCGGGCGGCATTTCGGCTTTAGTACGTTTGCAGACTGTGGTTTATAGAGCTCGGGTTGATCGTTACATAATACGATGCGGATGATTTCAACTATTCACTGCTAAAGGCTGTATTACACGGATCAGATAAATTAACTGAAGTTGTCAACAATATTGTAGCAAATTTTAACTTCGTGTATTACTCTGTTCATTTTCTGACTTAAAATCTGTCTGTGAGCATGCGCAACAAGTAATAAGCACACTACGCGGGCATAAGCGCGAGCAGATTCTGAATCTAAAAATGAATAAAGAATCATGAAATGTATGAATTCTTACTAGATTCTATCGCAACTGGGTGAGAAATGCGATCAGAATTAGAACGCGATCCAACATTTAGCATTCGCCTACAGGATTTTATCCAATTTGTGTATGACACGACACAGTTGAGTCAAAATTTGATCAGTTTTCTAATCCGTATAATACAGATTTAACTAATACCTATTTTCCTCTCAAAGATGTCCAGATGGGATGGAAAACGTTGCCCCGTTTAATTAATAAAGGGCGTATAGGTTTAAAATCTAACTGTTTAAAAATTTTAGACTACCCGTTAAAGAATAAGATGTAAGTAGTATTTTAATTTTGAAATATGTTGCTGCGGTTAAATACAAGAAGTAAATAATTTAATAATTTTTATTCCGCGCGTCTCTAAATGGGGATACGTAACTATGGCTTTCCATTACATTATGTAGACGAATAATTTTCAAATAATGTCTGATTTGACGTCATCAAAAGTAAGTTACCAGATAGCCACAGTGAAATGCATTTAGCGCAATATTAAACCACGATGATTCGCCGCCGATAAGAAAGAGCACCTCGCATTATAATTCGGCCGCGGGCTATGAACACCGAATGCCATACCCGTACGCTGTACGAGTATGCATACTGTATACTGTATACTGAATACTGAACACGTTTGCACTACCTAACAGAACAGAATACTAACGGTGGAAACACTTTCACTCATTCTAAACTAAATCGTGTTATTTTCTCAAGCGCTGCCATATGTTTCCAGTGAAAAGTAGAGATTTTAATAGAAAACAATTTAACACATTCGTTATGAATTATGATTAATGTTTAACAAACGGATTCGTTAATATAACGGGTCGTTTTTTTGGAATAATTTACCGGACAATTTCGGTCTGATTTATAAAACATCGAACAATATAATTAACATTATCGACATGTGTACATTGAATGCGTTTTTGTACGAGTTCTGAGTAATGTACACACGATTTCTCTTTCGTACATATTTATATATTTTTTATTTTTTTTAATTTTCCCAATAAAAAAAAATCATAAATTATTTTTATCAAAAACATTCTTCACTTTGTCGTATGACATTTTGCACTTATATGTTTATAAATTTGTATAAACCACTTAAATTTAGAGTTATACTTCGACCGGTTTCGAGGTTACTACCTCATCGTCAGGAATTAAACTCTTTAATTCCTGACGATGAGGTTGTAACCTCGAAACCGATTGAAGTATAACTCTAAATTAAAGTGGTTTATACAAATTTATAAACATGTAAGTGTTTAAAAAAATCAGTTTTAAATCTTTGATAACACAATTTTCAATCTCAGTACGTATGCACTAGATGTAAGTACACATATTCGCTGCGAACATCAAAATTAATACTAAATCGTGATTGATATGAAATAATATTAAATCGTTTTCGAATGTTGAAACGTCAATCGATTAAGAGTAAGATTTATATTCCTTAATGTATTAAATTTTCCCATGGTTTATCATAGTTGTTTCTCCTAATAAATCTCTACAATAGAATAAATTGGTTAACCACTACACAGTTTCTCCGTAGGAGTAAACTGCGATTATACAACACAATACTAGTAGATTTTTACTTTGCTTCTTCTATACGTATACCTACATTCGTGCATTTTATTATTATATTTAATAGCATTCGTCCCATATGAATATTTTATTTTAAACTGTTCCGATTATTTAGAATATAAGTTTTTATTTCTTTCCGCTTACTAATTTCATTCACGTTTCATTATGGAAATAACTTACTTGTAAAAATATTTGTATCGTAATTGTCAAACGAATTCCTTAACTAAACATGAACACCCGCTCCATTATATAGATTACAATATTTTTTTGAATTATTACACAGTATATAAAAACTCCATACAATAATTAAAACATAAAATTTTATGTCCAAAAAAATCACGGAATATTAAAATGTTTACTTGTTTTTCTCCTATTCACCACCTTGAAAACATTGCAACTGGCAGACGTCTTTATGTCAGGGTCCAGCATGCTAAAATACTCGGGCCCAATGCCGCGAAATGCCTCCGAAAAAAGCAGTGGTACCCTAAACTTATCGCACGTCGCATTTGTGTTTTGATATTTTGTTGGGATCTATTTTTTATTAAAAACCAGAAATTAGTTAGAACCACCCTGACATAAAGCTGCCTGACAGCAAATTAGCTGACTCGAATAGAGTATCTGAGGGGTAGATGGGTGGCAGTTTTCGCTTTTTTTTTTTGAGAGTAGCCAATCGATTGGAACAGTGCAAAATAAACTGATTAAATCAACTGCAATCTGAAACGCTCCTCAATGAATAGAACACGTGTATTAATTTCACGACGATGAGTCACAGAGAAGGTGTAAAGATACACGGGCAAAAGGTGGATATGATAAGGTTTGCTGACGATATTGCTATGGTTGCTGAAAGTGAAGAAGAACTGCAAGAGGCCTTAACAACTATGGAAAGCATTCTTCAAAATAACTACAGTATGAAGATAAATAAAGACAAAACAAAGCTACTGACTGTAGGCCGAATGCAACACCGGATGAGAGTAGTGATGTCGGGAATACCACTAAAGAACACCAAGGAGTTTGTCTACCTCGGGAGCAAAATAACGTGGGACGGTCGGTCTAAGAGCGAGGTCGACAGCCGTATACATCAAGCTAGACTTGCATTTAATAAAAGGCCAAAAATAATTTAATCAAATAATATAGACCTAAAACTAAGAATACTCCTAATCAAGACCTATGTATGGAGTATCTTGATGTATGGCTGCGAGACATGGTGCCTATCCGAAAGAAATAAACGGAGACTAGAGGCTTTTGAGATGTGCTCCTATGGAAGACTACTAGGAATTTCCTGGAGAGACCACATTACAAATGAGGAGGTTCTCCAAAGAATCGAAGGTGGAAGGCACCTGCTCAGGACCTTGTCCGAAAGGCGAGCGAGATGGATCGGCCATGTAATACGTCAAGAAGGCCTCCTGCATGTCATAATGGAGGGGATGACCGAGGGGACAAATTCTAGGGGACGCCCACGCCGAGAGTACCTGGAGGACCTATTAGAGGACGTGCGCTGCTCATCATATGTTGACTTTAAAAGAGTCGCACAAGACAGGGAGGAATGGAGGAGAAGAATGAATGTAATTGCTGCCAGCCAATCCCAGGATTGAGACCAGAGAAGAAGATTAATTTCAATGAGTTTTTTGGCGGTCATAATAATGTGGACTCTTAAAATAAAATAAATTCTTAAAATAAAATAATATATATATATATTTTTTTTATTAATAAATTTAATAAGAGGTACATGTTTTTTTAAAATTCTATACTTATTTACTTTTACACGTCTAGTAAATGTTATTACTGTAACTCTCAAAAAAAAAGACTAATACCCGTATGCAGAGACAAAACTTAAGGTGAGGAAAGTACATTCTAATTTCAAATGCAGAGAATAACCCGAAGGTGAAGACAATAGAATGTACTTTCCTCACCTTAAGGTTTGTCTCTGCATACGGGTATAATGCTTGTGCTTGGAGAGTGACTTACACTTTTGTAGTTGTTAATATAATTTTAAATACGAGTACTTGAGAAAGAAAAAAAACCTAAAATACGAGTATATAAAGAAAAAACATAAAACAATAATAGATTCATACTAATTAAAATTGAATGTAGTTTTTACACGTGTTCAAAAAATTTCTTTGGATTTACCTTAAATTGTGCAAATGTTTTATGAGGAACCTTAAGATTATTTATTGAATAAATAAAATAAAAACGAAAAAAAATATTTTTCGTTACATTGATAACTTTTTCGAGATACCTAATAGACATAACCCAATTATTTTCAATTACTAATCGATAGTAATTTGCGAATTTTGAAAGTATATTTACATGAATTTTGTTTTTTTTTGTTTCAGGTAAGCGGTTTGCTTCTTAGACAAGTTGTGGTGATTACGGGACCTAATAAGGTATTTTTCGTTGTTCATAAAGCTGACGCTTATGTTTGGTTTTTTTGTGGACTAAATATTTTAAAAGGCGGGTAATAATTCTCATTTAGTGTGTTTATTAACTAACGCCATTTTATGCACCGGTGTGCCCCATTTTGTCGCATTGACAAATATTACTTTTATTAATTACATTTACTACGACGTGAATCATTGCTCTGAATATAAGACAAGGTCGTAAAGCTTTCATGAAATTTGATCCCATTAAAATGATGAGCTTAATTCGTGTTAGTGTTTTGTGATTAATGAAACGTCACAGTCAAGCACTAACTCGTTTCGAAACATCATGTTATGTCATAAGTATTATTATATATACCATCTAGTAGATTAGGAGACATGAGTAATTTACCTCGAGATCAATTTATTAAAATCCTTCGCTTCAATATGTAGGCACGTATTTTACTTAAATCTAAATGCGAGAATATTTTGCGTAATGGACGTAAATTTTTCGGCACATTTGAGGGACGACCGTTAATGCTAAAAATGGAAAATTCTGATTTTCCATTTATTTTTAAAAACCTGATATAGTTGTGGGTAAAAATCTATTTTATTGTATAAAAGTTAGTAACATGAGCTTTTATATACAGTAGCGAGCACTGAAATCTTTCCAGACTGAAAATATCCGTTTTTATTAAAAATATTATTTTTTTTGTGATTTCTTGAAAGCTTTTCAATCCGATAAATTTAAATAACCATGGACATTTTTTTTTACGATAAAACTGAAAATTTTCTACAAACATACTATAGGCATGGGAACCAAATCACATTATGTATCAAGCTTTTAATTCCTCTCTAATGTCCGACTTTAAATTATCAGATTACTTGTGTATAGATAATAATTATGTTGTATGTTTTTCACACTTTGCTATTTAATTTATGCTTCCGTTACACGGGCATAAATCTAATTCGTTTTTATATATAAAAAAATATTTCGTTCTTTTATTATTCAATAGCGAACAATACAAATTTATAAATTTTTCATTTTAATGAAGGTACATACAAGCATGAAAAAGCATCTTGTGACAGATTTGTAAATCTTAAGTGTAATTTTACGGGCTGTTTTGAAATATTTCCATATCGTTTTTATCTTCAAACAATTATACCATTAACATATTTACATTTTTATGATCGAGATTTGAGAACAACAGAACTCGAGTATAAGTTTAGCCTGGCAGAGATTGGAGTGTGGAGCAAAGGCAGTGTGAAGCGAGCAGTAAGAGGTTGTAATAATTATTGTAGTTCTACCTAGTACCTGTTAGCTGGTAGCTGGTACATAGCTGGCAGTAACAGTAAGGAAAGCCGTTGGGCGCTCGGAAAACCGAGTCGTCCATCACGATCGTACTCTTGGTTAATTTTCTTCAGTAAGGTCGAATTAAGCACAGACGTCAAAAATCAAATAACGCATTTTCATTTCTATTTTTAATATTGGAAATTTTGGAAACCCTTATATTATTTTATCCTCATACCACAACACCACAACAGGCCAGGAGGCCCATTACAGTGGTGAATTACATCACAGAACACCCAGGCTTGAGAAAAATCACATTTTTTTTTTGTGTTCTCACCGGGAATCGAACCCGGAACCTTCCGTGCGTGAGTCAAGCGTCTTGACCGCTACACCACGGAGGTTGCCAAAAAAATGTTCCATGGAAAAAAAAAATTTTCACCATCCCTGTAAACATCTCTACTCGATTTCCTTACTAAGGGTTTTTACCTGGGAGCGAAGCACTTGCCCAGGGTTCTGGTTCTATTTTACACACTTAACTGTATTCTTCATCCGCCCGGACACATAAAAGATTGTCGATTTATACTTTTAAGCTCGTTAAATAATTCGTCTGAATCTTACTCACATCAATAAAGATTGCGGTTATATTGTTAAAAACGGGGTCGCGAACTGGTTGTGGTCTGGCGATAGTGTCACTGACTCCCGGATCGGAGGTCCGAGGTTTGAACCCCGTTTTACTACTGCTTAATTTCCATATTCTTGCACAACTCGTTGAGGATGGCTCTGAAATTGAAATGTTTGAGTAAATCATGACGCTAGTACATATTTGTATTTTTAAAAAGTTTTAATAAACGAAATAATAAAATCATTGAAATTAAAAGAAAATAATACAAAAACGTAATTGGAATACGGTTTATAAAGTATAAATTAAATGAATTTACTAAAGTACTTAATAATGTAATTAAATAACAGTTTGTATTGAATTGTATTGTAAAACAATACATCAATATATATATAAATAAAAAAGTGGCATGGATAGAAAGCAGATATAAAAAATTACTCGCCCCATTCGCTCTGTAGCTGCAGGACATGTAAGATTATGAGAGATTATGTTTGTAAATAATTATTTATTTATTGAAAACTCTTCTTAATAATTTTTTTTGTGCAGTATAATTGGGGGTTAGATTTTTAAACGTCCGTTCGCTCTGTAGCTGCAGGCGCTTTGTATTACAAAATCTAGCTCCTATAAAATGATTAAAAAATAACATAGCCAGAAATGGAAAACTAGGATCCCAACCGCCTATGCGCTCTGTAACTGCATTCAATATGTGTTGGGATGTTTATTGTACAGCGCTCTCGAGGTGGATTTTTACAAAAATGACGCTATATAAATTATCTCTAAAAAATAACATAAATTCCCATTGCATTTATGTGTGAATTACTAAGTGAATATATATATATTTTATTCATTTGATTTATTTTTTCAAACGCCTTGTAGGCTTTTACATGTTTTACATATTTATATAAATATAAGGACATACATGTATTTTATACAAGAGCAAAAAATATAAATAGATTGAGAAGAATAAGAAAATAAAAAATATAAAAACCATCTTACATATTAGTAAAAAGTATATGGGTATACATAAAGTACATAAATATATTGCAGTGGAGATAACAGAAGTACACTTTTTCCCATTAGTTATATTAAAATTTGAAGAAGTGAAAAAAAAATTAGAATAAAGGTATAAGTTAATAAAAAGTACACAGTTTAAATCAACATAGTATTGTTTAGGTTTTTTAAATTTTAAGATAATAAATTGACACACTGCCTTTTAAAATTCAAAAGTGTTACATTAATAAATATATCTATATCATTCGCGTATTCATTTGCATACGCGTGAATTCTCCTTATTGGCGAGTGTGAACTCGAGTTTTTTGCAGATGCATTTACATGAAAGAGTTTATTAAATCTGGTAACCGGGCCAGGCACTCGTAAGTTAATTAGTTTAAACTTTTAACAGTTGTGAACAGTCAAATATTAAATGTATTATTTTAAATAAAAATATCAAATCATTGGGTTTTCTTCTATTTTCTAATGTTTGTACATTTATTTATGTATGTATAATTAATATGTTCAACTGAAATACCTTATTTAAATTAACGAAACGTACAAATTTATGCTGAACTCTTTCGATATTATCTATACGCACCTTATAATATGGCGACCAATATAACCGAGTTGTATTCAAGTTGGCTACGCACTAAAGCAACATATAAAATTTTCATTACAGAGACCGAGTCGAAATCTCTGATCGTTCGCAACAGAAATCTCAGAGTTTTCATGCTTTTATTTGTTATGCTCTGTATATGTTTCGTAATGAAGTTAATTGTTTCATCAAATATAATACCAAGATCGGTCAATAATGTAGAATGTAGTAATTTTACACTATACCTATAGTGTACGGTTATCCCACTCATCTTGACCAATCTGTGATCTCGATCCGTCCGTACTGTGAATCAGTTCTCGAGCCGGACGACTTATCGGGACCGACGCCGACGGCGAGTCATGCCGGCCTCACATCTACACAAGTAAAGCGCTATATCATACTCGTAGGTTTTACGGGTAATACAATATTCTATTTATTATTTAGAACGCTCGCGTTTCATTCGTACGAGGTTTTCCCAGAGCACGAATTATGTCATACCTATAGCCCGTACGACTTTTGCTCGAAGACACCTCTCCCTTATCGCACGGAGAGTATTTTATATTTTAAAAGAGCGTATTAAGCTCTCGAGGACAAAAACTATTTCCAGAGAGGAATTAAGGACTGGATTTTCCGTATTGGGAAACTCCTTGATGATTTTCCGAATGTTTAAGTTCGCTGTTTACCATTTGATGTGCCATATATTTATTTTTTAAAAATATTTTTTTTATTTCTATTATTATTGATTTTTCACGCCTATAAGGCTTTTACATACATGGAAGTTATATAAAACATGAGTATATAAACAACATAAAATTTAAAAAATACAATATAAAGCAATAAAAGATAGGAACAGTGTTAAGAAGTATAGTTGGTATAAAAAAATATATATTTGTGATGATATATACTTGTATGTCTGTGTCAACTAATTACTCGCTCCAACTCAACACGGGACTTTTAGTTTTTTTTTTAATGCGTAATAAACTACTTATAAGTAAATAAATAAATTGTTTTGCTATCGTAAGATGAACCATTCATTTGCACTTGATATATTTTCAAAAAATATATTTAAAAAATATCTCGACATTTTATTTTTACATCATCTATCTTGGTATAATCAACAATGTTTCGAGTAGGTCCAAATGTTTGAAACAGGCTAGATTTCCTTCCTAGGGAGTTCTTTAGATCTCAATTTGTTGATTCAGAAAGAGAAAACATTTGGAAGGGAATATGGAAGTCTAGCATAGAAATGCGAATGTTTAAACATAGGCAGTTAGTGTGTAATGTGACCACTTAAACCAGCCAATGACAGGTCATAAGCCCTGTAAACGCCTAGACTTCCAAATTACCTTATTAAAATGTTTCCCTCTGTATCTTGGTATATTTTTTTCTTCGTTAGGGCCCTTTTAAAATGCGACCCCGAAATTCCATCACCAGTCGAATATAAATTGTATTATTTGTAATTTTATGTTTTTATTATATTGCGAAGGATTCCACTTAATAAATCCCATTTAACTTAACGAAGTCGCAACATTTTTCATATAAACTCATTAAATACACCCTTTGCGGATGGTTGTCAAACGTGTAATAAATTATAATTGATAACATGAAGGGATGTTTGTCAAATAAAACATTACGTAATAGCGTAGCAATCAACTTAAATTAAAAATTTGATCAAATTATTAAGTTACTTTTTAAGTAGTTGAAATAAAATTAACAATCACTTAAGAGTGATGTAAAAGCAATCATTATCGATTGTCTGTAGTCCATAGAATTGTTTTGCCAAACAATGAAAGATAATACACGGCTTAACGTGCATATAAATTAAGCTTTTTTAATCCACGTCAATTGTTTGTGGCCTTTTACGGTACATGTAGGAGTTGAATGAAATTTTATCTTCCAAAGTACACGGAGTCTGTTCATGTACAATAATGATTTAGGCTTTTACCAGTGAAATAAAATACACTATCATTTTTCATCTACATACAGCGTTGGTGGTATTGACCAACGAGCAATGAGAACTCGAGTCTCCCGCCATTTTGTTGGTAACGTAATATTGCTCAAAAACAACTCATTACAGATTGTTAGATTATTAACCTAGTCTTACTTAAGGTTTTATACTCCATGACTTGATTCGTATTTAGGTTTCTCTGAACCTCATCTTAGATATGTTATTAGTAATTTGAACTAGTTTTTATGGCTCAGTTCAATCTCTCTTCACCGTAAAATTAATGCAAAACGTTACAAACAGTTTCGGTATGACAAACACCCGATAGTGTGATTCATTTGACAATAATTACGATGATTTTATCAATAATTTATTTTCTTGTACAACTTTTCCTGGCTTCCTAGAGTAAAAACTCATCATATAGCCCCTTTGAGTCGTTTATTCTAACATTATTTCAATGAGGCAGTTCAGTGGTTTTATTATTTGTAAATAGACTATTAAACTGAGCCAAAAAATACTTGAAATTACTTCGCGTGTGACGTCTCAAGTTCTCTTCCCCTTATTCTCGATGAGTTCTGCTAATTCGTCAGTTGACTTACCGAAAACCTTTCATTCGGAAGAACTACTGACGTCATACAAAGTAGTTCGTTTTTATTTCAACATTTTAAATGCTAAAAATACAATTTAATGCTCTAATTTTTACCGCGTGTAAAAATATTTTTTTTAAGTCAAATTTTCCCCAGGGCTAAATTTCTTCATTACTGTTAGAAAAAAAATGTCGGAATATTTCCAAAATGGATAACAGCTCTGATAGACCACCTTGAATTGCTAGAGTGGAATCCTACTTCGCCCTCATTTTTATAGATTTGTAATTTATTACAACAAGTATTTTTCACAGGGATATTTTATCTTTGTATGGTATTTTATCATTCCGAATGGTGATGGTAAAATATTTAAAATATGTAAAATGAGAAACATATTGAATTTACGTTTTCTAGGAATCTCAACGCCATCTTCGTAACTCTTGATAGCAGGTCTGTATGCGGTTTTTGTTAGACAAGGCCCAAAGAACAGTAAATCGCTGTGATGTCGCCGGAGTTGTTCTTAGCGTCTTTTCACATTCTTTACGTTATACATATCCATATAATATTGATGTTAACAATTTAGTCTACTTCATAGTGTGTTCTTATTTTTATTTATTTATTTATTATATTTTTTACTTGTCCTATGATGTCTTTATTATTTTTTACTGGTGAAAAATTTTTTAGGAAACATTACAAAATAGTAATTTAGTAAAACAATAGTTTTGTCTTTTTCGTTTTAAAAATGGTGATAGTAATATCAAATTAGCTAAATTCACCACAATATATTTTTTATTCGTCGTTTTGTAGAGTAATGTGAGATACGTTTAAATGTAGATATATATATATATATATGTTTTGTTTTATTTTATGTGAATTCAATTTCTACGACAATACAATCAGCAAAACATAGGTAATCAACAAAACATCAGTAAAATAATTTTATTTATTTATTTAAATGTACAATACAGCACTACTGCCAATTACAATGTACATAGATTACGTACATTATTATTTCTGTATACCTCTTGAAACCTCGCGAGGCTTGTCTGAAGGTGGGAAACAGAGGATATGGAAGGAAATTATGAAAATACTTTTTTTTATAACACTACAATTTTCTGAAATAAATATTCCATGATTTGTTTCAATGGCAATGAATTAAATCCACGATTCTGGATTAGAAGTAAATTTGATTTGTAAAGATCGTTTAACATAAAATAAAAATAAATAAACACGAAATAATAATAACAGCACAACACCTAGATCCGTACAGTTTATAGCTAAATTGAATGTAGCTGTTTTTTTAATACACTGTAACTTTTTTTACTCGAGGAGACGTTCCATGCGGTACCGTGTAAAAAAAGTATATTAAAAAAAGGACGGTGGTGGATAGGTTTCCTTGTATAAAAATCATTTCAGGATTTGAAAAATAAATTTTTCATTGTACTTTAATTTTATTTAGAAATATAACACGACAATAAAACAATTTTAAAAATTGTAACTAAGATTATTCACTGTCACCCTTCCCTTGGGCGTTTCTCTCTGAGCTTAGTAAGTAGAATAGCTATATACGGTATTCCAAAATCGAATAGCATAATTTCATTACTATTCATCATCGTCATCATTCCCTTTCCGCACCTAATGATGCATAGGGTACTGCATTGGTACACCAATCGCATCGTATCTTGATTATGTTTGTTATATGAAGGTATGCTCATGAAGGTATGCTCATGAAGGTATGCGCATGAAGGTATGATCAGTCGTGCGCTTCAGGTACCAGTCCAGGGACTATAAAACATTCTAGTGTGAAAACACCATTTTAAATAAATATTTCATGCCGGGAATCGCACCCGAGACCTCTTATTTTATTTATTTATTTTACACTTTATATACATATATGGGCGGGAAATATTGCCTTAAGGCAATTTCTACCTACCTACCCAAACCGTGCAGTTTGAGAAAATTACAAGTACATGGACATATTATAACAAAATACAATTGTATCAAACAATTTAAAACAAAAATTAACCAAAAAAATTACACTCATAATTTTATACAAAATTAACCAAAAAATATATCTATAATATGCAACCTTTTGTATGGTAGGCAAACGCGCTGACCGCTACACCACGAGGCTGACATTACTGTTAGATGTTTTTTTTAATTTTCTTAAATTTATTGTCTTATATTTCATTTAAAGATTCTTCTCATCGTTTCTTTGAATCCCTTAAAATATTTATTTATATACATATATATATATATATATTTGTTTTTCCTTATTGAAAATGTTTATTTTTTAACATCTGAGCATGTTTTTCATTTTTATTTTTATTCTTATGTACCTTTTAATTACTTTGAAAAAAAAATTCTTCATTTTTAATATTATTTCCATTTTGTAAATACTAACTACAAACTTTTATTTATGTTTTTTTTCCTCCTCTTTTTTGTACTTAATATTATTGTTTTGAAAAATAGTTCATTGATAACCTCAGATATAATTATAATATAATATTAAAACTTCACTGGTCCATTAGAGATAGTCTAACCGTGTAAAATATAAAACTATGTAATCGTACTGTATGTTTCCTGAATAAAAGAAAATAAATTTAATAAATAAATTACTATTACGCATTGTAAAATGAATGTTTGAAAAAAATCTATTCAATCTTTGTACTGTATTATTTCGAAACCGTTTGAAAAGAGGCGCACTGCACTTAATAAATACCCTCAGTGAGTAGTAAGTACTGGTTCCTTCAACCGATCGCGACCGGATTAATGGCGGATCCTCTTGCACAGCATCTCGGCCCCGGCCGCGATCTCCGCGCAGTAACAGGTAACAGGGCTGGTATTCCGAACGCGTTTACAGCGCGCTATAATGCGTATTTAGTACGTAAAAACGCGCTATACCGCACTATAATTTCGTTTGGAATTCCAGCCCAGAGCCGTCTACCCAGCGCCGGACGCGCGGCGTCCCGTGTGGACCGGGTTAGGTCAGGTCAGGCGCGCGCCCGCGCTCGCGCTCGCGCTCGGTGCGATATGGCGCGCGCCGTCCGATCCGTTCCGCTATCTCCTCAACACTCGCTACTCACTACTCAATACTCACCCACTGAACTGACACACATTCGACAGTACACAGTACGCACTGAAAATTTCATTTATTTACTCTTGTTTCAATCCCCTGTAGCTCAATCACAAATAACTATCGACGTGCTAATAAACGACGTGATAACAATTTATTTATTTTATTTATTTTTATTTGGGAAAAAAACAACAGTTTTTTACATATATTGTATAAAAAAAATAAGAACACATGTGAACGAAAATTGTGAAAACAGTCAATTAAAATTTTCCACAGTTGTGGAAGATATCGATTAAGTACATTATTGGTATCAAAATAAAAGCAATTAACAATTGGTAGGCACTTAGAAACTTCAAATAAAATAAAAATACACACACTTATTTACAGTTATAAAAGTTAATAGAAACAAGATAAATTTAAAGAATAAGAAAAGAAAAAAGTTATAAAAAAATAATGTAAAAGGTACAAAAATATAATAATGAACATACGAATACATACATAATTACTGACATCGTAAAACTAAACGGGTGTACTGTCTATGAGGAATTTTCTATATTTCATATAAGAGAGATGAAAAATGTCTGCGTGACCGGAGAGAACAGTATTGTAATAATGACATGCTCTAAAGAAAAGGTCGTTTTTCCTTGAGTTAGTCCTAGGTACTGGCAAATTAAATGTAGTATGGAGTCTTGTTCTGACCATGGTTGTTTATCGTATTCGCTATCACAATGCGACATCCGTGAACACCTTATATTAAATGTCAAAATATTTTCGTTTCGTGACGTATAATCCTGCTGCGCAATCACATATTTGAATTTCACCGGTGGAAATATGGAAAATATTACAAAACTGCTCTTTTTATTTATTTATTATTTATCACGCTATTTGTTGCGTTTAGCCGGCGGTTGGCGAGCCAAATGTCAAGAAAAGCAGTCGCCATAGTAATTATAATTGAATTTTCTCTTTTTTGTATTAGATTCTCCTTACTTTTTTCCAAATGCAATATATTGTATTATTTTTTATAGTAAACGCCGATTCTTCGGCAGTAAACTGTATTTATTTACGAGGAAAACAAAAAACAAACCGACGTGAGCGTTGACTTAGAGCTTAGAGATGATGTTGACTTATGACTGCGATAACTTTTTTTTCTTTTTTAGAAAAAGAAATATTTGCGTTCTTATGATTTACCCAAATATTTAATTTTGGGGGCCATCCTCAACGAGTTGTAAATAACTCACTATTAGAAAATGGAATCAAGTTGGGGTAGAGTGAGATTCGAACGACGGACCTTTAATCCGTGAGTCCGAGACACTAGCCACGGGACCACAACCCGATTAAGCTCGTTCATTTTTGTTCATTGTGATCGCTCAAATTCTTAACATGTTTTTAAGCACGTCGATAGTTATTTGTAATTGAGCCACTGGATTGGTTTGCATCAATCGACTGTATCCCGTCCATTCATCCGTTTTGTCAGCGGCTCCCATTAACTGGCCATATGTTGAGTTCGTAATATATTATCTTCTTATATTTGTTTTTTTTTATTCATTCAAATATACATATTACAAAAAAATATATAACGTATCCCTAACTCTATGAGACCAAGAGCCCTGTATTGAGTTAAGATACAACATAGTGGAAAGTGGAAGCATGCATATTATTAAAGAACTCTTAACTAAAAATTATTTTATAAACATAAATTGAACGTAGTTATGCAGAATTGAAAAAATATATATATTGGTGTTATCGGGTGCAGTTAGGTCAATTCTATGTTCTGCTGAAAACAGCCAGATCGCTCTCGCACAAAAACTGTAATAATCACCCTTTGAAAATAGTGTCGATTACAAAAACGGCATTTCTCAATTCGCAGAAAACACCCATAGCACTAGAAAAATTTTAAAGTACTTTAAAAGTCATTAAAACTGGTCAAATGTATAGTTAAATTTTTGTTTGTAATGTATAAAAAAACTGATGTATTCATTGTTTATCATTTGTCAAAGTCAAAAACATGATGTGTACATTCGATTATTCACCCTTTTTTACAAAAGTGCTATTATCTCAATTTCTCTTTTATATGGCTGGCCGCTTTCTGCATAACTACGTTCAATTTCAATATACATCTGAACGACACGCTTAACAGTACTATATATAAATATATGCAATGTCTCGCAGCAGTCTCCTGCAATGGTCTCTTCCCTTAGACAAAATCCAAACTTGTTAACTTCTAAAAATGGCTTTCGTTTTGGAGAATTTAATGTGTTCATCCGGGACATTGAACACTCTCGGGGTCACGAAAGATAAATTTCTCCGAGCAGAAGGCATAAGTGTTTTTGGTATTAAATAATTCAAATTACAGGAAAACCTCGTGCTAGCATTCTGCTGGGATCGCCTCTTGTAACCGCATGGCTAGAAATGTATCAATGACTCTTTAAAAAAATGTCCGATGTTCAGTACCTTCGTAAATGTCTGGTGGGATAGTGGGAGGACATCGAAGCATCACTCTAATTATTAATTATTGTACATTTATTGCGAGGTAATGGTTTATGATGGACGCCGTGCAACCTCCGTATTATTGTGAAGGCACTTTGGGCGTGGCCGTCCCCTTTGCTTACTATTTACTGTTTTCCTAAAATTTACGGAATATTTTCGTTGCGTAAAATGGGAGCGATCAAATTGACCATTTAAAAAAAAAAATATTTATGTGATATATTTATCTGATAAGAAAATGTATCTATATAAGGTTCAATTTTCAATATTTCATTCGTAAGGATTAACCGTCTATGTAAATCGAAAATGTACAAATCCTGTAGATTAAAATAAATAATGCAATCTGTCAAAGTACTTGATAAGGATTAATCTTTAGACATCAGACAGACCCTTATTCGCGACTAATGGCATATACTGTATCGCATGCGCGGTCCGTTCATAGAACGCATGGAACCATTAGTTCCCCTACATTTTGGCAAATAATGTTTATAAAATAGCATTTTTAATTAATTAATTATCATTCATAATACCTAACATTTAAATTACTATTACCAAATTGTGAAAGAATTTTACCATCGCCTTATAAAAATATGTTAAAAAGCAACGTAACCTCCCATACATCCATTTACCAGCGCTGTCAGCGCTGCTACTTGCTACCGGGTGGCTGAGTATCGATTTAAAGAACGATCGCGGTGGAAGCGAATTCGAAATTCCGTTCCAGCGCCGTACTGAACGCGCAGTCCAGGCGCAGGCGCAGACTTCATTTCTCACTAGGCAATGGAAGCGGTCGAAACAAACCAATACATTATTTTCCATGTAGTGTAGCGCTCCGCGCAGCACAGAGATGCGATTTTGGTATTTTGGCGCTGGACATAATAGTTTAATTATTATTTTATGGTAGAGTACAAATACAAGGTAAAATCTAGAATTTAACCCTTACGCTGCTACGCAGTTTTTCAAGAATCTAATCAGAAATCTTATTATTAACACATTTTAAAAATATTTTATCGAATACGTTGTTTTCCAAACACACTACTGTTTTAAAAATTAATAGCAATTCCAAGAAAAATCTTCCATTTCATAAATATCTAATTCAAGCCCAGTGGAGTGAGCGAGATAGACAATTCGTGCCGCAAATAGACAATTTTCGTACAGCAGTTGTAAACCCTTTCTTAATTGAAAATAAAAACAAACAAAACTGATCTCGTACAGCAATCTCAAGGCGCATTGTTTGAATAGTTATTATTGAAACGAAATAATAATGATAGTTTTTTGCTTATTGCGGGGCAAAGTGCTCTGTTATATATTATCAAACCTACCACTTCCATCAATGCATGCTAAACAAAAATTGTGTAAAATATATCTTGAAATTAGTTGCAACAGAGAGGGAAAACATTTTTGCCAAGGGAATATGGAAGTCTAGGCATTTACAAGACTTATGATCTGTCATTGGCTGGTTTAAATGACCACTTTACACACTAAAAAATATTCACTATTTTAGGGGTACGTTTACACATCCACATTCATGACTATTTTTACATTACCTCAACTCTTCTATCTGTTGACTTTTGCAAACTAAAAGAGCTGAAACCTTTATTGATGTTGGTGAGTTTCACCTGGATAAATTATTTCACCTAGGTAATGCCTAAAAATACTTTAATTTTTTTATGCAAGTTATTTTAATCAACAATATTTTGAGTATGTCCAAATGTTTGTAGGGAGTTATTTAGATTGAAACTTAAAAGTAACCGGTAAATGTACTAAGAAAAGATATTATTTCTTGGTAGATGTTATAATATAGTTTTAAAAAATAATGTTTTTGTACAACTGTCTCACAAATTGATATCTCTTCTAAGAAAAATATTCCGTTTTACTAATAGCTAGTTCACGCATAATGGATTGAGCGAGATAGACAACAGTTGCCGAAATTACAAACAGCTTAGGTAAATTACATATTACATATTTTACATTTGAATATATTTTTAATCTTACTTTGTTACTCTAACTAATAATTTTACTCTGCAAAGCGTCCTTTTTATTGTGAATGAATTAACAAAATATATCATTCAAAATGATAACGGATAGTGAAAGTGATAAAGAAATAATAGTACCTCACCGAGAAACTCGGAGGCTTAGCAGCTAAACCTATTCCGAAAGTGAATTAGACAATAACGATCATTTTTTAAGTGATAGTGATAATAATTTATAATATGACTCTTACGAAGAGCACGAAATCGAAGAAGCTTTTTCTAAAGTATTTTTGGATCAATATCGAGCTGATATACCTCATTTACGTTTTGTTTGTAGAATAGAGTTTGTATAATAATAATTACGTTTTGTTAGTAGAGTAATAATTACTACCTAATGAACAGCTAAAACATTTGAATTTCCCATTGCTGTGGGCACCCATTATAATAAATGAACAAATGATTTTTTTAATATTCAAACGTCCTAATTGACAATCATTAGGTTCCATGGTGAATTATTTTTATGTTTTATGGCTCTTTAGTTATTTGTTTATATTCTTAATTATGGGGTTTTCCGGTGATATAGGGACCTCACTAGATAAGAGTTATTATATTAAATGTAAAGTATTTAATTAGTTATTCATTACGGAAGTACATCAATATTTTCTTAATTATTGGATCGGGTTTAATCGCGGGAAAAACACCGAATGCAATTATTTTCTTCAAATATTATATAAGTGATTAAAAAACTAACTATTAACATTAATTTATTTTTCATTTGACATTTTTTGCAATGTAAAAAAGTTCACTGTTTCAGGTCCCGACTAGCTAGAAGTTTTCTGTGTTTAGTCGTTTCTCTATTCTTAAAAGCACTGCGAATTTAAACATCATAAGTAAATTTATAATGAGGATGTTTAGTGGTTTAAAAAAAAATTGTTATTAGACAAAGCTTTTTTAATTTTTATGTATCGTATTATCAGCGCTACGATCTTTTAAATTTTTGCATTTCTGACATTAACCCGCGTGTGACGTCGCAAGTTCTCTTCCGCTTCTTCTCGGTTAGTTCTGTTAATTGGTCCATTGACGATTAGCAAACCGGAAATCTTCCACAATCCTCTTATCATTGGTTGATTCATATGAACAAGTGACGTCATTCAAAGTAGTTCGTTTTTATTTAAATATTTTTTATTCATTTCAAGAAACTTTGCCGTACAATTTAATGCTCAAATTTTAACCGCGCGTAAGAAAACATTTTTTGTGTTAAATTTTCCGTGGGGCTGAAGTAGGTACGAAACTAAATGATAAAATGTTTTATACCACTGACGGTTAAGTGCAACAAGCAGTTCCCGAATTCATTTACCCTTTTGGGGATTATGACGTCAGCATCAGTCTAGTTGGAACTTTATGATAGGGATTAACAACAACGATATATCGTTGTTTAGCAGTATAAGGGTTAATTCAAACATAACATCAATATAATGTTGATTTGTTATAAGAAAAAAGTTTATAATCTACTCCATATGTTGATTTTTCGGGTTCAAATAATGACCAATTCTTTTCCGTTGAAAAGTCATGTTTTTTAACAAGATAGTGTTTATTTTGGTTTCACTGCATTTTAGTCAAATAAAATATAATGCCACAAAATACTTCGCAGTTTTTTATTATAGTATATAAAGTGAAGTTGGTTGATTTGTCATTACAATTTATTACTAGATATGTAAAATTATTGTTTTTATTTCTAATCATATGTATAATGTATTGAGTTTGTCTTTAATTTCTTAAGGGCGGTGTATATTATAATGTACCAATTACTTATATATTAATTGCTTCCCTAATTAAAAACCCCACCGCACGTCCCTGCTGAATCGGTATATAAAATTCGACATTATTCGGCAATATTTGTTCCTAAATCAAAATTATCAGTCATTATCATCTTTACAAATGCTGGGCTTCATACACAGAATATCCAAGCCATTTAGAAATGCAGCATCAATAATTTGTTTGTATAATTCTCTTGTACGTAGCAAGTTGGAATTTGGAAGTATTGTTTGGTCACCTCATTATGTGATTTATAAAAATATAATTGAAACTGTACAGAAAAAATTTCTTCGTTCTTTGTCGTTTAAGTGTAACATGGGCAGAATACTTCAATGTTATGAAGAGCGCTTGGAGTATTTTAAAATTGAAAAGTTAGAAACTAGGAGACAAATTATAGATATGATGTACTTGTATAATATAATTCACAATAATGTTGATTCAGTGTTTTGTGTTCAAAGTGTGTCATTGTACGTTCCCCGTAGGCGCCTTAGATCACCTAATACATTTTACCTTCCAATTTTTACAAACAATATGGCACATTTTAACCCTCTTGCAAGTATGTTAAGACTCTATAACAAAATAGAAAAAAAAGTTAACATTGACATTTATCATGATAGAGCAAATGGTTATAAAAAAAACATTACTATGTATCTTAGATCAAATGCCTAATCCTTATTTTGTGTATGTAAATTAATTTTAGTCTATTTTATTATATCTTATATGTTTTTAATTTCTCTTTTCTTTTCTTTAAAAAAAAAAAAAAAAATCTTTCTTTATTTTTACCTTTCACTAAACTTAATCTTTACCATTACTTAAATTGAATTTACACTCTTATTTTATATAATTTATGAAAGATGTTGAAGTTCTATAATTGAGAATATATGTAAAGAACGTTAGTTATGCTCACTTAAAAAATGTATGTATTTTATGTATTCTTGTTGAACTTCCAAATAAATAAAAAAAAAAAAAAAAAAAAAAAAACTTAAATACGGATAAAAATGAAGAGTTTTTTTAATTAATTGTACGTATAATGCGATGTTATTATTTGAAATGACACTGCGAAAAAATGACTTCAAATATAAAAAAAAAAAACACATTAGGACCATCATTTATCGTCCATATCTACGATATAGATTACGGCTATTAATAAGTTACGAAACAAATCTTAGTTAATGAATCACAACCTGCTCTTTCTCTTCAACTTTTGACAATTGAGTCTGTATTACAAAATATGACTCCAACTGATGCCATTACATCACAATATTCATGTTGTAAAACAGCAATATTACGACAGTCTCGGTTTGTGGTTTATCTATAGAGGCGTACACTGCACTGTTTTACTAATTTAGGGACTCGACCAATTTTATTTCAGTCGTGCCTCTTCGACGAATGTTGTAAAAGTGGCGTCTATTATTTTACGATCACCGTGTATTATTCGGTTACTTTCGATTGGTGTCTTTATAAAACTGTTATGTACTTACATAGTTCATGTCAGGGGCGAATGCTCCTTATAATCGATTACATGCAGCTTACTATATTTTTTTGACATCGTAAGTAATGTTTTATAATACTGAATTATTATAAGGAAAAAACACATCACCAAAAAAATAAATTACTTTTCTTGGATAAGTACATTTATATCATATTCCTTTATTCCATACAGCGACCAGTTGCGCCTCTATTGGCCAAAATTATTACTACTGGATTACCCGAGATTACTCTGCTCACTTTAAAATCACTAATTCAAATACGTCTTTACCAAATACCTAAAACTTTAGAATCTCGTTCGAAAAATTCCACTTGCGATTACAGTAAAATCTTGCAGCTTTCATTAATGCAATTTAGTCTTTCAATACTTTTTCATAAGGGCTAGTATTCTTTAAAATACATCAATTTGACTTACGTCAGTCTAAGGGAGGTGACAATATACGCACTCGTTATGTGTGAGAAAGAGATAACGAATATATTTTGTATGTCTTAACAGGGAAGTTACAATAATAAGTAAGTAATTGATCATACTTATGTTTCGGTGGTTTGAAAGTAAATTTGCTTTAAAATAAATTAATATTTTGATATTTTAATCGAAACGAATTGATATTTTAATCCATAATATAGTATAAATCCTTTAGTTGGTTTTAAAAAACAAAGATGACAGTTGAATATTGTAGGTTATTCTTCAGTATCTATTTAAAATTTAGTTAGAGTTATGGTAAAAACGTTACTAGTGTATAGTGTTAAGAATAAATATATATGAAGAATTATAATATTTATTTACGGTAGCCTTCAAGTGTAACAGTATAATAGCTTTTTGTAATGTCTTTTAAGTAATAAATGAATATACAACATCTTCGTGTCTTCTCAGTTGATCTGTTGGACTTCGAATGTATATTCCCTGTGTGCTACACTACATCGGCACATAACAAAGCAATAATTTTCAATGTTATCAGCGCAAATTCGGGGTGGAAGTTTATGTAATTTATTACGAAAATGATACCTAAAACTCATATATTTTGAATAACCAGTTACACATGTACTTAAACCCGTTAAAACATCATTTTATAAACTCATGAATTTATCCAGCAATACTTTTTGTAAAAGTTCTTCAGACAAAAATAATTCAATTCTATTACTATTAGGTATGTAATTTTGAATTAAAGAATTCTTACTTACTTACTTTTTTGTACAAATACATTTAATTTTATAATAAATTTACCGGTCTCGAAGATGTCGCGAAAGCGATGAATCGGTCATTGGTTATTTTTAATTTGTGGGTTTCCGTATTACCTGCCTTTTATTTGTGCAATAATTATTATTGATTTTAATCAATGATATCACCAAAGATTAAGCTGAAAGCTATATTTATAACGGCATTATAGCGTCTGGATGCTTCAACGCTGTCCGAATCGTCGATCGGCAAGAAGGACGAACTCGTCATACCAAATCAGAAAAGCTTTAACAATATCTGACAGTCCGTGACAAATTGACAATAACATATAAATATTATATCTTTCGTTTACTTGTAATTTTATTGCAAATTATTCGCCAATTTTTTCGTCTAACAAATTCATTGAATTAAAATTTATCGAATGCACATTCCAATTATTACTACACGGATGTCCAAAATCGTATCACTATATTTATAGCACAGGTGTAAAGATAAATCTTCGATTAGTACCACTTTACATTTGAAGGATTTTTGTTCGCCGAAAAATAACGCTTAACAGAATATTATTTGAGTTAAAAAAAATCTATAAGAATAATGTCTGTTTTTATTTATTTGGCGTAGTAATTAATTATGTTCAGCAAATAAGGAAAGGAATAAACAATGTACAGTTGGTATTTAAATATCAGCTCCCAGTACGGATTTGTTCACAATACAGTAATTAAGTGTAATGTGATGCGTTCTTCGCTAGACTGACTTTGCTCTAATGCACATTCCATTTCCAATGTAAATAATTGTCTTGTTCAATAATTCTTCTGCTGTAACTAGCTTATAATGAACGCTGTGATATATTATGTGGGCTGACTAACAGGAACATAACTGATTTGTTGCACTATCAAAACATTACTTCCATATCAACTTATATATACATAACTTTTTTATTAGAAAACTTAAAATATGCTTCCTGTAGATATATCGGCTGCTTTACAACGTCATACCTAGTTTTTTTTTTAATATGTCATCAAGTTTTGATAACCTGCTTTTATTTTTGCGTGTTTTTCGATTCTTAATCAGAAAATTTACCATGTAGAAAAAAGCAATATCGTATAATTACTTTGTTTAACTTGTATTAAACTTTCCTGTGCACAATAACGCTTGTCAGATTTCTTCGTACTCCTACAAAGCAACTGGATAATGTTCATAACCTTTTATGCTCATGAAGTAGATTGACGTTAATTATTTTAAGTAGCATTTAATTTGACTTTCAATAATATAACGATTAAATTTATTATTACAATATTTTTATAATGTTGTTGTATGAGGTACCCCTTGTTACACGATATAATCATGCAACAGTTTTTTTTTACAATCGGTTGATTTTTTATGCAATTCAAACATGTCTTCCTGATTCCACCGCTGTGAGTTGGAATCGAACAAGGTTACCACTGATGATAGGAGTAACACAAACAATAAACATTTTTTATTATATATTTTATCATTGTGTAATTTGAACAGCGCCTCATGGCCATTGTTTTAACCTTTCAAAATCGAAACGTGATCGTTCCATAGATTGTATCTCTTCTCCAAATTAGACTACGCTAAATCATCCCTTTGCGGAACCAAAATACCTATGACCTCGTCTCTAGTATACAGATTCGGTTTTGTCTTGTCGGAATACAATAATAGAAGAATGATTAATTTATTACGATTATTTATTGACAGCGAGCGTCCAAACTCAATCCTTCTGAAGTTAAATATCTGACAGTTACAACTTTATTAATACAATTGAGGGCCGTTTTTTCAAAACACGACCTTCGCTCGAACCAAATTTTCGGAAGAGGGTTTTTTATGATTAGTGTCAAATCGCGTGAACAATCCTTGTTTAAAAAAAAAACGCTTTACAACTAAGTCTGAAGGTAATCTAATTGTGAGTTAATAATTTTCTTTTAAATTTCATTCGCACCTATACACGATAAAGTATAGTTTTAAAAAAAATATATTTTATCGTGTCAGACAATATTTTTTTTTGGCCGGTTTTAAGCGTGTTTTGGTGAGTTTATTTTTCAACTAATCGATGAGTCTCATTACTTTCTTTAAATTGAAAAAAAAATACAAAACGCATGTGCTGCAAATATCGTGTTTTCAAAAAACGATCCTCAATTGTGCTTTTTCTGTTAACTAATGAAACAATGAATTTTTTTAAAAACGTTTTCCAATATTTAAAAGAATAATATTAGTAACCATACTTTCTTCTCACTTTTATACACGTTAACAACTTTGCTGACCTCTTTCTAAACTGCTCTACCAAAATAATATAACTTCGTAAAATCACTAAAGAAACATGGAAAATGACAATTTTAGTGCTTTAAATGTTCACATCTTCAGTAACGCCATTTAATGTTTTTTTAAGTGTTTACATCAATTTAATAGTTGGAATAGATTACTTTCTGATTGTATTAAAGTTGATGTTTTACCACAACAAGACTTATCTTCACACGAAACGGAAGTATGTGGCCGTTTATTTTTGTTTTTTTTTTATCATTTTATCAAAATGATCGCTAAGTTTTGGGTCATTTTACATTAAAAAAACAATTTAAAGCATTATAAATACACCGAATACTACCGGAATTTTCTATGTGAAAGAATATGTTACATCGATTTACTTTTAAATTATCTTGATTTTTAAGCTTGAATTTTTTTTTATTTAGTTCTATGATAAACATAGTCTAATATATATTTACAACAGAATATTTACATCTATACTTATTCTAATATTATTTATTACTATTACAAATAGTTCTTATGTATGTTCACTTTATATACAACCTTGTGTTTTTTACATATATACTCTTTACATATCATTTTTAATATATTTACATTTTTTTCATTTTTTATGCTTTTTGGCATTTCTACAATTAATTGTTTTCCTTCTTACATAAGGCAGTTTTGGGACATTGTTTTTTTATTTCTTTTCCAGTTGTATATATTTTTGTGTAAATAATGTGTCTTCCATAAAATATTGCCATAATTCGGATTCTGCCTTCTACAACTCACTCAATTATGTGCAAACTTCAATTAAATACATCTTTCACGTGTTTCCATTAATGTGAGTTTTAAAACATACGGATTTATGCTCGAGATGGAGCTAAAATAACAACTCACGTTAGCTTTTGGTTCTGCCGCATAAAAATATTATGCATAATAGTACTCGCGTTACCTTCTCGTCAATCTTATCTCTTCCCTTGACCGCTAGAGGAAACGTTAGATTTTTAAAGGTCTTTGAGTGATTTCCCTCTTATTCGGTAATTAAGAACACATTATGTTTGAATTTTGTTCATTCGCTCTTAAAATATCCCCGCAACCTTGCTTTGTTACTTTTAAGTCAGCGGCGGTGTATAGAATACTATATATTGTTTCATATTGTTTCATTTGCCTCCGAAAATGAATTGTTTTTTCAAAACTCCAACTCGCTAATCGTCGTGACCACAATGTGTCCTACAAAATTTTAATTCGAGATAATGAAATAACTTTTTACTTTTTCTATACCGAACTGAACGTCCGGTATCGGGCAAGATTTGAATTGGGTTTGTCCATTTTAGTTAATTATCTCGTCCGCTGAAAGTAAGCTGCAACTTTATCCATTTCAAACACGCTGAACAAACAGAGATTAGTCGGACTGGTTTTCTCTCTCATTTCTGTGTTAACTGGATTGATAAATTGGTTAAGTTGATCCTATGTCGACTAGACTAAACGCATATCGCCCGAGGCTTTCGGGAGTGGAATAATCTGCTCCAATGTCGTAACAGTCGGCTCTTGAAAATCATTTATAATTCTTTGTTATAACATGATATGTCAAAAACAATTTAAAAAAATTAAGTTGTCGAATTAGACACTTGTATTCAAAATTATTCATAATTATACTCAAAAAGTACCAAAATAATCCTTGTTTAAGTACCCACTTGTGCGTGTGAGTACCTCCTATACAGTTTAAATTGGTGATGCGGTTATTTTATGTAAATTAAATATTTATCTTTGTTCTTTATAAATTAATACGCTATGTTTATTATTTTTTTATATTTTTTATTATGTTTTGTTGTACCAGTACTCTTTACGTCTTGACTCAACACGGGACAGCTCCACGAAGATAGGACGTGTGTCTCCATAGTTTACATAAATAACCGGAGAATTCGTTAATAACTTAAACAATAAAATAACACAATACTATTCGTCCTGGGAAAACTGTTTTAATCTTAACTGGACTTTTTTGCATAAAGATCTTATTTAATTTTTAATGGTTTAGAACGCGAATAACAAAATCTAGAAAATAGCTAAAAACAACAACGAATGAAAATGTAATCTCGCAATCTGCGCAATAACTTATTGGTAAACAAAAATAACATTTAAATATAAATTGAACCCGGTAAGTGTTTCTGTGGAGTTCATGACGTTTTGTACAGCGACGATATTGCGAGTGCTAATACTTGCAGCGATTTATTTATCCGAGGCGAAAAAGTTCCCCATTCAATACAATGGAAGGATGAAGGCAAATCAGTTACGGACTACCGTAACAGGAATGACAATAAACAGCGGTATTTTATGCGGATAGCAAAACTCATCCTTATAACAGATTCATATCATACCAACACTACATAATCAATCAATAATTTGATAACAGGCTTCGACAGGTGCCGGGGCGCAGTCGGTTAGACGGCCAACTTAAAACTGGAGTAGCGGATTCGATTCCCGCCAAAAGAAAAAACATTTTTTTTAATAATTGGCCTAGGTGTTGTGGTGTACTTATAATAACTTCCTTCCGTATCCTCTATAGTCCATCTACTGACATGACAGACCTCTTAAACAGAGAAGTACCGCGTTATTTTTATTTTTTTTTACTGTTTTTTTTTCTCTTTTGTATCTCTAGTTTCGTATGAGTGGCATAGTTTTTGGTATTTTTCTATTTGAATTAACCCCTTAATTATTTTATTAATGAAATTTGCATACGGTACGAATAGTAGTTTGTGACACGTGTCAGCTCTCTGTCGATTTATGTGCAAAAAATCACGTCAGTCGATTGCTCCGTTGTGAAGTGAAAAAGTCAAAGTTAAAAATTTCAAGTCTACAAAAACGTAGAAATAACATTGACTCCATAGTTATGTTTAATTTATTGAATGGCTTAATTTATGCACCATCGTTTCTGGAACAAGTGGTATTCAATGTTCCGATCCGCCGGTTGGGAAATAATAATGTGCTGTTCGTTGATCAACACAGTACAAACTATGGCTCGCATGCACTATGCACAATGTCCCTATTGTGGCGTATTGTAAACTCGAGACAAGATCTTGACTTTTTTGGTGTAAGTCTTTATATAGATTTTTAAAAATACTCAGATTTACCGGATCTTGTCTTGAGGTAGTAATTTTTTTTTTGGTCCTAGCTTTAATTTTATTAAGTTGTATTTTATTTGATTAGTACCTGTATTCACTATAAGAAATTATATTTACCATTGTTGGAATGGACTGCATAAGTCCGTCAGTAAATAAATAAATAAAAAATAAATAAGAATTAATATTTCCACTAAGAATTTTCCCGAGGAACTGATTCTTATTCTTAAAGGTGGGAGTGGGTGCTATGCAAGCTCCTGACGTCACTGCGACCTGTGAAGATCTATTGTGACCGAGGAAGTGATACTTTTTTTCGAAATGTAAAGTACTCTATTTCACTTCTCAGCTCTTCAGTATTCCCATGCAAAAAATCAAATCAATCGGTCGCTCTAATGCGACGTGAAGGATACACAAACAAAGAATCACGCACTTTCGCTTTTATAATAGGTAGTTTATTTTATATTAGTTTTAATGATGTCCGATAACATAAAGAGCTTTTCGTATCTCTTATTTCAAAAATGTAAACGTGAAATATTCTAGCAGTGACAATAATATATTAAGTTATTGGTGGTGATGAATAATTTTGTTTGTCAAGCTAAGTGATTGATTGCGATTCCCTGACAGTTTATTAAGTATTTGAAACGAGCTTAATGATGGAAACTAGAATAGAAATAAAAATGATTAATGGCAATTTTAGTATTACTCGATTTAATTAGTTATAGTTTCGGGTAAATTTACTGAGTTGCACATTTTTTTTTAATTTCGAGCAACAGGTTGTTAAGTTATAGTCATAATATGTTTTTCAAACAAAATTCAACGATGTTTTAAGTATGTCCAAGTGTTTGCAGACATGCTGACAGGTCATAAGCCCTGTAAATGCCTAGACATCTATATTCCCTTCTCAAAAATGTTTTTCCACTCTGCTGCAACAAATTAAGATTGAAATTTCCTTATTATGTTGGACCACAAAGTTAATGCTTTGAATATTAATAATATATGAAATTTCCTTCATTGGAATTACGTTTAGTATTTTGAGAACAAAAATCACGCACTCGTGTTTTTTATTCAAGCTTTATTCTTTTGTAAATCTTTATTTTGCATTTTGTGTTTGTTTTCATATTCTTGTATTATCGTGCTCAGTCCCTAGATTTATTCTCCCATTCAACGTAGCGAGTCCAACCGTGGAAATCGTAATGCAGAAGAAATATTATGTATAAAACGAAATATCTCGAGTACACCTACTTTTGTAGTGTTGAATTGATGATGTATTTACTATCTTATTTTTCATTAAACGCATATTGTTAAATGTAAATAATGTATAAGAAAGGAATGATATGAATAATGCGTATTATTGTGTTAGTGCTTTTTGCTCATTTCGTTTTTCTTCGGCGTGCCGTTGAGTCGAGATTAATGCGTCTGTAGAATCTAGTAGATTTATTGAGTACGGCTGCACAACACACTCACACTTAATAATAAAACTAGATTCGTATTTCATTTGCGTATTTTACCTCTCGGTCCTTGTGGCTGTAAAGAAGTGGAGAGCATATCTCCGACCGACAAATGGATAATCGAAAGCCGTCTTATTTGGCATTTACGGAATAAATCGTCGCTCCAACGGCTGCGTTGTCCAATAAATAGAGTAATAGCTGAATTATCGTCGGACGCCGTCCCCGTCGGACCAGTGAGAAATATTCGTATCGTAAAACGTGATGAGCTCCGCGGTGGTTGTAAATCCTATGTCGAGGATTAATAGGAAAGCTTTAAAACAAATAATTTAAAAAATATCCATAGATCGTCGGACTCCAAAGTCTGCCTCCAAAGTATCACGTTGCAATAGCAAAAGCGCTGCGACTTACCCGCCGACTAGTAAAATATTGCGATTTTAAAACCATTCTGCAAGACAAAACTGTATATTTTATTGTATGCATAATGCAAACGCCGAAGCTTTTGAATAAGTAGACGAAGCGTAATATTTATAGTGTGTTGTCTTATAAACGAGTAAAATACAAATAAATATAACTGAACTCTTTCAACTAGAATCCTAAAAATGTATTCATAAATCAGCCACTGATGTAATTGTAGACGAAGAACTAAAACTTGAAAAAATTGTAGTAAACATGGACACAACACGAGAATATCAGATCAATATCGTATACAACTTTCTAAAACGAGACTAATAAACCAGGGACTAAAATTGTAGAATAAACTACCAGACAAAACTAAACAAAATACTCTTTACAAAAGATGTTAAAAATATTATTAATTAATTAATAATAAAATCCAATGAACTTTCACCAAGAATGTTCACTAACAAACTCGAATGTACTAGTAAAATACGTTTTTCTGTTAGTAACTTGTTTATTACGTTCGATTTAACTATAAAATGAAGCTAAAGACTAAAACTCATACTCTGGCCATTTCTAAACGATAATACCAATATAGGAAAAATTCGACCAAACACTTCAACCTTCATAAATTGCCGTTTTTATTTACCTCTTTTATGCTATCGATTGATGTTTTTTTAATTTATTGAAAGCCCTAAAAATAGATATACACACGTCAAGTTAATATGTAAGTCGGGGGGTCAGGGCCATGTATTCCTTAATTAATTTGTGTCGAGGAAAATACCCGTTTTTCGGATACCATTTTGTTTTCATAATGTAGAATTCATAATATGAAACTAATGATTTTCGATTTGACATCATCTATAACTTCATGTTTTGAAAATCGTAGGCGGCTGTGATCACCAATTTATACAAACAATATGACATATTTTAACCTGTAAGAATGTTGAGATTCTATTACAAAATAAGAAAAAAGTTTATATTGATATTCATCAAATAAATAAAATAAAATAAATAGAGTAAATAAAATCAAATGTCTGATCTTTAGTTTTGTGTATGTAAATTAATTTTAGTTTCTTTTATTACTTCTTACATATTCTTATTTTCTTTAAAACACAGTTAGTCTTATCTTTGATTCAATCTTTGTTATTAACTAAATTGATTTAATTATGGTACACACTTATTTTAATTAATTAAAGATGGTGGAGTTCTATAATTGATAAAATACTAGACGTATATGAAGAATGATACCAATGCTTACTTACAAATTGTATGTATGTTATGTATTCTTGTGAAACCTTCAAATAAAATAAAAACAAATAAATGTACATACATATATTTTATATATATATTTAAATGATTCTAAAAAAATAAACACCCATCGCACTGGAAAAAATATTTTGGCAAAAGCTTACTCTTTATGGGGTGAGGGAAATAGGGTCTTAATTTTGGATACAGTGGGTGCCTTATTTCGGATACAACTGACAAGATAAAAAAAACAGCCAATGATAAAAAAAATATTTTTAACTTTTATTCTATATATTCCGAGCAAATAAATTTGACTTGTTGAATCCTGTACACTTGTCGTGACCGCACGCAAAACATTTACTGCTTCTACCCTAATCTTCGTCACGTGTATCTTAATACAATTCTAGGCCTAACATACATTCAGCATCTACAGGATCTTCGAAATTGCATTTCGATTCATTAGACAGAAAGGGCTCTGCATCTGAAGAACTTAAAGACCTTACTTTTTTGTCGTTTTTCTGGCGGCAATAGATTTCGAGTACCCGAAATTAGAAACGGTTGTGTATCCGAAAATAGGACACAATCAAAAATATTTTTCAGCCGTCAACATAATCTCATAAACTTTAACGTATAATCGACTTAACATGGAAAATAGACTATGACACCTTGATTTTAAAAAATATATTTATGCTTACCACTTGCTGTTTAACTCGGCTTGGACCCGATTTCACCAACTTGATTTTCATAAAAAACTTCTAATGTTTTTTATCCTTAACACGCAGCTTCAATGAAAACGGTTACAATGTAGGTGCAATACGACGGCCACAGCTCTAACCGAAATAGATAAACAGTGCCACCCGGGTAATGGTTTAAGAGTTTTCACGCTACCCTTAATTAAAACACAATATGAAATATTGGCACTTTTCCTCTCTACAATTTTGTATCTTTTACTGGTGTGGTATTGATTCGTTTGTGTCTTATATAAACATATTATTTAATCATTAGTAAAAACACTGCATTACTGACAGTAACATTATAATATTTTAAACTCCGAAATATTTAACATTGATTAATAAAAATTAATCAGCCGATTTTCAAGTACGTTTCATATAGGATTAAAAAATTAATTGCATTTTGCTTGTGCTTCTTAGGAAAAAAAATCTCTTCGGAATATTAACAGAGGCGGTGCAGTTATTAAAATAAGCCATTGTATTTCCTCCATTTTAATTGCTCACTGGGAAACGGGGGCGACCGAACAATCCGCAAGTAATTAACGCACGAATCGTTTATAATGATTATAAATATATTTAGCTGAGTTTACCCTGACCCACGCAATGCTCACCTTGTTCCGAGTTCCAATTCAGGTGGGTACTTAATCCCCTACATCGAAATCAAGAGTAATGATATTATGGATAGGTGCACGGGTCTATTATTGTCGACACAGTGCAATGTCTCGTTATCTTTACTCGAAGGAAAATTGTAAGTGAGCACATCCACAAATCACTCTATGCTATTTTTTGTAGTATTTTTTTTCACTGGTTTTATTGTAATTATGTAAAAGGTTCGTGGAACCGTAAATAAATAAATAAACAAAAAAAAAACATCCTACTCTGAAAAAAACATATTACACTTTTCAAGTCCACTTTCTCAAGGCGGATGATGATATTTATGATGAGTTGACTCATGGTAAAAGAAAGATTAAATCTCGTGAACAAGTTCTCATAGCCCTTGACTTGTCTGGCTCTCGGCATTGGGTATGGATCCTCAGTGCCAACAACTAACAACTCCTCCATATTTGGCCACCGCATGTTCACCAGTATAGAGCAATTCTCTCGACTACCTCTTTATATATCATGGTATTTTTATATACCTCTAAGCATATTATAATCGGTATATACACCGAACTTTGCATTCACTAAAGGCTAGACACAACGAGACCGACGAATTACAATACACACCAGACTCGATAAATAACTGAATTTTCATTCTATAGTACAATCGGTATGCTTTATTCAGATACAATCGCAAAAATGTGACTACTCGCAAATTGGTATCCGTGAATACACAAATTTCAATACAAATTCCTACGTTCTCGTACATTTCTCGATTCTACTAAAGGTTCCACACAAGGACATCCAGTCACGCCATATTGTTGTAGGTATTTTTATATTTGTTGTTTTTATAACGAACTACAATCTTCACCTTTATTATAATATATTATTTTCGACGCATTCGTTAAAAAAATATCAAATCTTATTTTGTTTTACGTGTTGTAAATAATTAGGTCGTTTATTTGCAAAACGAAACATTTAAAATATCGTTAAAAAATAAATGGAATTTACATAAACGTAATGAACAAAATTTTTAAATTTTAGAACGAGTTATGTCATTTGAATGCAAATATTAAATAAGTGTCTGAATTTTATGAAATATGTACATTAGTACATATCTTTTGGTAATTTTTCACAGTTTTACAATATATTATTTAGTAGGTATGTTATAGGATCTGAGCAACAACAAAAAAACATTCTCACTTTCTGGGAAATCAGACTCTCGAAATGTATTTTAAAAGTGCAAGATTTGTTTATTTAGGCTCATCCATCTCTGCGCGCGGTGCATGCATATCAGAAATTAAAAGATACATCCTAATTGCAAAAAATGCCATGACTCGACTGACTAAAATTTGGCAAGATCCTGGCATCTCGAAGGAAACGAAAATGTCCATGGTGCGTACGCTTGTGTTCCCAATATTCTTATGTAGCGCAGAAACGTGGACAATTAAAACACGTGAGCAGGAGAGAATAGATGCCCACGAAATGTAGTATCGGCGTCAGATGCTGACAATACCATGGACATCTATAAGAAGAAATGTCTCCATACTGGAGAAACTCAACGTAAAAGTTCGCCTATCGCCCTATGCTGCCAACGTTTTCTGCAGTTCTTAGGACACATAGCTAGACGTGACCCAGAAAATCTGAAGAAAATAATAATCACGAGCAGCGTTCCAGGAGGAAGAACAGAGGCAGGGCTGCAGCTCGATGGATTGATCAGGTGAAAACAACGCCACGGGCGACCCTATATGGAACTGTGGAAAGGACGCAGAGCCGTGGAAGGGTGGAGACGCATTGTCAACGGAATGGCTGGAGGGAGGACCAATGATCACGACTCTCAGAACTGAGGAACGACAGAAAAGAAATGTATTCAATTATACTATAATAACCTTATTGTTATAACACACTGTGTATTTAGGATTATTTGAACAAGTATAAGTATTTCTTTAAGAATTAAAATAAACATCTTAAAAATCATTTCATTTTGATTTTTAAATTGAAAAATATACCTACGTGAAATTTGACGTTGCTGGATTTGAAAATGTGCGATTTATTTCGTGATGATTGTGAATACTTGATTTATACGTTATTCACCTTAATCAATTCGTTCTTCCGCCTGACTGCGGTAACGTCAAAACGCCAATAAATAATTTACAAATTAATAAAAATCTTTAATTTTAAAATTTCATGTGGCTAAAATTTAACCTTTGATTTCTAATTTTAGATCCAAAATAATTAAATACATTTCAGTAGACGACTCTACCTGAGATTATTTTACTGAAACTCTCATATCAGCATTCATTTTGCTGGGTACGTAAATAATCAATAAAAATATTTAACCATTGTTAGTTCTCATTAAGATCATCGCGTGAATAGAGCGCATTGTTTATTTTATCGTTTTTATTTTTCTGGGGCATATTACCGCGTGGCGGTGCTCCACTTATACTTCAAACACTTTTTATTAATAATATAACGTTTTCAATTGAGAAGCGAGTTAGGCACACAAATTTATTACAGTTTATACTATTTTTACCGTAAATTTCGCAAAAGACTTCAAATTAAAAATAATAACGCTAAACAACAATTTTACTCTATTCATATATCATATTTTTTGACAAATTAAAAATCTTTAGGTGGTTAAGTGCGCGGCCCGGTTTGCAATAGAGAATTGCACGTTTAAGGGCCGTTCGCACCGACAAAAGCAAAGTAAAAACAAATTTGAAGTTAAACAATTGTTGCATTTTCGTCAAAATGAACAAACTAGGTGCCATAAAAAAGTAACGTAAAAGTACTCAGTTTGCCCATTTTGACGAAAACTCAACAATTATTTAAATTCAAACTTTTTAAACTTAAGTTTTTGTGATGCAACTGGCCCTACTACAGTGTAGGATTAATATTTTACAACATATATGGAAAACATTTTTGAGAATGTGGAGGTGGAGGTCAAGAATTTACAGTGCTTATGACCTGTCATTGGCTGGTTTAAGTGGCCGCTTTACACACCGTGTAACATTCTCATTCCTATCTTCCTTATCTTAAATGTTCTCCATCTCTGTTGTAATATGTCGATCTTAACCTCCTAGGCGGTGAAATCCAGTCTGTCTACAAACATTTAGACAATCTCAAAATATTGTCGATGTAATGTAGGAATCTGAAGATATAATGATCGTCGTCTCCGGCTCCGGAAATTCTGCTGGAATTTCACGTTTAATTACCCCATATACAGTAATACGGGCGGCCTCCGTGGTGTAGTGGTCAAGACGCTTGACTCACAGACGGAAGGTTCCGGGTTCGATTCCCGGTGAGAACACAAAAATTAAATGTGATTTTTCTCAAGCCTGGGTGTTCTGTGATGTAATTCACCGCTGTAATTGGGCCTCCTGGCCTGTTGTGGTGCAAAAATAAAAATAATAAAAAAATAATAAAATACACGTTGGGCCTTACTTATTAGATTTCTTTGTACCAGGTTTACGTTAAGAAATAACTATACCCGGTTTAACTATTTATAACCCATATAAAAAAGCTTACTTATAAAAATATTTATTACCTGGAATAACAATTCACAGGTTATTTCGTGCTTAATTTTTTTAAACAGTCAACACTTATATGTGCGCGTGCGCAGTAACTTTTTTAACAACAACAAACAAACGCCCAAGTTAAATCGAGACTACTGTCATATGTCAGTGTAATGGAGAACATGGAGAAACCCGTTAGGAAAAGAGAATGAAAATTAAGACGAAGAGGAAAACGTAAAAACGAGTTCTTTAGTTTATTCGTGCATATTTTTTTTATCACAATTAATTAAAACAATTAATTAAAACACATACAAACATATAACATTTCAGACATTATTAAAACAAATTATTAAAAACCACTTGAATCGCACTGAGGAGGCCGCAGGACTTCGAAATTGTTTAAAATTGAAAAAAAAATCTGATAAACTTTCCATTTTGATTACCGAAAAATATTAATTTTGACAGATCGCGTGCTTATTCCAGCGTTATACCACATAATGTGCAGGTAGAAGTTTCTACTGTCCTTATCCCAGATTTAAACTGAGTTTAACTGTATGCTAGCTTTAAAAGTAATACTTTTTGCTATATTATCATTATTCTACCACTATTCTCAAGCTTAACTTTATACCCGATTTAAAAGTAAAGCCCGTTATGTTGCATATATATTTGGGCCATATGCGGTGTAGTTTAGATTGTTGAAACTTTAACGTTTGGTTGCCTTAGGGATTAATAATAACTGGTGCATTATACTCAATTAACCCAGTATTGCAGATATTATTATACTCTGCGCAACATTTTGTTATTTTATTAAGTCTGTCAAAATAATTGTGAATAGGTGGGGTTAACAATACTCTTCTGAACTGTTGCTCAAATTATTGATTACTCAATGCCCAATAAAGCTCTGATTTAGATTTATCGCGTTCTTTGAGATCACAATCTACAATATACCTATAAGAAATTAGTGAGTTTGTAGGTTACGAGATTAAAACTTACCTGCGCCGCGATTATAAACGCTATCTTCATAGGTACATATCGAGACGGTATAACTACCATCGATATTTATGTAAGAAAATGCATATATTTGTTTGAAAATTCAAAGTATCTTCGCCGGTAACATGTAATTGAACATGTTAAGAAAAAATATGGTAAACATATTATATTTTTACTTTGTAGGTGAAATTGAAAATAAATGTTAATTTCTCATTGTAATCGGGGCCCTGGGCTGGTATTCTGAACGGAATTGCGCGCGAAGAAAGCGTATAATTAGTACGTAAATACGCGTTAAAAATTCATTTTCTACGCCCGCCTTTGCGTTTAGAATACCACCCCTGGTGATTTATAGATCAAAGATTTGGCTGCGCCAGCGTAAACTTAAAATTAAAGAGTAGGTATGTATTATCTTAAATCAATATAAAAAATACGAAATATCTTGCAGACACATAGCGCATGGACGGTTGGGATTTTTTTTTTTAAAATAAAAATAAATATTTGCGTTCTTATGATTTACCCAAATATTTAATTTTGAGGGCCATTTTCAAAGAGTTGTAAATAACTCACTATTAGAAAATGGAATCAAGTTGGGGTAGAGTGGGATTCGAACCACAGACCTTTGATCCGCGAGTCCGAGACACTAGCCACAGGACCACAACCCGATATTTTAGTTCCTCGTTTCCAATTATAATTTAATTTAATAACAGATAACAGATGTGAGCTAGATTATAGCACGTCTTGCAGCTACAGAGCGCATAGACGGTTGGAATTCTAAACCCTGTTTATGAATTTTGAATTAGAAATAATTTTATAGTTTATGTCTTTTACACCGAGCAGGCCATGCCATTGTGGGATTTTTTGTTTACTATTTTTACTGTTTATATGTATTTCATTGCTATGTAATTATCCGTTATGTTTTTAATACTCTGTTTTACCTTTTATGTATATTATAAAAAAAAAACAAAAAAAAACATAAAATATATATTTTTTTTTAAACCAGCCAATTACAGGTCTTAAGCCGTGGTTGCCTAGACCCCTTCTCTAAAATGTTCTTCATTTCTGTTGTATTATATTAATTTAAGCAGCTCCCCAGGGGGTTGAATCCAGTCCTTGTCTCCGAAAAATCGACAAACTCAAAACATTGTTGATTAAATGAACAAGTTATGTTTTCTAAATACCTGATACTTCGAATATCTTAACATATCGAATAATATTAGGATGGAATTTTCGGTTAGTAGGTACTAGGTACCACGATCAGATTCTTCCTCACCTCGCAATCCTCGCATATTGATATGAAACATTCGCGGAATGCCATACTAATGCGAAGGAATACAATCCCCGCTTGTTTGTTGAAGATACGATTTATATGGCGCGGCTTCTTTGAATCGACTTCCTCGTATTGTTTGGTGTTGATCATAATTGCGTTTATGAATACATCGCCACATGAATTATTTAATTTATTCATAAATCAACAACACTCTGTCCCTCTTCCCGTAACAATCAAATGTACCATAAATTATTTTAACGCTCTATATCAGGAACTAATCGCATAAGGAAGCTAATAAATAAATATTAACCATTTGCTTCCTGATGGTACAAATTTGTCCTGTTATAAAATATCTCATATTTATTTATTATCACATTCTAAACATAAAATTATTCATGGATACAAAGTAGCTTTGACTGTCTAACTAGGGTTTTGTACCCCGTTCTAAGCTAGTCAAAAAAAACAAATTGTAATCAGTATATCAAAACAATGAATAAAGGTAAAAAATGTAGTGAAAAACATAGTATAATGCATAGCAAAAAACATAGTAAAAAATGTAGTAAAAACATAGTAAAAAAACATATTTTTTAAAAACCCAGTAAAATACGTAGTAAAAATAAACAAAATAGTAAAAGACATGTAAAAACATTTCAAACCCAATAAATTCTGCAGTAAAAACAAAATACATCGTTAAAGACATAATAAAAAATATATGTGCATAGCAAAAAACACGTTTTAAAAAACATAGTAAGATACGAAGTAAAAAGAAAAAACATAGTAAAAGATGTAATTAAAAAAATGTGTATCTATCGTTAAAAAAACATATATAATGGAATAAAATGTAACGAGGATCTTCAAAAAGTCAATCAAAAAATATATATATATATATATGTCCATTCAAGTTTGTAAGTGAAAATTCTCGATGGAAGTTCAATGTGATTTATTAAGAAATAAAAGACGAAAGAAAAAAAACTAAATTGTGGATTAAAGTATTACTTGTCTTTTATTTCTGTAATTCATAACATATCTCCTATTATTTTTGGCTTTTTGAGTAAATTTTCCGATTTTTCTCGACCTAACTCGGTAACCAAGTTTTTACAAATTTATTTAATTAAATCCGGGTCATGGTTTTGCAATTATGAACATGCATTTCATGTAACTATCGCAACTGATTTGGACATTTTTGGGTAATTTTGGCTATTTTTGAATAATTACTTCCAAAAGTTGTACCACTGTTTTGTTTCTATATACTATGGAGTTAAAAAAAAACACGTAAACTATAAAATCGTTTTTAGGCCATAATCAACAGAATTTCAAAAGAAAAGACAAAAAACCTACTAAAATCTATGTTCGGGGATCATAGGTTTAATTAAGTTTGGTTGCGAGAAGTGAGTGAAATTATTTCTATCGATGGAGTTATGTTTGTTTTGAACGATGTAATAAATTATATCAATAATTTTAGAAATCCTTCATTTGGTTATGCCATGATATTATAATTGTTTTATTATTCCTATAACGCTCGTTATTGAAATTTATTACTTAAGTAATTATAACATCAATTGAAATCTTCAGTTTTAGAACAGTTTGTGTTCAACCATTTGGACAATACTTGACCTAGAGTTTTACTTTATGATTGTTCACAGAATCGAATATTTATTGAAATAAGTATTTCTGTATTTTAATCTGCCAAATGTGTTTTAAAATTGGTAGACTTGAGATAAATCAATGATAATAAAAATAAGAATTATGGATAACTTATATAGCGCCATTTTCGTAATATAATACCTCAAGGGCGCTTTACAAAGTGATTATATAAAGATATAAATTTAATTTTAACTTTTTAATATAAGAAAAATAATGTACTTTGTCACCACATGCTCAGAATTTATTCAAATGATTTAGAGAACAAGTGGGTTTTAAGTTTCTCCCGAAACATCACTTCACTCTCACAGTTCTCTGCCGGGAGAGCATTCCATGCCGTAGGGCCTGCGACCGCAAATGCGCGTTCGCCATATTTAGTGCGCTGTTTGCGTAGAGGTATAATAACTTATCCTTTCGACGTTGATGTAGCCGATCTAAGCGTAAGACGTCTGTCAGCTAGTTCATCTGGAATGCAGAGTTCCCTTAAATATTCTGGAGCAGAGTTGTGCAGTGACTTATACATGAGCCAACAGAGATTGTATTCCACCCTATGTGGTAAACGTAGCCAGTGTAATTCCCGAATTAGTGGAGTAATATGACTGAACTTAGAGATTCCAAAAATAGATGTATCAAATTCAATCATATCTCACAGGGGAAAAAATGTACATACTTATTTTAATATGATAATTATGATGATTCTATTTTTTTGTCTGTTTTATGTTTCTAACTATATATGTATGATTTATATTTTCAAAATATTCTATTTTATTTTTATCATTATTTTTATTATAATATTGTAATGATACAAAACCTTTATTTAGTTACCAATTTAAAATACTCGGTACACATTCACTTATGTATTGGACCAATAAGCGCTTTCACCCTCTAATGGGCATCTTCAGACTGGAAACTTTTATATAGTGTGAGGATGATTGATATAAAACTTCTTATGAATTTTATGTTACATTGTATTTTTTGTTGTTAATTATTATTTATTTTATTTTATTTTGAATCTTGAAATAGGGCACACATATAAATCTTCTTATGTGTGCTCTAATAATAGCAGCGTGCATAAGTTTCGAATATTCAAAGCATATCCCTTGTGGTCAAACATTTAGTACATATATTTCATTTATAAGTTGTTTAAGTTAGGAAATGTGTAACAAATGTAAATTAATATTAATAAATAAATTCAAAAGTTTGGGTAGGTTAAGATAATTTCCACACAAATTTTCCCTTCGCATGTCAATCTACTTTTAATGCGAGTAATGAAAGTAAGTCACTATTTTTTACTGGTTTTTTGTCGTTAAGCATCCAGGACGTCTGTAAAGTTCGTTTAACTAAATCTGTGGATAGGTTTTCATATGCGAATGCTTTAAGGCTACCCCGTGCCGGGGAGGGGATATTATCTTAGAAAAGGAAATATTTTCTCTCGAGCCTTCGATAGCAAATACCGCCGCCTGAAAACATTTAACTCCCTTTTTATACGGGTAATTTTATTAATAGCCCTATTGGGTTTGACAAACGTTCGTGACCGGCCCCGAATTCACTTCCGGCCCGTAAATCCCGCCGAACGAGACCCCTCGGCCCGGCGCGAGTATTTGCCGCCGTGTTTTATTTGCGACCATATTTTGTTTTGAATATCGCCAATCGGCAATCGACCTGTTTACCGACTTGGCAGTTTGGCACCCCCAGCCCCGTCCCCTCGCCCTCCGCGACCCATTAAAGGCCGCTCCGGTTCACGGAGTATTGTTCAATCAAGTGGAACAATAAAATGCTTTTGTTTTTCCTTCAACTTTTCTTTCTTTTACAACAATGGATTGTATATCGGCTCAATTATATCGTTTGTCTTACGGTTCCCATAATGAATTCAGTTCTTGTAATGAATATTTAATAATGTTGTTATTTAAGTTTTTATAACTACTAAACGATAGGTATGGTATTTTCCCTAGTATTCGCTTAGTACATAGGTATTTATCAATTCATGGTTTCCTCTTCGTTCTAATTCTGAAACACCCTTTTAATTTCCATCCAAAGTGTCTCTTTCTTCCCTAATTCAAAGTGTCCATGCGGCTCGACCGTGGAATCATCTCCTGTCCAATATCAGAGATGTCTCTACTTCGGAGTAATAGTTTTCTAGAGGAGCCCTTAAGCTCTATTGCGGAACATTGTAGAACGAAGGCGTTCCAAATTCTGTAAAACAGAAAAAATCAGAAAAACAAAATACATAATGATCAAAATACTCGTATACGTATCGAAGCAGTGGCAAATATAGAAATTAAAAAAAAAAACATTGTAACAATCTTTACCATTACAAAATAACGTATGATGGCAATTATATAAGTATATTAACGTAATTGTTTTTTGTAAAAATATGGTATGGGTAAAACATTGAAATCGTACCTGAATAAGGTTTCAGTCAAAGTACTCGTAAAATAAATGTTTTTCTCTAAATGCGTCTAAATGATATATATGATAATTTTGTAGTTAGGGATTGGTTTTGGTTTGAAAATATATATAACGTTTCTTATAAAACTTTCCAACCAGTTTTTAAGAATACGTGTTGCTAGAGGTGCTTTTGAATTATTGCTTGCAAGCACGCTTTTTGAAAACACTTAACAATTTCGTATTGGCTTTTGCCATATGACTGCGGCAAAGCGAGGAGACTCAATATTGTATTCGAGGAAGATATTGAAATTTCACAAATTGTAATATTTATTTGATACTGTAATTGGCTCTAAGTAAACTGTTCGTTTTCTCGCTATTTACCGAGTTCTGAAGGACGATAGAAGTTTCGTATTCCCAACTCCAATAACAATGGCGACGAAAAGTTTTATTAAATATTTCCCTTCAATCGTAACACGAAACGATTTCTTCTAAATTTAGCCGAAAATCCAGAGCGCTTTCAAGTATACTTTTATTTTTTTCTTTTACACCCTCTACGCGGGATACAGTTACAATAATTGCATAGGTTATTGAAAGGTCATATATTCGTCCGCTACTTGGTGTAGTTGTCATAAAATTCAATTCACATAAATGATTTTCGGGTTTAATTTCCGTCCAAAATTACCCTTATTTACAAGCTATTTTTACATCTGCTAGCTCACGGATTTTTATTCGACGGTTTGCCATAATCATATCACGGATTTTGTTGACGATTTCTGGTGTACTGGCCATATTGGTGGGCCCTGGGTGGTCATCATCAAAAACACTCGTACGACCACGAACACATTCAGCTTTACAAAATTTAACTGTTGCTAGCGACGCTGACGGTGCAAACTCGCCATAAACATCATCCAGTTCGGCTTTGATTTCTGCATTGTTTTCCCCTTTTTTGCGAAGGAACTTAATCACTGAACGATATTCGCCTTTTACTATTTTTCACAAAACACACAAGTTGCTTGCTTACGACGCGCGACGGCCGTAAAAACCAAACTAATTGTTCTTTTTGCTTCAAATTTTGACAGACGTCATGTATTAGATGTCAGATGTCAAAACCAATATGGGGTTCGTTGTCACGTAACGCCATCTATCGAAGGCTAGCTTCTCGTCCGCCGACCCTCGTATATAGTAAACCAACAGATGCCTCCTATTATTTTTTTCTACACAATATATATCGTATGTGTGAATTAAGTTTTTCATTAACATGCTAATTAATTTGTCACTTTCTTTAGGCGTGTTTGCCGATCTTTAGAAAAAAAATTTTTTAAAAAAAGATTGTTGGTACAAAATAATCGACTTTATTAAATTTGACTGTGATATTTAAAAATGGTAACATAAATTACAGACCCATATGTATTTAATCTACAATTCCAAATGTATGTGAAACGTTTGTACTTAACAAAATATTTTCTCAATTAAGACACAATATCACTAGTTTAACAAGGTTGTACTCCCGGCAAATCAACTCTAAAAAAATAGATTATTTACGAAAATTATATAAATGGTGCTTAGCATGGAACATGTCAATTCAATTCCATTTACACCGGCTTTTCGTTAAGCTTTTGGCTTTTGGCCTCACCATATGTAATTTTATATGAATAAATCAAATTAAAATATGCTGAGTTTTATAACAAGTACGTACCTATATGACCGTAAAGGTTAATGATTTTATGTCTCAATCATTTTAGCGTCAAGTGGAATTCCCACGTTGAATGAATGTATTTTTGTTTAGAAAACTAATAATACTTTTTTGAAAAATTAAATGTGTTAGATGACCCGCCATTTTCCCATATTCTACATTTTAATTTACAGCTTCAAATGCGAATCAACTTTTATATTCCGAGAATCCATTTTTTACTTACTTAAATACGTTAAATTGATTCAATTACTTTCAAATGCGTTAATTTTTCTGCAAAAAATAAATAAATGAAAATTGCTACAGTGAACAGTGATAAATTTCCTCGAACGTTAAATGCAACACCCCATTAAATACTACACTAAGAGAAGGATAGTAATATTTTACTCGTCAAATCATACTTTCGAACACGCTTAAATGATATTTTAAATAATCACTTAAAAAATGCTTTCAAAAATGACTGTCAAGTGCTGTAGCATAGTTTTAAGTGTAGGAGGAATACATAAATATATAAACAATTTCACTAGCGCTAGTTTCAGTTTTATTTTAGCTCTGAACCGCGATAGCCTCGTTTCTGTGTACCAGGTCATAATGACACATTGCCATCTTCCGCTGCGGGCGGGGGCGGAGGGAGATAACGACCCTCGCAGAGTATTTATACCGAGAGGCGCTCTAAAGCCTTCAACCTCGAGCGGGACTCTGACCTCGGAGAACTGCATCGATAATAACATGAAAATGATAAATGCTTTTCGATATTTTTCTAGAAATTAAACCCCTCGGTTTGCTTTTAGAAATTCTTTAATCCTGTCGGTTTTTTCCGACTCCGAGTGAATAAAGAATGCAATGAATTAGAACTAGAATCAAAAGTGTCTTGATGGCTCCTCTCGAGCAAAATGACTGGAAAGGGAAATCGAGTGGAGATGAATCCGCCTCGTCGTATAGTGGTTGGCGCGGTTGCCCCCAATGCTCGAGTTCCCGAATTGGATTCCTGGCAAGCATTAAAACCGTCGGTCGGCGTGCATTACCGCCAATAAATGTTTTTTTCTAGAAGACAATAAAAACTGTTTTTAAAATCGAATCTAACACATTGTTTACTCCGATCTGCGGTACTGTTCTTCTTCAGAAAGCTCGCCTACTATTGGTTCCACGCATGACGTATGATTAGGAAACATAAAATAAACGTAGTTATACAGGAAGTAGATAGTCCACAATTTTTGAAAAAAATCGATATTGCTGTTATCGGATGCAGTAGGGTCAATTCTATGTTCTGCTAAAAACAGCCAGGCCGCTTTTATACAGAAAACTGTAATAATCACCCTCTGAAAATAGTGTTGATCACAAAACCGAGATTTCTCTATTTGCAGAAAATACCCACAGCACTAGAAAAATCTTACGGGTGTATGCTGATGGGAAGATTAATGCCTCCAGAAATCAGTTATCTTAAATAAATCAAATGGGATAAACGCATAATTAGGATGTTGTCCCGTGGTCTCGGATTCACGGCTCAAAGGTCCGTGGTTCGAATCCTACTCTATCCCAACTCGTTGAAAATTGCCCTCAAAATGGAATGTTTGGGTAAATCATAAGAACGCAAATATTTCTTTATTCTTTAAAGGCGTTTTAATTTTATACAATCATTAATTTTAAAATACACGTAATGAAAATATAGGTTACGTTTTAATACATAATGTCACCTAATATATTTAACGTTTGAATGAGGTATCATTTAATATTAGATCAGTCTATTTTTTGTTGTGTGGTCAGCCGGATTTGACCAAAAATCCTCTAATAATAAAATTATTTTAAAAGTTATGTTAATAAATTAATAAGGTGATTATTTATAATGAAGTATCCTAAATATAAATATAAAATAACACTTCTATACATAATGTCACAATATACGTAAGAGTTTTACTACTGGGGCTAATGTATGCATTATTTATCTGTTTTCACAAAAGTGCTATTATCCCAGTTCACGTTTCTATGACTAGCTGCTTTCTGCATAACTACGTTTAAATAAGAGTTAATAAATTCCCCATATGAAAATGTAATTTTTGCTAAAATTGTAGATTGGCGGCAATCCACGCCGAAGCTGGTTTTACACTGTAATATTTCTTTTTCTCTGACCTGAACCTTAATCCTTAGACTAAAAATCTTCGTATAAAAAATGCTCATGATAATTTTGGTTATGATGACATATTATTTAATGGCCGGTGAGAACACAAAAATTAAAATGTGACTTTTCTTGAGCCACTGTATTCTGTGCTGTAATTCATCACTGTTATTGAGCCTTCTGACCTGTTGTAGTGCAGAAAAAGGAATATTAAAATGTTTATTTTATTTGGACAGTTTTTACGTAATGGTTTATCTATTTACAAATTACAACAGGGATGGAGAATACCTCAAATAAGGGAATATGGAAGTCTAGGCATTTACAGGGCTTATGACCTGTCAATGGCTAGTTTAAGTGGCCACTTTACACACTGTGTAACATTCACTATTTTGCCTATCTTTGAACATCCATATTTCTTCAACTCTTCCATTTGTTGATTTTAGTGAAGTTAAAGAGCTGAAACCTTTATTGTTGTGAAGAGATTCATCTGACTGAATTATTTCACATACTAGGCAACGCCTGAAAGCAATTTTCCAATTTTTAAACTTCTTCTTGGACCAGTTAGTTTCTTCACAATATTTGAGTTTGTCCAAACGTTTGTAGACAAAATACTGGATTTCACCCCCTCATGAGTCATTAATTTAACTAGCTTAGAACCTATTTTAAACGGGTTGCCGTAACATTTGTGTTCAGATTATTATTTATGTGTGTACAAGCAAATCGTGTTTCCGATGTAAATAGCGATAGCTACAACCCCTATTTATCTTGAAGCCATCGATTTCCAGGTCGGCAAAAACTAATTACGCACTTATATTCGAGACAAGTTTACTCTAATTTCTGATAAAGATTACATTAAATTACATGAATGTATATCTCAAATTTTGATAAAGATGTATGGACCTTGGACTTTAAAAAAGCTTTTGATACTCTACATGTAAAGACCATGGTTAAAAAGTTCAATAACATAGGAGTAAAATGTCAAGAATATGAATTGATGATATCCCACTTAACAGATCGGAAACAATATACCTATATAAATGAAAAAACAAATTCAAAAGGGGGATTTTGGTGTACAACAAGGATCAATCTTGGGTCGTCTGTTATGTATATTATATATAAATGTATAATTTGTATAATTTCCCTTTCCTTTCATTGTATAATTTTAAAGGAAAAATAATTATGTTTGCCGACAACATAAGCCTGTTTTACACAAATCAAACTGAAGCATTTACTAACAAAGACATAAACAATGACCTAACTATGTCGACTAAATGGACAAACACAAACATACTTACACTTAATGAAAAAAGGCAATATTATAAATTTTGAATCTAGAAAAAAATGACACGAAATAGATGCTCACATTAACAAAGATCGACTAGTAATTGACATGGACAACTCATTTCAATAATTTAATAAAAAAATACTCGATAATTAGCATTATTGAGTCTTTTTTCAAAAATCAAAAACTTTGAGCCAAAAACGGGAAAAATTCCTATATATGAAGCCTTTGTCAAATCTGTACCATTTTATACGCAACAACTATGAGGAACAGGAAACCAAAATGACATAAACAGACTACAACGGCAGCAAAATAAAATATTGAATCTGACCTGACTGAAGATGACCACCCTTATCCAACTAAACAACTCTTTGGAAAAAACTAAACAATTGAACTTTTTCAACTAGAATCTTTGAAATTTATTAATAAGTTAGCCACTGATATGATTGTTGACAAAGAACTAAAACTATTTAAAACGTGGACATAATACAAGAATATCAGAACAATATCGCATACAACATTTCAAAACGAGACAAGGACAATCGAGACTAATAATAAACTACCATACAAAACTAAACAAAAGACTCGGACAAACTTTTCAAAGGGTGTTAAAAATATTAAATATCAACTACAATATACGAAAAATAAATATGTATCATTTTTGTAAAATGAATGTAATAATCCGTAAGGGTTTGTTTATAAATAAATATCAAGTAAAAAAAAAATGCTTATTTTTCTAAACAATACGAAAGTTTAACAAATCAATACAATACGCATAATAAATTATAAAAAAAATAATCAAACGCCTTTATCTCCTAAATTAGGTTTTATTCATCGGTTTCAATGGAAACGAAAATAATATATATAAATATTTTATTATTTTTTTAATTAATTTTTGTATTTTTGGTTTTGGTCAGGCTGTAAGAAATGGCTAGTGGCAATAAGTCCGCCATTTAGCCATGTATACCTTTGTTTTATTTCCGATTTATCAAATTGTATGTTATGGTTAATAAAGATTTGTTATTATTTATTTCATTTTTGACTATGTTCGGGCGGTTAAATAATACAGTTCTGTGTGTGAAATAGAACCAGAATTCTGGACAAGTTTTTTAGACTTTACGACTAACAATATGACAGGTAAAAATGCTGAAAAAGGAAATAGAGTGGAGATAATTCCGCTTCGTCGTGTAGTGGTTGGCACGTGCGCGTTTATTTTCATGCAAACATTTCTACGTACTTATTTTTTTTTATTAAATTGAAAACATTATACATAATTTTATATAATATTCCCAAGGAGTTTTTAAATAAAAACTCATTTAGGGACATACAGATAACAATATTTATTTAAAGACGTGTTTATATTTTAAACTATAACATTATTTACAAAAACAGAATAAAAATTATGATACACTACAAATTAAAAGGGTATGAAAAATATTGAGAAATAACAAAATAAACATAATACTAGGTATGAAAATAAATTCAAAATAATGTATACATTATACAATCTGGGTAAAAAAATAAAATAAAAATACAAAAAGTTTAAAAATTACATATATGTATATATACAAACTGAACTAGTACGAGAGTGCAAATGTTAAAAATTACAAGAATAAAAAAAGTTTTTTTTTAAATTAACAAAATATACGCACACCCAATACAGGTTAAAAAAATATCAAAAACGTATTAAAATTACATAATATGCCTTACTCATTTATGTATGTTAAGATGGTTAAATATTTAATATTACAATAAGTTTACACGTTTTATTCATCGGCGGTAAAATTATCGCTATTTTCGCGCCCTTATCCCTGTGAAATGGAACGTATCCTCCCGTCACCGGACGCTGGACGCTGGACGCTGGACGCGGAAGCCTCTCCCTTCCGACGTAATTATCTATCTCTAGGATATTTACTATTCGTGTCCTAGCCATTATACCCCGCAGGACTTTGCAGGCGGATGTTGAACCTTCCGAAGGATTGTTTGCCCGAATAATGTACCCTGTTTCCCCTTTAGTTACTGACGACTCTGACATAATCTCAAATTAAGTATTTTACACGCAGAACGAATATTAAATTGCAAGAAAGGCGGCATCTAAAATTGTAATGAAAGCTTCGCCATAAGTAATAAAGAAATAAAGCACTTTTCCCCTATTATCATATTAGTATTCGCGTTCTATGACGTCGTACGTGTTTTTTTTTTACTAAACCAAATCTTAATGAAGTTATTTAATTTTGCGATGGGTTGCGAAAATAGTAAAAAAGTTTCACGAGTAAACTTATAATTATATATTTTTTTATCGCATATACCCAACGATCAACATTCGTAAAATCGGCACAATTTGGGAAGGAAATAAAATCCATCTAGAATGTAGAGTTACACTGGATCTGTGAATATAATCTACCACAGTTATTGCGACACATAAATGTATCGCGTATTAAAGAAAATTAAGTATAAAGTTAGTTTTCAATTCGAGAGATATCGTCGCTCTAACCCAATAAATACGTCTAAAAGCTCCTGCGTACAATATATCGTATGATTAATTTATCTAAGGAACGGTGGAATTGGATATAATTTCTTACTGCCAGCACCGATTCGAAATGTATTACCTGTACGTTCAATCAACGCAAGTCGTTTTATTTCTTTTTTTTATTCAGAAAAAAAACAAATAACATATTTGTACATCCCACTGCCCGCAGAATTTAACGTGATTTTTTCTCGTCAGATAATGCCAATTTATTCGTCTATTTCACACAAACACCGGCCACATAACAGCGTCTCTGTCTTCTTTGTTGTAAGTTCTATTATCGTTCTCTTTCTAATACAGTAAAACGTGAAGAGCGTCATTCGGCAAACCCATTAATTGAAAAATATTTCATAGGTATATATTATATTTGCCCGTGATTGCATCGAACATCGAATGTCGTTTTGCTTATTAGAGGAATATTACGATCATCAGTCATCAGTATGCTTGTTTTAGCGTATCGCAATGATTTCGTTTTATTTTTAATAATGGTATTTCGTGATTATATTTGTAATTTATACGAACTGGTGCAAGGCGAGGAAACGTAACCACCGACCACGGTTGCTATGCAGAAACAGCAAAAACTGCCGATTTGGAAACGCGTTTTTGCATTAACATCAATACCCATGATGTGTAATGAACCATTCCGAATCGAATAGCGTACGTTTTATTTGACAAACGAGACTGACAATGTGACTAATGTTGTAAGTTGTAAGCTTGCGGGCACGGATGTCTCCATCTTCATAGACTTATTTTATCTATATTACGCGTTCGCTATTCTTCATTTCGTGACACCTCTATTTGATTATAACATCATTTAAAATGTGCCGTTCAATAAAATATAACTAATTATTATAAAACGAAATGAAATTTGATATTATTTTTGATTTTCTACATTGTTAGGTATCTTCATTTTTCGCCTCTAACTGACATGCTCTTTTTAAACCTACTTTTTTCTAAAACTAATTAGATATGTAGCTTAAGGTGAAATCCGCGCATTTCACTGTCGTAATCATCTTTGCATTAATTACAACAGAGATGGAGAACATTTAAGATAAGAATGAATGGAAGTTTAGGAATAATTTACTGGTCTAATGACCTATCGTTGGCTGGTTTAAGTAGCCACTATACAAACTTTTGGAAATACTTTAAGAAGTTTATTTATTTATTTATTTTTATTTATTTGTTACTTAACGTGTCCGGCTGAATCATATCCTGCCACTCGAATATGCAAATGACAAGGCGATATCATTTGCCACAATTAGGTTAGTAAGTATTTATTTGTTTTACGTAAACGGCAAAATTTTAAACTTTTTTTGTAAAAGGTTCTTTGAACCGTTGATGTATAAATAAATAAATTGCCTTTATCATATACATTAAACATAAAAATGTTTTTAAAAAATATGCGTATAGTACCTACCTAGTTTAAAAAATACATTGCCTTGATCATATACATTGAACATAAAAATGTTTTTTAAAAATATGCGTATATATATATATATATGTGTGTATATGTAGTACCTACCTAGATAAAAAAATACATCGCATGACTATAACAATTGTAATAAGTAAGTACATATAAGTAACTAAAAATATGCACAAAAATGTGAAAAAGCAAGAAACATTTTTAAACATGTATAGAAAATTTGAGAATTATATTGCGAGAAAATAAAGGTTCCCTTTTTTCGTGTTAACCTACTATTATTATAGCGAGGGTTTCATCACCATACTAAACAAGAGTTACGCATTGATGTTACCCACATACTTGTCTAATATTTTCGATTTTAATTACAAGCTCGCTCAAAATGATTTGTAATACCTATTGAAAATTGCATATTTTTGGCAATTGATTTTTTTCCTAATTGTCGTCCAGAGTAACTTAACTGTTTCCGAATGAACTGCTATAATGTGGTCTTTTTGCATATCCAATTTGGAGATGTGCATAACGTTGTATTTTATTCGCTATATTTGAACGTGTTGGCATTAAAACAAATTAGTAACGACGTGATGGTGAGTGAACACGTAACTGTTAGTATGGTGGGCCGCTCGGAACTTGTTACCCGGCACCTCGCTACCTCTGTCTACCTCTGTACCTCGGTGGCGGCGCGGCGTCTATACCCGCTGTCGCACAGGAGCGGTTCCACCGAAAATATTTAATTATGGCGAAAAATTAAAAAAATTAAGTTTTTATGTGATTTTTTTAAAATGGGATATAACCCGCTACACTTCTATTTAAGTGGCTTGACAGGTGGTGAAAAAGAGAAGATATGGAAGGAAGTTATAAAAAATACACCCCAACACCAAGACCAATTGAAAAAAAAAGTTTCTTAATGTAGTAAAAACATACACAATTTTATACCCATAACAGTTATTTATTTTAAAGATACAAAATAATGGAACTGATTACTCTCATAAAATGTACATTTAAAGCACATGCTTTGTGGTTATTTGTCATAATATTTTTTACTTATATTTATTTAATTGCAGACCGCTTTCGGAGTTGCATGTGCTCTTTTACCAGGATATAATTGAGAAATGAATATAATCCTTTTATATTTTATTTTTTTACCAGTGTCTACGTAGTCTAGTACATATGGATGTAATAAATCAAGAACATCATTATAATGTAGTAATTGAATGTGTTTATAATTAGATAAATAAATAAAGTTTTTATGATTTTTTTTAAATGGAAAATTTCTGAAGTAAACCCAACCTGTATAGCTATTAGTTTTTTCCATATAATATAACGTGTGTAAAAATTCCAAATAATATTTTATGGGATGACAGTACTCAACGAACTGAACAACTTTCCCCAAGGAGTGTTCGAAAACCGAAAAAAAATTCTTCATACAAAGCGTGCTTCAGCTATTAGACTAATTGATGGAATCATTTTTATTTTTTATATTTTTACATTTTTGTTCCTTAGGGGAAGTTAATTTATACTTTTGTTACATTTGTAAAAAAAAAAGTTTCAGAAATAAAATTGAATCAAAAATATTTTTATGATAAAAACTTTTTCTGGAATATATTATAAACTAGCCGTGTATTATACTATTCCGAATTACCTTAGTTATCTTAGTAATTTCGGAGAATTCAAACATTTCGGTTTGATTGAACAACAAACATTCAAACCGCACGGATTTATTATTTAATTATTTAAACGCTACATATAAGAACATTTTAATTGATTGTGAGTTCCGAGGTGTATATTATGCAACTTTATGCAGTCAGGTTAGTTATTTTGATGTCAGGCTAAACGTCATAGCCCAAATCATAACGATGGTAACAACACTCTCTATTTTTTCCGACAACATTACATCATCTTATTTTATTTATTTCTTTTTTTTTTATTTGGAATTTTTACAGCTATTACATAAACAAAATAAGTAGAAAAATATTAACAATGCTAAAAGCTAATTAAAAAAATCCACTGTAAATATAATGACACATAATATATAGGAAAAGAAGTTTCCTAATTGTATTTGTGTGACGTTTGTATTCATGTGTATGTGAATGTGTGTGACGTTTGTATTCATGTGTAGGTGAATGTGTGCATGCGTGAATGAATGAGGGAGAGGATACATGTGCGTGTGGGAATGACACTTACAGTAAATATTACATTACTATTGAAATATTTTTTTAATAGGATAAACATATTACCAAATCATGTAAAAGATTAAGGACAGTTGTAGACAGCATGTTTAGAATTAAATATTTTGTACCAATAAAAACATTAAGACTTATTTATCAATCATTAGCGGAATCAATTATTAGGTATGATATTATCAAATGGGGCCTTTCTTGTAAAACCAACATTAAGAAATTAAATTTTTACAAAACTCGGCTCTTAAATTAATCAACAGATCAGGTAGAATTGATAAGGAAGAGGCACCCGGGCAAAAAGCGAGGGTGCCTGTCTGTAAATGCTATTCTATGGCTCACATTTGTTACTAAATATCGATTTGATAGTAACTACGAGGAAAGGTATATACATACACATAATACAAGGCCAACACGACGTGAAGGCTCGTCAGTACCGAGGTTTGTTAACAAGTATGGCCAAAGAACACTTAATTATACAATTCCTAAAATTTTCAATAAGATTCCTAAGCAGATCTTAAAAGAAAATGTTGACAAAATTTTAAAGAAAAAATAATTAAATGGCTAATATGTAACAAGGCTTTATATTGATTATTATTGAATGTTAACAGTCATCTATTTAATTTTTTGTAAAAAATACGTACGCTTTTAGTTCTTAATAATGTTTGTATTAATTTTTAAATTTATATAATTCCTCTAACGTTTTTCTTTGTAAAGGAAAAATAAGAAACCTGCTGACAAGCTGGTTTCGCGGTTTAGTGGGTTTCATTAATTTTCCTTTTATATTTTCTGTTCATGTTTACCTTCTTAAATACAAAAAAAAACTTTTTAAATTCATTCGAAGTCTTATCATTCTTTATACATTTTTCAACGTTTATATATAATGCAGTTTTGTTTTTTTTTAAAGTGGCAGCCTTATTCTATCCCTGTTTATTGTAATATACTTTTATTTAACACTATCGTGTTAATGAAGTATTTGGCCATTCCCTTGTTTAAATAATTAGATAAAAAAATAAGCATATTATATATCAGTCTCTTTTTTATTGCTATCCAATTGAGTTATTTTCGCATTTTTTCTATTTTATTAAATCTAACTTTCTTCAGCACTATTTTCATGGCTCAATTTTGAAGTACTTCCAATTTATTTGAATTTCCGTCATCGGCTAGAAATAATGCTAGAGAGTAATATAGTTTTATATATGAGTTCTGCAGTATTTCTATCTAATTTATTCCTTTATCTACCGGTAAATAATATTTTTTAGTTAAGTTTTTCAAAATAAATGGTAATGTTCTGGAAACTGGTCCCAGAGGTGTTGAGGCTGCAACCGAAATGTGTCAATTTTAATTACCCATCGTATTAACGCGTGCATACATTATGCGCACCCGATTCTAAAGCCTTAACTGTTGTTTTATTAACCGTACGAGCATCTCGCATTGTTTTATTGTCATGTATGGTTTATTCATCTGAGGAAGACAAAAGCAACAGTCGAGTGCCAGTTATTGCGGAATCACCAGCGAAAGTCATGGTCATGCATTTTACTATCCAAACTGTATTTGAAATAGAGTCAATATACCGGTCGTTTGTTCATTGAAATTAGAGAGAAATGCTTGTCCAAATAATATTATTTATTCTTTGACGCTCTAAATTTTGAGAAGCAAAAACATACATAAATCGTCTAGATCGTAGGAAAAGACGGATGTGTGAAAAATGCGACATTGACTTTCTTTTATATTTGATCTTGAAAAGGTTATAGGAAGGCTTTATTTTCCATATTTGAAAAATATGGGATATATATAACCAACCTAAGTATCAAATTATATACTTCTGTACTTTGTAAGTTGTGACATAAAGTGTCAAAAAAAAATTTACACCGCTGTGATGTAAAAATGAAAAAAATCACACGCGTCGTTGTTCTGCGATCATGACGAAATGATTTATGTATTAACAACAATCAATAGATTCTACAAATATAAAATATTTATGTTTTTTGTTGATATTTCTTGATAAAACTCCATATCCAAAAATATTTAATACTAGTTTGCTACATTAGCAAACTAGTAGTAAATATTTATGTTTCTGTTCCCTGTTAAAATACTTATTTGATTTTATCTGCAAAATATGTTAAGAATAGTATAAAAACTGTAAATGTTGTAAACAATTCACCAGTCTTGAAGATGCCTACTTAGGCGAAAGCGCTCGTTGGTCAAAATAATAAAAAGTAAAACTAAACCAAGAAGTTTCATTGATAAGTTAATTTTTATTTTATTATAATCATTAACTATTTAAATCTTTTACATAATTTGGAGTCATGGAGTTTTAAAGCAGATAGATATAGTATGGCATTACGTTTTGTAATACTTGTATATTACGATTTGTAACACGAATATAATAATTGTTCACATTTTTAAATATTTTTTTCATAATATTTGTATTTTTTTTTCTCTGAAATTGAGTTCAAGTAATCTGTCATTTTTGTTTCTACGGTACCAGCTGCTGTTAATGTCGTCGTTGTAAAACATTAAATTAATTAACGAAATTGCCAGTCGCATTACCCATATCGCGATGTAATTACATAAATGTATTTTGTTGGTTAATCATACTTAACAGAGCCATTTCAATGTGTTCGTTTTGATAAATTGACTTGGTTATTTTTATTTGTGATTTTTCAATTAACCTTAAAGGTATCGTCACACGAATAGTAAAAATCTACATTTTACATTCTTACAAGCTTTAGACCTGGACGTATTACCTAACTAGATGTATTTGTTCTACTTTATTTTCTTTGCTGCAGGTTTTGATATCAATGTATTTTTTAATTTTTTTTCACCACAACAGGCCAGGAGGCCTAATTACAGTGGTGAATTACATCACAGAACACCCAGGCTTGAGAAAAATCACATTTAATTTTTTGTGTCCTCTCCGGGAATCGAACCCGGAACCTTCCGTGTGTGAGTCAATTATCTTGACCACTACAGCATAGAGGCCGCCAAGTATTAAAAATTAAACTCTAGCAAATATTTTTGTGTCACTTTCGTCATGTTTTTAGCGTACTACTATATGAGTTTATTTGATTCATTCGTGTAGAATTATTGAATTACAATCTTGAATTAATAATTATTTTAACAAACCAACTATCACGCTGTTTCCGCGTAAAGGTAGACAGAGAGGATATAACATCATATCACTCTGCATACAGACCTCGCTTTCTCTACATTCATACATGTCCATTTTAAAATATTTGTTGGACCTGCTCTTTTTCTAACGGGATTGCTTATTTTTCACCTTGATTATTTTGTAAAAAGGTTACATATACTGAAAAAAATGTGTTCCTTCTAAACACTGTAGCTAGTGTGAGGATCTGGTGGGATAATTTGCTCTGGCGTTGTTACGAAACTTCTCCGAATTTAGAGCCGTCCATTCGCTCTGCATTTCTTGGTTTCGTCGATAATGCTTATTCCAGCCTCACGTCATGTATGGATCTCGACATTTGCGCACCTATCTTCACCATACATTCGCCTGAGACAATGCATTTCGACAGCATTCAACCTACTTTCATCCTCGTTTATCCGATTCCGTACTTCTCCTTTACATAAGGGTCGGCACCAAGACTCCATTGTGAATTGCCAGTTTTACTTCCTGCGACAAACATTTATTTCCACGTAATAATGATTGAATTTGTAAAAAGTACTAATAAATAACCTTGACTAGTAAGAAAATGTTCCTTTCTGTATTTCCTCTAAGTTTTGTTATATTTTTTTAAATAGCCTCCTGAATAATACCGCCTTTTTGTTTTTCTATTTAACACCGCCGATAATGTCCGTTTTATAATAAGGAAAATAATTTTAAAACCCAGCCAAAGTTGAAAGAATAATATTACTTGTGGTATTATTAAATGTACATTTTCCCTGTCGGCAGATGAAGAATACAGTTATAAGTGTGAAATAAAACAGAATCCTTGATGAGCGGTTTTGACTTTTGTTACTTTCAGGTAAAAATCTTGAAAGCGGCAATTAAGTTTAGATAAGCCCCGTATTGTATGTAGTGCTTAGCGCGTTCGCCTTCCTCTTGGGTTCGATTCCTAGGGAGGTTAAAAGGGAAGTGAAAAAATAAAATATGATAAAATAAATAATGGTTCGGGCTGTGGTTCCGTGGGTAATGTTGCGGACTCACGGATCAGAGGCCCGAGGTTCGAACCCCTCTACCCCAACTTGATTTCCATTTTCTACCAAAATGGACATTTTTGAGTCAATTTCATTCATCAAGACATTATTTTAGAATGCTATTTTTTTTTTTAATTTACAATTTTAATTTTCCAAATGTAAATCTTGTTGATACGTTTAATTTAATATTTATCTACTTTGTTATTATTATTTTGCACAATCAATTAATACTGTGTTTTTGTTTTGTTACAGGTAAGCGTTACTCTTTTTACGTAAGGTAAGTTACGATTTGTGTTCGAGATAAAACAGGTATTTACTTATGCGCTTTTTACATTTAAAACGAAGCATAGTTGTTTTTGCTATTCAAATTGCAATAAACAGTGTTCGTGTCAGAAAAATAAATAATGAAATATCTGAAATGAGTGAGAAGTATATATAACTCAATCACTATTACGCATCAAAATGCATAAAAAATATTTAAAATCAGTTATTGAGATCTTTATTTTTTGTGAAAATCTTCTCTTAGATACAACTGTGGATGAAATAATTGTTTATCTATCTAATAATAGTTAAATTCGCCCCTTCGACAAATCGCACCCCCAGAATTACACTACTGTTAGTCTAAATTGGGCTATTTTGAGTTATGAATGCAGTTTAACCACATTTTTTTATCACTGCATAGAATGTGGACAGATTTACCATGAATCCTTGATCTTTTTGAAATTCATCCATCTGGTGGGATAGAGAAAGAGAGCCTATTTCACTGCCTTATATAGCCTCTGCGGGTTTCTCCACATATAAACCAAAATATTCATCTAAAGCACTGGAACCTACGTACAAAGGAGCTATATGCACTATAATATTTTTATGTGTTTCCTTAAGAAAATAAGAATATATTTTAGTACTCGTATGATGCAGTCTAACATCCTCCATACGGACAATATTTGGGTGGAGAACAAAGTATTCGGTTTAGTCCACTCTAAGCTTGTTATGTAAGTAATGCGAAGATGCCTTTGTTTCTGGGTTCTTAATTGGAGTGTCTTATTTATTACGATGGAGGCAATATGCTAGCAGGCTGCAGACAAGCTGCAATATTGAAAGACCTAAAAAATCGCTTTATATTTTGCTTAATTTTTTTCATAGACAAAATGTCTCGGTTATTTTCTAAAGTCACAACCGTCATTCCTGCACATGTATAGTAATATTTATTTGTTTTATTTTATTCAAACAAATTTACGTATAACAAAATAATCATAATAAGGGCACAACACAAAAAAAAAAAAAACACAATGGAACGTGGAAGCAAAAAAGAAAACTAATGACGTAAATATTAATTTTAGTAAACGTCCGGATAACACGCATAATAGTTTATACATCTATGCAATGTCTCGCAGTAGTCTCCTGATAATTACTAGAACTCACCTACGCAAATGTAAAGATAGCATTATGTGATTAAATTATCATAAAATACACTCTTCGGTTTCACCGTGCTAGTTACTTTAAAACCTCGAGAGGTTTAGTTTACGGATACTTCACGCCTAATGATATTCAACGCGATTCACCATCCAATCGAATTTACACTTCTTGCTATTTCGAATCAATCCGGCTAACAATATTACCATAATTGTTTATTTAGTTATTATCTAGTCTCTATTACGAATTCAACGATAGTAGAAGTAATAAACATAATATTTACTTTGTACAACACGACCCTCGCGTATTCGATCAACAAGTACATGATAAGATATTGGAAAAGAAAATTGAAATCGTTTTATTGTCTGTTAGCTTTTTAACACTCAGATTTCATCAGATCAAAAATCATCGCGGGCTCGCGGATCAGGAGTGTGCAGTTCGAACCCCGCTCTACCATAACTTGATTTCCATTTTATAGCGCAGTTATTTTTGAGTAGTTGCAAAAAGCTTCGAAATGTATAAATTTGAATCAATAATTTCAAGAACGCAAATATTTATTGTTTATAAAAAAAAACTCATGAATTTTGTGTTATTTAATTTTCAAGTATAAAATATTATGATAACGTCAATTGACTCTCCCGGCAAGGCAGTGAGAACACCCCTTCACATAACTGAAAACCGTTTCAAAGACCGAGGGTCTTCCTATCGGTTTCGGTCATACTAAAAAAACGCCTGTGTATGAAAAAAAACAGCAATGTTTATTGAATTTAACTCTACTACGCTCATTGTCCCTTTCATTGTGAGTTTGACAAATTAACATAATCCCTGCCAGGCATATAAAACCGCTTCACGGCCCGTATACGGACTACGAAGCGGCTGTTTAAGACCACTTAATTTGCAGTATAAGGTACTTAACGCCAACCATCGCGAAAAACTGTTCCACTTTTTTAAGTATGAAAAGACAATTTCGTTGAAACGCGAGCTAACAATCGCGTGTAGGTACACTTAATAATAATAAAATCTTCAATACGGATTCTGTTTATTCAGGCCTAATTTTTTTACGCTCTACGTGTTCATTAATAATATATTATAATTTATAAAAAGTTATGAAAAAAGTGTTATATTTCACGTTAGCTCCTAACTGTTCCTATCAAACTGTAAATATACATATACGAAAGTATTCATTTAATTTTTCCGTACCTGCAACAATTATGTATTGTATTATATTAGGTTAAATCGCTTTTAGTTCACTTTATTTTATATATTTCGAACGCCCTCAGCGGGATCTTACATTTTGTTTTTTTTTACATTAGCATGTTTTTTTTTATAAACTGTGTAACCTACTATTATCAACAAATACAAATGAAAAAAATATGTAAATAAAACCAAAAAATAATAATGACTATCGAACACAAAATGGCTAAATGACCCAATAAAGTATTCTACCGTTGATAAAATCATTTCTTTAAATTTTAATAATGAACGGAAAAATACATCAATAGAGTTTAATTCATTGCCAAGTTTATGGTAGTCTCTGAATAGGTGAGTGAATATAATAATTAGTTCTAGATTAGTCAATATAAAATAGCGCTGCCTTTGTTGGTCGCGTACGAGTTTTAGGAACATTTAAAGTTATGAGATTCGTTAAATCAACGTCCAAACAGCCATATAAAATTACCAAATCACTGATTGTTTTTCTACTAGATAATGTCTAAAAGTTAAGTTCAGGTTATAATGAATTATTATCAACTTAACTAATTACCAAACCAAACCAACAATGGTACTCACCGCACCTCTCGATATCGCTGACAGACATGGAGTACATTCAAGAGGTTTTTAGTCAGCTCAATACCTTTCAGGAATTGTACACTGATAACAGCGGGAAATAGAATTTGTGGACTGTATAGAAATTGTTCATTCACTTTTAAGTTCTTCCGTTTATTTCTTCTACGAAGCATTTTACTTTTACTGTTGCACGGATACCGGTATCGTGTAGAGGATGATGATATGTATATTTTGGGCTGTTTATGTAACACTAATTGCACTTTGTCAGAAGTATGCAGATGCAGGAGGATATTAGTAGAACGATAAGTTCAGCTTCTACCAGCTGAGACAAATTGAATGCATTCGCAAAAAAATGCCGGTTTATGCCTCCTGTCAATGAATGAATGCGTTTGTAGTGTCTAGAGTCGATTATTGTAATGGTATCTATGCAGGTCTACCAATGAACAAAATGACTCGCCTACAGTCTGTATTAAATGCTGCAGCGATACTTATTTTCGGAATCTCTTAGTTCAATCATATAACTCCAATACTTCGGTAATTACACTGGCTACGTTTTCCACAGAGGGTGAAATATAAACTCTGTTGGCTTATGTATAAATCACTGCGCAGTGCTGCTCCGGAATATCTGAGGGAACTAGGCATTCCAGATAAACTAGCTAGACACGTACACGTCGAGAAAACCGCTATTGTCACAATGTTCTGTCCGTGCGCGTTCACACGAGGCCGCACGCTATGGCAGGGGTAATCATTGTCCTGCGTAAATTGCTTGCCCGTCTATGTCCCTGACGATGTCTCGGTACGATGTCCGGTAACAAATTGCCGTTTTCACGTGGACAATGGTCGAGTCCTGGGACATAACAATATTGTGTTGTTTACGTGTAAACGGTCTTTTAGTGTCAACTTTTTGTATCTCCGTCATATCAAATAGCTATGTACGTAACTTTCTATCCCACGTGTAAATTCAAATTACGAGCAACTTTCAACTCTTTTTCATTTTGATTCCCCGACAAAACGCCGCGTTGTTTTCCATATAAAATTTCTCTTCAAAATATTAAACTTTAAAGTAGATACTAACTTCTTTAATAAAATACGAATGAGTGCGGGATTGAGAACAGTTTTTTTTAAAACCGCCTTTGTTTCTTAAGTAAGGCTGCATACCACACACTTATGGCCCGCATGTGTCGGGAATATAATATATACTGTTGAAATAACAATATTGACATTTTTCATAATACTATCCCAACTTTTGCAAATAATCTCGTAGGAATAAATCTTAGTCAATAAGTTCACACTTACAATTTATTTTTCATTGCACTGTTAATACTGTATAAGTTTTTTTTTTACCAAGAAATGTAATTCGATGTAGTTTGTGTAATTCTATAGTTTAAGAAATATATGCATGTAAAATTGTATCGACGAACACCTTCAAATTGTATGTTTTCTAGTGTCTCTTTGTTAAATTTCCTTATAAAATAAAAAAAATAAAATAAACTTTCGTTTCTCCATTTTCAAACTTACATAATTATTAAAATTGCACTTCATAAAAAATAATATTTTCTTTTCAACCAATTATTTCAGGAAGCTGAACTTTTGAAGCTACGAGAAATATATTGCCAAAATGTCTTAAATATGTTTGTATGCGCCAACATTTATTTCCTAAAATTTTTGATGGGTCCTGACGAAGATTGAACAGTTAACTTGAAATCCCTTATTGTAAATCCAGACTTGGGCAAATGACTCATTTTTCATAGCTCTCAAACTGTTCAATGCAATTCATAAGGACAGTATGACAGAGATTAATTATTTGAATTTGTTTCGATTTATATTTTTGATGAAATTATGGAAAACAAAAGCAGATTTAAAAGGTTTTTATGGATAACTTTTAATTTTATTACAATTATCTTATTTTTATTAACAAAAAAATTGAGTTCATTAGAAAAATAAGTGCTAATATTAATTAGCACTTATTTTTTATATCTATCGTATTATTTTTTTAAATAAAATGTACCCACACAGAGGCCATGCCTTTGTGGGGTTATTTTTGTATTTATGTAAGTTTTTTCTTTATCACTTATGTATACCTATTGTTAAATGCAAAGAAAAAAATATAAGAAATAAAAACTAAGAGAATAGTAACAATTCTTTAAAGTTAATAGAAAAAAAAATATTTACGTTCAAAGCATTTACTTTGTGGTCAAATACTTGAGATAATGTTAGTAAATATTAGTATATGTATATAACCGCTTACCGACTTTTTATGCATACCGGTTTTAAGGCGTACCCGTCTCTTCGTCAGGACACTCACTACACCGACATGCTAAAACATAAATACACTTTAACCTTTAACATATCCGTAGTTTCATCATCATTCCCTTTTCGCACCCAACGTTGCATAGGGCACTGCATTGGTAAACGAATCGCAACGTATTTTCATCATTTTTGTTACATGAAGGTAAGATGATCAGTCTTACGCTTCAGATACCAGTCACGGGACTAGCATATATTCTAGTGTATAAACACTGTGGTATACATAGTATTTACGAAAAAATACATAACTTGCATGCCGAGTTAAAGGTTTGCATCCCCTTGAACGCCTTATCCCTTTTTAGTAACATTTGTTAAAAAAAAATAGAAGTTTTATTTAAATGTCCAACAATGATATTTTCATAGTTACAAAATTTTGACACTAAGCCATCGATCTATCATAAGTGGTAATGTTGGCTTGTGGGGGCATCAGAAGCCCCTTGCGACCGATTAAATTATTAAAATACCGATCAACGTGAAGCTTACTGCGGAAAAGCGACGCCTGGCGCCGGCCTGCATTGTCTGTACGGCTGTGCATTTTCGCGACCGTTTCAATTCCAACTCGGTACGTTCATAATACGCGAACTTCCAAACCCATTCCATTCATATCCTAGAATAATAATATATATATTTTTTTAAATTTTACAATACGCCCAAGGGGCATTTACAAAAATAAAATACAGGTAAGTACAAACATAGTCAGTTATAATTTAAAAAATAAACAACGCTCTTTTGTATTTATGTAGAAACAATATAAAGCATACTGCTAAGCAAAATAAAAAGTGAAACTTTACGTAGTAAAAAAGAAAAAAATATGGATATAAGAAAAGTGATTGAATTAAAAAGCAAATTGTAAATAACTTGTAAATAATTTAAACAAAAAATATATGTATACATATATTATAAAAAATTGGTATTAACTAATTAATGTTAAAAACAAATTTAAAAAAATAGTTTACAGTAAGTATATATAAGATAATAATATAATATATGAAACACGAAAATATTTGATACATTAATTTCAGAAAGAGATAGGATAATAATAATACACATCAAAAACAGAGAAAAACGTGCACGAAAAGAAAGTTTTACTATGACTTGATTAATTAGTTTTAAACAGTGCATTTATTTTTATTTTATTTTTATTTTATTTTATTTTAATAGCGTTTTAAAATGAATAATAGTCGTATTAAAAATGTCTGTATCACAAGTAAATTTGTTGGCTAAGGAATGTAAACGCGGAATAGGAGAGTGTCGTGCATAGTTAGTACCTACGTATGTACGCGTAGTTGCAAACAACTCCGTACTTCTAGTGACTCAATTCGGTGTTTTGATATAGGTATAGACTGAATGAAATATCTGGTTTCGATCTGGAAAAAATATAAGGTGACACGAATATTTTTTGTATTCACTATATCTTTTCATACTTTTTTGCATGAACTGTATTCAATATATATATATGGGTGGGGGAAACAATCACACAAGTCAAAATGCCTTACTTTTCAGGAGACAGTTTTTTGTGTCTCAAACATTGCGGGATCAGATCCAACACTGAAAGAATGATCTTTTTTTCCATACTTACAGGAATTGGATAATTGCTCATTATCGTTTAAGGCATAAAGTTAGAAAATGTTCTTCTTTAAGAAAAAAATTTTTTTAGCTGATAACGATTTTTTTTTGTGTAATAAAGTACATTGATAATATAATCCCCAATAACATTTTTTACTTAGGTGTTTTGGAATACGTGTGAACATATTTGCATACTGCAAGATGAGCAAATAAAAAATTGAAAAAGTTGACCTATGTCATGGTTCCCCCTCGCTCATAGATATATTTGAGTTCATTACGCTCAAAATTGGATCTTTAGAATTTTAAATAATACGTTTCATAGTTTTCAACAAAATTTTTTAAACTTAATATTACCTGTAATTTTAGATGAAATATGACATGTTTTTCAATTAATTTTATTAAATAAGAATTGTACCCCGCCTCCACAAAACAAAATACTACGTGATGCAAAGACTTATTATAATATATTATATTAACTCAATATGTTTTAGATTTAGTATCCAGTTGACACTGTCAAAATAATAAAATTGGATAATATTCATAATTAAATTCAACTTTTATACGAAAGCTTGTGTGTAATAAAACAAATATTTTGTGGTTTTTAAACAAAGTGTTTTTATTTTAATTATCAAATTTACTAACTTATGTATTTTATGAAATATGATAAAAACAATTCAATTTATTTTATTAAATAAATATTGTCAAAACATTTTTTCATTGCTTACATTTTTATGATAAATCAAGTACAAATCATATTTCACATATTTAAGTAAATCACCACTAATATTAATACTTGCACTATACTCGGATTTATGAAATCTGGCGGCTGACAATCCTTTACTGATTACAGTCCTTCCCAGAACCTTAGAATTAGTCATAATTAGTTTTTAATCTTAGATTTAGTCAAAGTAATATTCGTTAAAAGCCTGACTTATACGGTTTCTCAAATGACCGATTCATGAATGTAGTATGACTATAGTCTTCTGCCTTAAAGGACAATAAATCATTTTTATTTCTCAGAACCAGACGACTCTGGTCGTGGTTTCTACTTTAGTCCGGTCGACTTTATTTTTATTATCCAAGCAAATACTTAAACACATTCGTAGATCCGACGTCTTTTTCTCGTTTGGTGATTTAATCAGTTGGGAGGACATGGAAATTTGTGATTTAAAATATCCGCTATTAGATGTGTATCTTTTCCAAACCTCCAGCTGCATAATTTGAAGTCCCCTGGATTTGAAATTCAATTTCTCGGATCTAAGTCTGGCCCACGTCCCGTCAGAAGTTTGTTTACGCGAGGAATATTATGCGAGAAAAGGCGACGAGGGCGCGAGCGGGAAAATTTTCTCTGGTAAAACATTTTCAAGTCATGTAAAGCATTAACCTCTAATAATTTATTACAATTTAAACATGTGATTTGAAAGAGAGCATTATCTGCAATGTTTGCGTTTGCAGTTTGGTGGAAATTTAAATGTTTCACTTTGATGATACTTATTTATTATATTTTTATTAAAATAAAATAGCACAAACAGTTTTCATGTACATATTATTCACAGTGGTTTCATGATAATCACGCTAACATATTGGGTAGAATTTCATAATTAAAGAGCATACAAAAATTAAAAAATTAAATCGATTTTAAAAAGACAAGATTTAGCTAAGACTTTCATAAATACGAGTATATGTAACGCGATTGAAAATTTAAAGCAAATTTATTCATGTATTGGCGTGATTACGTTACCTCAGTCAGAGACTGTATACCTTCCCCCGCATGGGGATATAAGATCCTTAATTTTATTACGTGACCCATGAAAATATATCTTCCTTCACTAACGAATTCGTTACTAGACGATTCGCGTTTTTTCAGTACCAATGACACCGATCCCGGGAATGATTTGTGTAATCCTCAAGAATACCCGGGCCTTGCTTCATAGGTACATATTGTGAAGTTGTAAAATAAGATCGATATTTATGTACTAAAATGTCTATATTTGCATGAAAATTAAAGTATCTTCTTCAGTAACCTGTAACAGAATAAAATTAAAATAAAAAATTGTAAACGTTTTCAATTTTTCATTCAGAAAACTTCATTTTACTTTGTAGATAAAATTAAAGATAAATGTTAACTTTTCTTTGTAATACGTGTCTAGGGCTGCGATTACGGTGGGAAGCTAAGACGTCACATATTCACCATGAGAGTATAGTTGAAGATAAATTCTCTCGGGCAATTGAGAAAATAAACTACCGACCCCACTCCTTCAAGTTTTGATGTTAGTACATCGGTTTGTACCCCTCAATACGCATATCTACGCATCAAAAGTGACAAAAATGGTTCCGCCAAGCAATTTTTCCTTTAATTATTTATTTATTTAAATTTTCATTCGTTTTGAGGTAAGCGCTTTTTTTCTTAAAAGCCCATTAAAAATAATAATATAATAAGAGAGAGAAATAAGTAGATTTTGAAGTTGAATTGAATTCTGACATAACTGTCAGTTTTGAAAACAAACGCCTAGATGTACAGATAATGTGTCTATATTCTGCCCTATTGTTTTTTTCATAAACAAAAAATTAAAAAATTGAATTTATATTAACATATAAAAGCATCTAGGCGTAAAATGTTGCAACTGTAAAAAATAAATTTAGTTATTTTATTTTTTCCAACTGTTTTACTATCTTCCTGAGTGCACGCGTATCGAGACGTTAAAGGTGCCGGTTTTGTAATCGCTCGGTAGGTAAATACAGACGATCGTTAAGCATACCGTCTTGGTGATTGTCGAAAGTCGTATAAAAATCTTATTCAAGCGAGCATTTTTTGCTTGAATTGGGATTTATTTGAGTTTATAATCGCTTTAAAGTGGGCACTTTTTATCACCGAAACCTATTTAAAATATAAATGAGAACTATTTTAAATTTTAATGAAGTAAGGAACGCAGAATAAATTTTCGGGGTCATTCATTGGTTGGATTAGATCATATGACGCCGAGATGACAAGTCGGTGGAACGTACTGAAGTAAATAGAAATAGTACAGAAGTTAGGTGTATAGTACGTCTCCGCGGCACAGGTACGATATTCTGATTCGCATTAGACTGCGTTCGTCGCTAAATCGCACCCCCAGAAGTACACCGTGGTTATTATTTTATATTAATACATTTACGAAAAACCGTCCATTTTGCATATATATTGTAACGAAACAATCATATGCACTGTGCAGACATAAAACTATATACGAAACAATTAAAAAAATCGGAAAGACTAATTAATATAATGAACAACATTATGGGATCCAGGTTGATAAGGTGTAATTAATTTTTGAAAATCATTATTTATTTTTTAATTGATTAGTAAAGTTATTTAAATAACTACCAAAATTCGTATTCTAATTTCCCTTAACAAGTCTGATCATTCTGGGAAGAGGCGCCAGAAACCATAATTAGTCTTTTGGTTTCCGGGGAATAGAATTTCATTATTTCTTAGTCTGCGTGAAGGAACATTAAAACGTATTTTTCAGAGAATAGTCGGGACATCGAATTAACCAAGTATATGAAAGATGCAGGTTAAATCTGCATTTAATCGGCGTTTTGAAAGACTCGATAGATTAAGAAAAAGTTCCATATCGTTGTCTCTTGTAAACCCTAATTTAAAAGCGAAAACAAACTTTAACAAAAAGATTCTCGTTACTTAACTTCACGTTTTCAGTATTTGACTGTTAAAATATGAGAAAAACACTACCAAAGAATACTAAAGCTTGTGCTATTTCTCGCTCAAAAAAAAATCGTATAGATACGTTAGTGTTCTCCTAAGTAAGAGAAAAATATGCGATTAAACTGTATGTATAACTCAAAACAGGCAAAAAAATCTGACTTACGACAGTGTACTTCTGGGGGTGCGATATTTTGTTTTTATTTCCACTAATAGGACTTAACGTTCGGGTTTCCATATCTTCTTTGCCCAGCTTCCCCTTTTCTAACCTTTGACAGATTAAATTAAATTTACCTGTTTTTTTTTGCATTACGCAGCGTTCTTTTTGCCTAGAAAAGGGATGATCTTAATGGTTGGTCTTAGATTTTTTTACGTTATTCCGTACGTACAAAAGTAATAAAAATATCGGTGATTAATCTAATCACCCAACAACTAAATTTTAAGAAGTCGGACATATTTCAGGTTGCCTAAAGTAAGACGTGTACGTAAGTACTTAAAATAAAGTATTGTATAAAGGTTTTATAATTTATAATGAGTTATCACGAATTGTAAAGGAAGCAAAAAATATTTCAGCCTTGTCGAGTATATCATGTATCGAAAAAGTATAATTAAAAGTATTTAATACGTCGGTATTTAAATGACACTTTTTTTGATCCATTAAAATACACGTTTTTCTTGAAAGCTCAACCATCTGAATCTATTACAGCTTCCTGTTAGTATTATAGTATTGAAATTCGTTATTTTTCTGAATTTTTTTTTGTTTAATTTCGTCGCAATTCGTTCCATTTATTATGTTTTTATTTTGATGTATCTAATAAGTCGATGTAATAAATTTTTCAAGTATTACAACTAAATATATAAGCCAAAAAAGAAATTAACAAGCTTAATGTTTAAAAATCTGCTTTGAGACCGTTTCAACTTTAATTATATAATATTTTACTCTTCAATGTTTAAAGTATTCACATCTCTCCCTCGAGGATAAAACCCAGTACAGTTCTTTTCTTTAAAGATTTTTACTCTTTTGTGAATTTGACATACCGACCTCTTCGAATGACACGGTTTTACCTGCCACTGGCACCGTATTATCAAATAAAATAACTGATGAAAAAATAACCGAAGGGGAAACTCAAATCAACTCACATTGTTAGCTGGAACCGTGTTATTCCAAGGAGTCAGTTAGTCATTCAATCAGTCCAACCTCTAGTAAGATTTGATTCATTTCGACGAGTTGATCATGTCTATCTAATCCATTTAATCACATCCAGCTAAGAATTCACTTCCCTTTTTTCCTGAATCCAATGAAGTACTTTTGGGTTATTACCTTTCAGCGCAAATATCCCAAGGATACCAGATTACAAAAATCTCATTCAGGCAGCTTTTCGTTCGGCAACGAGCAATTTTTCCTTGTATGCGGGTACCGTCAAGGAGACTAGTCTTCAGATGCCGTGTGTGGTATGTAGTGGGCAAACTACCTCTAGTCGAAATATCTAACTTCAAATATAAAGAAAAACCATTTCTTCTGGGGTAGCAGCTAAAAGCATCTCATTAATACGGCGAAATGTTATCTTAAGCTAACACAAACGTAGGCTGTCTAAAGATCGCAACGTAACTTACACAAAACGGGATTGTTACCAGTGTTCTGCGAAAGTATGAAAGCGGCTCGCGGCGCGGCGCGGCGCAGCGTACCCGCTAGATTGCGAGCCTCGGTACTTACGGAGCCTAGGAAACTACGTTTGCACCGACTAAAAGAAGAATTCAACGTAGTTATGCAGAAAGCAGCAAGTCCACATTTTGAAAAAAATAGATATTGGTGTTATCGGACAGTGAGGTCAATTCTATATTCTGCTTAAAACAGCCAGGCCGCTTTCATACAAAAAAACTATAATAATCACCATTTGAAAATAGTTTTAATTACAAAAACGGCATTTATCAATTTGCAGCAAACATCCACAGAAACCTAGTTTTCTTAAATAAATTAAAGTGGATAAATACGTAAGTATTATAATATTTAGTCGGCCTCGTGGTGTAATGGTCAGCGCGTTTGGCTACCATGCAAGAGGTCTCCGGTTCGATTCCCGGCATGGTTGATGTAAAATATTTATTTTAAAGGGTGGTTTCACACTATAATATATCATAGTCCCTGGACTGGCACCTGAAGGGTAAGACTGATCATCTTACCTTCGCGTGACGTGAGTAAGATACGCTGCTATTGGTACACCAATGCAGTGCCCTTTGCATCATTAGTTGCGATTTTAATATTATAAATTCATTTATTTAAAAATACCTGTAATCAAAAAATATTTTAAAACGGAATGTCACTTCATGCATTCAAAACTTGAAAGTGGTATCAGTATAATTATCTTTGTCACAAGATCTGGCCGTTTTCTACAAAATGCATGTTTTAGGTTGTGTGGTCAGCCAGACTTATAATCAGATAAAAAATCACCAAAATTACTTTATTATTAATTTATTATTAATTAAAACGTAAGTAAATTAATTGTGTGATTCTGTACAATTAAGTACCCCAATATTAAAAAAAATATGTTCAATACAGACTGTTTTCTGCAAAATCGCACATCTTAGGTTATGTGGTCACCTAGAATTAAAAATCATTAAAACTGATCAAATGCGTAGTGAAATGTTTTTCGTATAGAGAAAAAAACGAGTGTATGCATTATTTATTATTTGTCATTCCAACTGTTGTATAGATTTGTTTATTAACTCGTTTCACAAAAGGGGAATTATCTCAGTTACACTTTTCTATGACTGTCTGCTTTCTGCATAACTACGTTCCATTGATGTCAACGTATCGTACTTTAAAAACAACACTCTTTGAAATGACTTCAGAGAAATAAGGAATTTTCGCCCGAGAGCCTACGTAGATTATTCTTCAAAGCACTGAAGATTTTATTTAGTAAATCAACGAGTAGTCCGCAAAATGGCGTCGAGCTTAAAAATAACGTATTTCTATACTACGGTATCATATTTTTTTAACCGCCTCGCGATATTGTGTTTAACACAATGTTTGGCTAAACTTTAGCCTAGCATAAGTCAGGTCAGGTCGGGGAAGGGCAGGTTCGTTTTCCGATTATAAGGCCGTTTACACGTAGACAATACAGTATTGTTTTGTCCCTGGACTCGACCATTGTCCACGTGTAAACAGGAATTTGGTCCCACCACCGAGATAGACGGGCAGGCTATCTCCGCGGAACGATGACTACCCCACCATCGCTCGTGGCCAACGTGTCGCTCCCAAAAAAAATCCAGTCTAAAATGGCTGCAGAAAATAATCCTTTTGATTATTTCGTTCGTCCTTTAACAATTCCAATACATTTCATTATAAAATTAATAATATTTTTCGTGGGTTCGCTCGTACTGTGAACTGCGGCCGAATTTTCGTTTTTTCCCAGCGATCTGTCCTGCGCGGTCGAGGCTGTTACGGAGCTGGGACGTTTTTTTATTTTATTTTTAAGGAATAACCCGCTAAGCCTCTTCTTTAGAGGCTTGTCAGCAGGTGGGAAATAGGATATGGAGGGAGGTTATAAAAAAAAAACCACAACACCCAGACCAATTGAGAAAAAATCTTTCTTGGATTTATTTCTGCAACTGGCGGGAATCGAACACGCGACGCTGGTTTTACAGTCATCTGTCTTACCAACTGCGCCACGGCACCTGTCATTACAATGTATCACAAACAAATAATATAATCACTCGATCCTCAACACAAAGACAACTTAAACAAATACAAACTAATACCACTTTCAGACAAAGGGATTTTGAGTATTATTCAATTAAAATCTATAACCTACTTCCACTATCTATTAAAACAATTGTTTAAAAAGGCTATAAAAAATGGATAGTGGAGCTAGGTAGAAGTAAAATGGATTGTCTCATTCGCCCAAACCAATATTGAATCAACCGCTCCACAAGTGTGTAGCTTATGTTCGGTTTTTGTTATTTTCATTGTGCGTTTTGTAATATAAATAATAGAGATGTACATATATACCTAGTCTTTAAAACTGTGAATATTTTGTTAATTATCTCTGTTTATTAAGTTAGTCTTCTTTATTTATTCTCTAATGTAAAAACATTAAAAAAAGTATATTGCTAAGTGTCCTCGGCACAGTGAGGTCACATTATTTTTATTATTAATTATAGTTTGTTAGAGAAAAATATGAATAAGTAAATAAATAAATAAATGAAAAAATTGTTATCATATCTATTGTGTTGTCCACATGTAAACAGCCCTTAAATTACCGCCAAAAGGTCGAATTCAGCTGCGTGTTAAATTTAATTTAAATATTTTCCTCCCCGTAATATAGTCATCTTTCCCATATGTTTGTAATCCTACATAATATTTGTGGTGATATTATACTCGTGTGTCTGTGTCAACTAATAATTCGTCCCAACTCAACACAGGACTTTTGGGCCTTTGGAGATGGGACTTATGTCTCAAAAAATGTATGTCACAAGAGTACCATAATAACATACATTATTAGATCAGTCTTCCTTTCGGCTTTTTCAAATGCAATTTGTTTATTATCTCAAAAAAGATCATTTATTATTAGTGATGAGTTTGATAAAATTATAAAAAAAGTTATCAATAAAACTTCTTGGTTTAGTTTTACTTTTTTATTATTTTGACCAACGAGCGCTTTCGCGTAAGTAGGCATCTTCAAGACTGGTAAATTGTTTACAAAATTTACAGCTTTTATACTATTTCTAACATATTTCGGAGATAAGGAGATCAAATAAGTATTTTAACAGGGGACAGAAAACATAAATATTTACAACTAGTTTGCTAGACAGTTCATTTTTGGGAGTTATTGGACCGAAATTGAGACCAAGCATTTATTATTTAAAATGTGGGAAAAGAAAACATGGCGAAACACAAAGAGTGGGAAGTACACATTTTAGCAGGTTAATTTAGTGCAAAACTTTAATTTTATGACGGGGAAGTTTAAATACCCATAGATGAATGACGGAATATTTTAGGATACATACCTAAAATACTATAGTAATTAATTTGGATATTTAATTTTTTGTTAATTAAATTATTTTAGTAGTAAATAAATAAATAAAACGGAACGTAGATATACACCGCAAGACAAATAAATTTACGAGTTCTCAAAAAAAACTAAAATTGACATATAATGAATTATTCTTGATATTTAATTAGTTTTTTTTATATTGTTTGACATATGTGATGACTACTCGTTATTTCAAGGTTAAAATAAAAAATCTTACTCATGAATTGTACTTAGAAATTGCCATTATATATCAGGTATCAGATTACCCGAACCTTAGAGACCCATAACGGTTCATTTATGGTCGAGTGTTTGTGATGGAATAATAAAAGACATGTTATTTTTTAATTCATATTTAAGAAGTAGGTTCTTATCGCTTTATTTTAAATTAAAGTATTTTACATTTAAACATATTTATAACATTTAAAAATATTTAGTACTTAGTAAATTCACCTTTATTTTTTATAACATGTAAAATTCTATTATTTAGAGAAGCGTAAAGCGAATCTAAAATTTCTGATGTTATTTCTTCTTCCCAAACTTGAATTAAGTTTTTTTTTAATTCCTCAATGTTTTTTGATTTTTTTTCCCGACTTTTTTTTTCATAATCGCCCATAAATTTTCTATCGGGTTCAAATCAGGGCTATTCCCGGGCCACGTCAACGATTTTAAGCCAATTTTCTCCTTGAATTCATTGATCTATAAAAAAACAATAAATTATTTATCATGTGGTCACAAAATGCATTTAAAAATATATATATTTGTACTCACAGTGCGGGCTCTATGGCACGGCGCAGAATCGTCCTGAAAAATTGGGTCCGCGGTATACTGCGTAATGTCCTCGATTGTTGGAATAATATGTTTTTTTAACACTTTTTTGTACTGAATGGCATTCATCGTACCCTGTACAAAATTTAGAGGTCCTAAACCGTATGCTGTCATGCACCCCCAAATCATCACGTAGGGTGAATGTTTAACGGTTCGAGTGACGCACGACGGATGATATCTTTCCCCACGTTTTCGTCGAACTATCTTTCTGCCGTCTGGACCAAAAAGGTTGAATTTTGATTCATCAGAGAAAACAACATTTTGCCAATCCTCCAAGGTCCAATTCTGGTGCTCTTTCGCCCAATCCAGTCTAGCCTTCTTCATTTTGTCCGTGAGTAATGGTTTCTTTGCGGGACTCCGTGCTTGGAAACCATGCTCCAACAGCCGCCTGGACACTGTTTTTACTGAAAATGTTGATGTGCTGGTAGACTGCACCTCTGCGTGTATTTCAGGTGCCGTTAAAAATCGATCGCGCATAACAATTTTTTTTATTAAGCGATCATCTCGGGCAGATGTCACGCGCCCCCGTCCGCTTCCTTTTTTCCGTTCTATGGATCCAGTTTCTTGGATTTTTTTTAATAAAAACCTCACTGCACCTTCTGAATACCCAACTCGACGAGATATTTCACAATTAGATATGTTTTCTTGCGACAATGTGATTATTTTGGATTTTATCGCAATCGACATTTGCTTTGCACTTTCCATGATTGTTGTGTTATGTTCACTCAAACGCGGGTAAAACAAGACTGTTGAGACATTTTAAAATGTAAATATTGTAGAAAGGTGACACATAGTGTCCTTAATTTATTAAACAAAAGAAAGAGGTATCGATAAAGGATTTCTTAGAAAAAGGGTTCAGTAAAGTCAAGGGGCGCGGTAGCAGGTAAACTCGTAATTTTTTTTGTCTTGCGGTGTATATTAAAGTAATGGTTTAAGTAAAGGAGAGTTCGATAATTCCAATAGCTGATTAATTATTACTGCATTAAGTTTAATTCTATTTATTTCTAATGATTCTAATTTATCTAATTTTCTCCCTTAGTTTTCAAAATATAATTATTTGACATTGTTTTCGCTGTCAAAAGTAAAGCAAAGAAAATTTAAGTGGGTTGCGAAATTAGTCCAAAATTAGTCAAAATTTTATCAAAATAATTAACTATGGAGTTTTATCAAGAAATATCATCAAAAAACATCAATATTTTATATTATTATGTTTGTAAGACGTAAATCACAACAAAAAATGGTCCTATAAAGGGTCAAATCAATCTCCGCATTATTGGTGAGTGTGCAAGGAAAATTTCATTTCCAATTTCCACCGTCCCTAGTCACGGGACGCTGAGAGGACATAGGGAGGAACAGACCTTGCAAATTATGTAGAGATGTGACCCATTGGGGTGGGCGGCCTATGATACGAATATGAGGGTCTACAGGCTGCACTATGTCGCAGGCTATTATTCTCGGTCGCGCAATAATTAATTTCCATTAGATAGCTATTTCTGTCTGATAAAACGCTTGCTAAGTATCTATATAAAAGTATCTCGATATAATCATAAAGTTGTATATTTCTTCAATGCTTTCATTTGTTGAGTTAAGAAAAGAAGACGTTTTTAGGGAAAATATTTCAATTTCGTAATACGACATACGAAATTAATTTATTAACCTCTCTATATTGTACTCTCATGTAATGTAGATAGTTGACCTTAAGTTGATTACCTATTAAATAACATGAACCTCGTCTATTGCAAGTAGCGCAATATGCGAGAGACATGCGATGCCTTTGATTATCAACTCACAACACAACACAAGCTATTTAATCAAATAATATAAACCGAAACCGCCCCCGTGGTCATCTTTTCTATTAATCCATCTTTTTTGGATGTCGCACGCGATGTTGCCCATAACCCAATTGTTCGCCTTAGCGCACTGGGCGCATGCGCAGAGCGGCCTGAGGGGCCTACGCATACATGGCCCCGCACGCTAATAGACTCCTAGGCTGTTAAGGCTGTAGTCTGGTAAAACGCACGCAAAATGAGCCATTTTAAAACTATTTTTTTTTTATCGCGCAATAATAAAAAATAAAAAAACATAAATTAGATAAAAACAATAAAGGTATTTGTATTGTCTCTTGTCACTCTTTTATAATAATTATCTCTTTGTAAATATAAATTTTCTTATGTTATGCTGTTAACAATGTGTAACATATGTTTTGATCATAGTTTTTACATCTTAATTTAATAAAATTTTAAGTATTTGTTTATATACCAATCCATAAAAGTTTATCTAATAATTAATGGTTGATTGGTTTAAATAAAGATATATTTTAAAAAAAAGAGCTATTGAAGCAATTTTGAGCAGTTCAGTTCGAAGAATTAATAGAAAATTAATTAATATTAATTAATTAAGAAAAATAAATCCGGTTTTCGTAATATCAGCATATGTTAATATTGTTTTTCTTTCGTTTTTTATCTTTTCATGGTCATGTCATACCATATTTATATGCTATAAACTTTTTAATCATTAAAAAAAGGAATGGCCCACGCTCAGACGCTGAAGTCTTTGTGGGCATTTTTTCCTAATTATGTTATAGCTTAATTTGAAGATGTATTTTTTTAAAGTGTTTTTTTGTTATAAAAATTCTATGTATACGTACATATGTATGGAAATATATATTTTTTTAATATTCGATATTGCCGGTTTTGGAACTAGCGCTACATCGCCATCGTTTTGGTGATGATATACTGGTTGCGGTCCCGTGGGGATCGGGAGGTCTGACGTTCGTCCCCCGCTCTGCCGCAACTTGTTTCCTATTTTCTAACACTGTTATTTGCAACTAAAATCAATTGCCCAGGCATTGAAACATTTAGGTAAATCGTAAAAACGCGAATGTCACTAATTAATTTAATATACCCCGAAGATGAGGGGGTACCTCTGACACAGTTCGATCCAATCAAACTAGGCAAATCCGAGTGTTTTACATACCAGGCAAGATATTGTCGAAGGATTCTTATTTAAATTTGTATTTTATGTTTGCATTTAATGTTTGCATTTTAAAAAAAGTCATAATAGTCTTTGCTATTTTTTCTCGTGCATTTTGTTTATCATTCTCTAATCTAATTAAATCGTTTTTCTTGTTGCTTTTTCAAAACCTATCGGAATAAGTTATTTTAATTTTAATAATGATAATGGAATAAATTCAAAATCGATCCAATCTAGTCAAAATAACAATTGTTAACAAATAATCAGCATGAATCACGAATAATGAATAAGAAATAGGTTCGGTATCATTTAACCATGAATAATCTAATTCACAATTATCAAAACATCCAAAAAAATTCATTATCCCTACCGAAATAAGATTATATTTTGTACTTATAAATTCTTAAATTGAGGTTTAAATAGCTCGTTTTTTTAATTTTTTAATATTTATCTATATTCCATGTGTATATGTACATATAAAGTATAATATTCTTATCCTTTTTTTAAGATTGTAAATCAAATCTTAGTTTTAAAAATTTAAGGGGTACAGTATTATTATTAGAATCGGGTTGTGGTCCTGTGGGTAGTGTCTCGGACTCACGGACCAATGGTCCGTGGTTCGAATCCCACTCTACTCCAACTTTATTTCCATTTTCTAATAGTGAGTTATTTACAACTCGTTGAAAATGGCCCAAAAAATTAAATATTTGGGTAAATCATAAGAACGTAAATATTTATTTTTCAAAAAAAAATTTTTTTTTAAACTTTGAATGTATGAGGTGGCATTATGTATTCAATCATGTTTTTAAATACAGGTTTTTTTAAATAAATTAATTTATACTATTATTAAATAAATAAAAATTCAATCTAATTATGTATTTATCCACTTTAATTTATTTACGAACTAGATTTCTGATCTTCTAGATCTTTCCGTCATACCGTAAGATGTTTCTTGTACTGTGTGTATTTTCTGCAAATTGAGAATGCCGTTTTTGTGATCAACACTATTTTCAGAAGGTGATGATTACAGTTTATAAAAGCGGCCTGACAGTTATTAGCAAAACATAGAATTGACCTTACTGCACTAGATAACAGCAATATATAATTTTTCTAAAATTGTGGACTGGCTGTTTCCTGCATAATGTTCAACTGTGCTATTTGGCATGCAGGTTTTTCGCTATATCCTATAAAATTGGCTGTGACTAATTATAAAGTTTGCATATTATTTTTTTACATACATAATTTATGTTTAGGAAGTTAAAAATTAACGTTATTTCAACAAATACCTGTCTAATTAATACGAACGGCGTGTTTCCGCAGTGTGTACGCAGCTATATTGTTAAAATGGTAAAATATGTATAATCTTACGATCCCTGGTTGTGTTTGTATTCCATGGCTACAGGATTTCCTTATCCTTCGACCGAAGAATAATTATTCTGGTCCCAATTTGTTTTATGAGATCTCGTGGCTTAATCTTGTACCTACCTTATTTTTATTATTTATATCTTCTTAATCTGAGGAAACTATTTTACTTCTATTATTTTTTTTTCAATATGCGAGAGTATGTAAAGATATTCATATTTAAAGCACTAACTTTTTGGTCAAATATTTTATTAAATATTAGTATATAATTTGTCAACATAAACACATGCGTGTGATTTCTTTAGCTTTGCATTAGAGCGCTTTAAATTTTATTTGACATTTTATGTCATAACTTGATAAGTACAAAGGTATATCATTCGATACTTGGGTTAGCTTTATTTATATTTTATTTATTTTAAACCTGGAATTTAAAACTTTTATATTACCATTTCAACATCAAATATAAAAGAAAGTCAATGTCGCATTTTTCGCACATCCGTCGTTGTTCTACGGTCACGACGAATTGTATACATATAACCGCTTGTTTGATTTTTTATATAAACATCATCGTCAAACCCCCATCCTTCCTTAATGGTGCATAGGGCACTGCATTCTAAAAGTACATGCAGTATATCTGAATCACGTGTTGCAGTGCAGGAAGGTAAGGTGACCAGTAAGCAGTCTTACGTTTCAAGTGCCAATTTAGGAACAGTGAAATATTACATAAAGGGGAGATCCTTAAGCCTGCCATCTACCCGCAGCTGTTATAGAGTCCTGGGGGACTCTCTGTCAGCTGCGCATAGAGGAAAGTTATTATAAATATTCCTAAGGAATACAAACTCTATGCAGATTAAGGAGGGGGGAGGAGGACGTATAGACAGTGGCCAACACGTCTTCCCCGCCCCTCAGGATCCCCTGTGAGTGAAATATTACAGTTTAAAACGACTTTATAAACAAATATTTCATGTTGGCTCCTCCAGAAATCGAATCCAAGACCTCAAGCATTTTAGGCGAACTCGCCAATCACTGCATTATGAGGTGGGGTTTTCACCACTCATATTTGTTTAATGATGTTTACCTGAGAGTAGCCATCTCGTCGAAAACACATGGTTGTCGTTCTATTCACACACACACACATGCTGTATTCTTTTTTCTCCCGGACACAACATAATACAATGTAAATATACTCAAACCAATCAAAAATATCCCACGTATGAGTATATTCGTAGCTCTTGTTTATTTGTGACTTAAGTATTTAAAATATTTAAACATGTATTGCTTTATTAAAATACCTAGGTACAATGGTTAGCAGAAATATATTCAATTTTACCAAGATCATGGCAAACACTTCAGTGATTTTTCATTTCTCATCAAGTGAAATAAATCTGTATGCGAGAGGTAAACTACGGTAACTCCGAATATGATGAAATTGAGTTATTACTACATATTTCCTAAACCTATTGTTGAAGTATAGGCATCCTTTTAACGTTTTATTACTTAAAAAAACATAAAACTATATTATCCTTACAAAAATAATTTTATGATAAATAAATAAAACTTATTTTTTACTAATTATAAAAGTGTGTTTTTTTCTATTATCGATAAAAATCCTTTGGATATACTGGTGTTGAGAATTAATTGGATGGAATGTTCTCAATGTAACTAAAAATAAATAAATGAAATAAATATATTTAGTTGTGAAAAAGTGAAACTCCATTTTAAACATTGAAAATATAAAAAAAACTAAATTACCATTAAAAACAAATTGACTTTAAAGCCTATTATTAAAAAACACCAGGGGCCTTACGTATAAAATAATGTCACGCCTAGGCATAGCGGTAGACTAAGGGTGGGAATACCATCCTTATTACACCACTAAAGTAAGGGTGATATTCTCATCCATATTCTACCACAGTGCCTAGGCTTTACTCTAAATCACGTTTGTAAGTAAGGCTCAAGATGTTTGAAGCATTAAAAAATCACTTATTTATTTTCCCTGTAAAGTTGCGTTTTTGGACATACTGTAATTTACCTCTCGCATACAAAAATTAATGCAAAAGTCATTCACTTGATTCTTGTACCGATGATGATGAAATCACATGTCATCAGTTCAACAATCTGAAATTACCCGTTCACGAGTATTTTTCAATTCATGCTAGGACTACAAACATATTTACATACTAACATATTACAACAGAGATGAAAAACATTCAAGAGAAGGTAATATAAAAGTCTAGGCATCTACAGGGCTTATGACCTGTCAATGGCTGGTTTAAGTGTGTAAAGACACACTATGTAACATTCACCATTCTGCCCATATTTGAACATCTATATTCCATCAATTCTTTCATCTGTTGATGTTTGTGAAGTTAAAGAGCTGAAACCTTTATTTATGCGGGTGAGTATCATCTAATTCAATTATTTCACCTACATACTAGGCAACGCCTGAAAATGTTATTTTTTCAATTTCTATACTTCTTCATGGACCAGGTGGATTTATCAACAATATTTTGAGTTGGTCCAAATTTTTGTAGACAAGCACCCGCATAAATAAAGGTTTCAGCTTTTAAACTTCACAAACATCAACAGATGAAAGAATTGAAGAAATTTAGATGTTCAAATATGGGCAGAATGGTGTATGTTACACAGTGTGTAAAGTGGCCACTTAAACCAGCCATTGACAGGTCATAAGCCCTGTAGATGCCTAGACTTCTATATTACCTTCTCTTAAATGTTCTTCATCTCTGTTGTAATATGTTAATATAAACAGCTCCCCAGTGAGTTGAATCGAGTCCTTATCTACCAAAATTTTGACAAACTCAAAATATTGTTGATATTTACATACATTTATTAAATAAAGAGATACACCTTAAAGTCACACGACTTGGGCACGTATAACAATGGGAAGTTAACATTTTTTTTTAATTTTATCTACAAAGTAAACTTAAGTTTTCTGTATGAAGAGTATGTATGTAATATACAGGAAGCATGAATACATTTTTTTTAAATATGTTCAATTACAGGTTACTGACGAAGTTACTTTAAATTTTCGTACAAATATACACATTTTCGTATATGTATATCGATTTTATTTTATACCGTCTCGATATGTACCGATGAAGAAAGCTTTTATAATCACGGCCAGGAACGACCCATGCCTGCCAACTTGCCCCCAACTCGCTAGAAAATCCGTGTTGATCCGGGGTTTTTGTAATGCTAATATTTAAATCAAATACTGATTTGAGTCTACTATTTTATTATGACGCAGCAAACTCCGATGACAACATTCATCAAGTAGGCGGTACATTATTGTAAAAAAAGTACTACATAAATTGTAAAAGAGCAAATTCATTAAATAAATTAATACAGTTGGCTGGGCCTTTTACTGCGGATGCCTCCCGAGTGCCTTAACCACGCTTGCCTACTTTACAAGACATCAGGTTCTCGACGTCGCGTCGTTGACGTCCGCTGCTGACGGTCGTCGGCAGTTTATATCAGAACTACGGAACGTGAACCTGACTTGGGAGGACGCACTGAAGCTGGCAGCCAAAAGACATGCATGGAGGCTCTTTGTGGACACCATATACTCCAACTAGGGAGCGGACATGGAATTATAATTTTATTTTTATTTTTTTAATCGGACCATTGATTTACCTTATTTTGGCATTTTAAAACGAATGTTAATATTAAGTAGACTAAAGATTAAGTCTAAGGACTTAAATAATAATTTAACGCATCATGATTGGCGTGTGCATTGATTTTAATTGACGAAACAATAAATTCACCAATTTTAAATAAAATCAGTAAATTCAAATGTGTTTTTGATTTAAGATTATAATATATGGAGCTCTACAGAATGAACGCCAACTTGCACACTATCTATTTTTTTAAATCGTGTAGTGTTATTCGAAATTGTTTTAATTTCTGTATTAATATGTATTATTATTATTTTATTTTTTACCAACATTTTTATAGCTGTTAATATAATTGTTGTACTGTTTTTCTTTTTTCAATTTTTTTAATTTGTAATTAACTGTTTTATATAAATTTATTTTAAGTGCTTTATTTTTACTTATAATTCAACTTACATATATGTATATTATTGTATTTGCAACTAATCTGTAAAAGGCACTAAGTGCCGTTTATTTCAATATAAAATCAAATATATATATACTCATACATACACACATATACATATTTATATAAATCAAGTGGAACAATTCTATTTGTGAATAAGGTTTGAATTAAATTCTTTATTAGTACATAATTTTTTTAAATGATTTGATTCATATAACCTTTTTTTTTCAATTGAAAAGTTCTAATCGAAATTGAAGATCGGGAGAGGCCATAATATTATATTTATAATTGTTTTGGTATTAAAATCATAGACACATGTCTGCTTCGTAATTCGTTGAATTATTATTAGTTTTACACTAGAACGATGTTTGTTTTACACTGCATAGATATATTTATTTATTTATTTATTTATTTATTTATTTATTCATATTTTTCGCTTACAAATTATAAATTAATAATACAAATAATGTGACCTCACTGGGGTTTCCCGTGCCGAGGACACTTAACAATTTAGTTTTTTTTTTATTACATTTGAGAATAAACAAAGAAGACTCACTTAAAAAACAAACATAATTAACAAATATTCAGACAGTTTTAAAAACAAGGTATTTATATACATCTATATTTTTTATATTACAAAACACACAATGAAAACAACAAAAACCTAACATAAGCCATACAGTTGTGGAGCAGTTGATTCAGCATTGGTATGGGCGAATGAGACAATCCATTTTACTTCTACCTAGCTCCACTATCCATTTTTTTAGAGCCTTTTTAAACATTTTCTCATTACTAATTGCTTTAATAGATAGTGGAAGTAGGTTATAGATTATTCCATTAACGTGTCCCCAGAGTTTTGTATTTTTTATAAATTGTCTTTTATAAGAGCTAGGACCTTTTGTCTGCTGTCTTTGGACGCACGGTATACAAATATGACTATTTTAAAAAAGGGAAACGTGTCGACAATGAAAATTTATTTCTGGTACTCTTTCTTTAAAAATAAAAAACAAAATACGTCCAGTTTTGGGGCGTGCAAAACGGGAATACGAAACCTCAATTTTGTCGATTTTAGTTGGGCATTATCAGTCTGTCGTACAGTTGTCTTTTTCGCACAGTGTTCGGGGAGGCATCAGCGAACGAGTGGCGAAAAAGCTATATTCAAATATCTATTCATCAAAGCGCTCTGCGCCGCATATCCCCTTAACTCTGGAGGAATGTTTTGTGTTCGAATATTTCGGAAACTTTTGCTTTGTAAATAATTAGTTTTTTATCTGCTCTGCTTGCATCGCCATCGCCAGCAAAATATTCCCTATCCACCAAACCGTAAATCCTCCTTACCAAAAGTTTCCCGGCTGCCTCCGCCCACCCGAGTTCTTGTTATCGCTAATTCTTGGCTCTTGACCAAAACACCATTGCCTCTTCGTGCTCCGCTCCCCCCCCTGCTCTGCACCTTTTGAATATTTTCCTCCTCCCCTTGTCCCCGCCTCGCTATCTTCTCCGCGTTCGACGGCAGCTGTCAAACTAAGTGCGGAACTTTCTTTCTGACGTCACTCGGCCGCGTGTACCCGGCAGCGAATTTCCTGTTCCGCTGAACAGGGTTTGAGATTTACTTGACAGATTCAGCAACGGCAAAGGGGAACTTCGGCCGACATGCGCGGTGTGCAGTTTACTTATTATTTACTTACCTACTCGCGTCGCGTCGCGTGGAGCGAATCGCGGATATATAACTTTTGCACGATACTGCACAATAACATTTGACAAAAAAAATTGTTGCTGTCACATTAACAACAACAAAAAAGCGCCTACTGATCAAATGAATGTTCGTTGTGAAATATGTAAATGTTTAACAACATTTTTTAGAGTTTGTCCAAATTTATGTAGACAAAACTGGATTCATCTCCTTAGGGAGCTGTTTGTATTCGAATATTATAACAGAGACGAAGAACATTTGCGAGAAGGTAATATAGATTGTCTGGTTTAAATGGCCACTTTACACAATGTGTAACATTCACCATTCTGCCCATATTTGAACATCTATATTCCTTCAATTCTTTCATCTAATGATGTTTGTGAAGTATAAGAGCTGAAATCTTTATTTATGCGGGTGAGATTCATGTGATTAAATTAAAGACAAATCCACCAGTTCCATGAAGAAGTATAGAAAATGAAAACAAATTTTCAGGCGTTGCCTAGTATCTAGGTAAATTAAACATTAGATGAATGAAATGAAGGCAGATAAAGAATTGTTGATAGTTTTAATATTATTTAATTACCTACATAGTTTGTGCCACTTAATGTATTATTTTTTTTCTAATGATTTAATATTATTTACCTTTTTGACGCCTTTAAACCTGAAACTAAGAAAAAAATATAATGTATTCAATTGTAAAACCCACACATATTATTTATTGTTTGGTTTTTAGATCACGTTGCTAATAAACATTTTTTCAATATGTTTTACTTTTTAAATCAGCCGTTATTAAACGGTACGAAACCTTTTTTATAAATTATACATTCTTGTAAATGTTCATCACGCATTACTTTTTAAGGTCACAAAAGTTGTGTGACGATCTTTGGCCGAGCAATAAAATTAACCGATTATTTGTGTAGGCCATGTAACTGATTTTTTAATGAAAAAAATCTATTGTTAATTTGCATTTGACTGCATCAACGATAATGTGTTACAATGTTAGTAAAAATACTATTTTCACATAACGTTTATTTTCTACTAGGAAATAAATAAAAATTTAATGTGAAATTTTAATTTTACTAAAATATGGGGTTTTCTGATGCGCTAAGGAGATATAAGATAATATGTTTTGTCCTGCCACAATTTTATTTATGAACTCTGTTTAAAAGTTTTTTTTGTCATATAAAAAAAAATACTAATGTGGTATCAAGAAGGCGTTAATTTGTATTTTTCATTATGAGTTAAGTTCATAAAGAAATAATTTAACTTTTTTTTTTGAAATTTTTTTTTTACACTTAATGCGTAGATATGCGTATCGAGGTGCACTATACCCGTCGATACAAACCGATGTACTTACATCAAAACTTAATGGTGAGGGGGGTCGGAATGGTATCTTCTTAATCGCTTGGGAGAATTTATCTTTAACTATGGCGTCATAATAAAGCTATGTCACTAGTGCGTAGATATGTGTACCGCGAATGCGATTTTTCTTATTACATATCGATGTACCTACCCAAAACCCGAAAGTGGGGGCCGGTCGTGTATCTTCGTAATCATCCGAAAGAGTTTATTTACCGTCATGGTAAAGGTATGACGTTCTTAGCTACCCATCATAATCGCGGCCCTAGTTATTTACCGTCATGGTAAAGGTATGACGTCCTTAGCTACCCATCATAATCGCGGCCCTAGTTACACTCATGACGCGGCAGGCATAAATACACTGGAATGTATATTTACACGGGGATACGTTCCGCACAGTACCGTGTAAACAAAAACTGTTTTAAAAGAACATACCAATAAAAAATAAATTCTGGATAGATTTTCTTGTATAAAAATCAATTCGGATTTTTTAAAAATTGTTAACTATTTATTATACCTTTTTTTTCTTAATTGTAACATGACATCAAAATATTTTTAAAAAAAAACATAGGTATATTAACAAATTACAACAGGGGTGAATAATACCTTAAATAAGGTAATATGGAAGTCTATGCATTTACAGGGCTTATGACCTGTCCTTGGCTGGTTTAAGTGGCCACTTTACACACTGTGTAACATTCACTACAAACGTTTGGACAAACTCAAATATTGTAATAGTAGGTATATATTATTCCCTTTTAGTATCATAATCTATTTTACGCAAAGTAAGTCAAAGAGCGATGTAGGGCATTCCAATAACGGATGGCTTGATCATATTACTTAATATCATCATCATTGCATTTCTGGTCCACGGACTATGAAATATTCTAGTGTAAAAACACCCTTTAAAATAAATATTTCATATCAACCATGTCGGGAATTGAACATTTTACTAATACGCATTGTTAATTAAATTAATGTTTAAATTTTAATAATAAGAATAGGTATATAGTTTTTAATTTTTATTTATAAATTTTTACTAGTGACCGGGTTTCGTCGTAACCGACATCGTCAGACTGGTGGGAGACTAAACAAATTTCTCTGTTATATACAATTAAAATGCAGTTCCACCAAGAAATGTCAGTAGAAAAACTCAATCTATGTTTAAAGATATTTTTTAGTTCTATTTAGCACCGTTGTATGAGACGTATTCCAGTGTATTTATTACCCATAAACCCATTCACAACAAAATGTTTTTTTTATTTACTACATTTTTTGCTTTTAATATCTAACTAGGATTACTTACGCAGTTCTAAGACAGTAAAAATATGAAAGCAGTTATCATTATAAATATCCTTGTATATAAATTAAGGTAGTAGACCAAGTATAAATACAGTAAAAAACATAGTAAAATACAATGTAAAAAACGTAGTAAAAATATGATAAAAGAAGAAAAAAGTATAAACAGTAAAATATATAGTAAAAATATATATTAAATGAATAGCAAGAAAGATAATGAAATACTTACTAATAATAAATATAATAAAAACATGTCAAATGAATATAATACAAAAATTAAAATATATGTATAGTAAAAAACGCATATAAAAAAAAACATTGTTAAAAAATTAGTAAAATTTACTTACTGCATTTAATTTAGTGACCAATATTGGCGTATTAAATTTTGGACTACCTCAATAGCTAGTTTTGAACTAAACGTGACTACAAAACAAATCTTACGTCATAACGATGTACACAAAGCTGGCCTTTCGTTTATTAAATTTGTTCGTTATTATAATAGACAACAGTACATCCATACTGGCTTGTTTTTTCTCGCTCCATAGTTTGAGAATGTGGGATTTAAGCAGTCGAATGGCCCGCTAACCCGCTTATTGCTTTATTCGCTCCGCCGCCCTCCTCCCCCCCACTCGTCTAACTCTCCGTCGCACGACTCTTGGAAAAAAACACTTTTCGTACTAAATCACATATCAAATATTAATTCTGTCCTTATCGCAGTACTCCTTATGGCAGCAAATCACTATACATCAACATTGTATAATAGATGCGCTCTGTAGCTGCAAGACGTGTTGGAAATTTTACTGGTGTATTAATAATAATAGTAATTATTATTTTTGTTAAGGCTCGTTGAATTTCCCCTATTAGTAAACACGTCCTATGCAACATACTCGTATGCAAGTTGTAATAATAATGTATTTATTTTTGGATAGTTGCACAAATTTTGAACACCTAGTTATACCTTAGTTGGTGTGCATAGATTTTAGGCACCGTGGTTTCGGACCATAAGATGCACTTTTTCACCATGAAAATTCAAGCAATAATTGGCGTGTTTCTCACAGTCCGATGGGTGTTATCGTCCAAAACATTTTTTTTTTCTAAAAATTGATTAATATTTATGTTTTCTGTTGATATTTCTTGATAAAACTAGTTTATGTTTCTGTCCCCTGTTAAAATACTTATTTGATCTTATCTCCAAAATATGTTTAGAATAGTATAAAAACTGTATATGTTGTAAACAATTAACCAATCTTGAAGATGCCTACTTAGGCGAATGCGCTCGTTGGTCAAAATAATAAAAAGTAAAACTAAACCAAGAAGTTTCATTGATAAGTTTATTTATAATTTTATCATAATCATTAAAATTTGATTAATAAATTTTGGGGATCGTCTTTAGGGGGCGATGCGTCTTATCGTCCGCAAAATACGGTAATTGAGCAACTGGTTTTTCGAATAATTTTCTAGTTTTTTGTTTGAATAATATTGATGTTACTTGATAAAACTCTATAGTTATTGGTTTTGATAGAAAATATGAATGAAAATTATTCGTTTATATTGTTTTGTTTGACCAACGAGCGCTTTCGCCAGTAAGTAGGTGTATGTTTAAAGAAAAATTGGATGCGGAGTATAACGAATAATTATCTTAAACTCGGGTACTGAAGAAACTTTGTTTTTTTTTAGTTTATTAGAAAATGTTCGTTTTAAAATTGTTGTTTGGGTAAAGAGAAATCATTATGGTAATAATAATTCATTACGCTATCGCTTAAAAAATAACTGCCTCATCCAGAAGTTAAAGCAGCGCCCTTTTGGTGTCAGGTTTAGTAATCCAACCATGAAATTAATTCATATTTCCGTGGGAACCCTTTCATACTATTACTCTATGGCCCCTATAAACCTGGTGTAAAGTTACGCCTACGTATAGTGGTCAAATATGGATGGGAATATCATCCTTATTATAGTGGTAGAATAGGAATGGTATTCCCATCTGCATTGTACCACTATGCCTAAGCGTAACTTTATACCAATTTTGTAACTAAGGCCCTATATTATTTTAATGGACACTTAAGTTCTTCGGGAGAAAATTAAGATGACTTAAGATAAATAAAATAAATAACATATGTTTTTAACCTCTTACAGGTTTATTTAGAAAAAAAATATGTTTAAACAATATTTAAACTAATTATATATTTATATTAACGTTTCCCATTACGTAAAAGAAAAAAACTATTATTGTGTACATAATGGGGAGTGGCGTCTTACAAAAATGTGTTTATTTTATTTTTATTACTGAATATTTACAGTATAAAATATAAATTACAAAACAATATCCGGTTTTTTCAACCAGTGTTACTAGAAAAAGAAAATGGATATGTTTTTTTTACTTCTTTCTTAAATGTTTTGTATTTCTGACGGCATTTTTTATTTCCCTTTTTCATTTCATTAAAAAAAAAGTATTGCTCTGTTAGTATAATGATGTGCTGTAGTTGTTTTTAATTTTGGAATTAAAATTTTACCAACTGTTCCAGGCCGCGTACTCACGTTTTGTAACGTAGAAACACTACTATGTACTTGAATGTCTTTTTTTATGGATTTGAAGTAAACATTTTTTTTACTTCAAATCCATAAACAACTTTATAAACAACAATTTTATATCTCGAACTCTGAATTTATAAAATATTACTTACATAATTATTTTTTGTATTTTTTCGACTGGTAAAGTATTTGTTTTAAAAGCACCACCCTATCCGATTATTCCATTGTGTAATATATTTTGGATAATTACCAAGTTCCTTTTTCGATTGTAAATATATTTCTTATTTAATAAACACATATGTAAGTTTTCTCATTCTATTTACAATATTATTTATTTGCTCCTTCAATTTTATATTATTTTTCCTAAATATTTTATGTTATTTTTTCATTGATTTGGAGGCAATTATCATTATAAACCTGACGTCCTTCATTGCCTTTTTGAAATTTTTATTTATATATTTTATTTGGGATATCAACAGTAATACAACAAATATACATGTACAAAGGAAAAAACATAAAACGAAACCTATAACAGATATCCATAAAAATACAAATTTGTTTTGAGGATACAAATATTTTTAGGAGGTATAACTTGTTCCTTCGATGTGAAAGTGATGTAATATGTTTTTTCAGTGTTCATAGACCAAATATTATCATTGAACCATTCGTTCAATTTATATTTATTTAATCCCTTGACGATCCCTTTATAATGAGTACGGTGTTATCAGCATATGAAATTATCCGACCTTACTCATCTGAGCTCAATAAAATTAAATATCCCAACTAGAAACCTCCGACAAAACTTACTCTTTCATATCTATAACCATAAAACTAACTATAGTTTTCATTCCCCTATGCCCAAAATTCTTAGGTCTGCCGACAAACATACCAGTCTTGATTTCTTTGATAACAAGTTGTCTTCTTTCAAACGATCACTGAATTAAATTCAATTATAAACACCTCTCTCCCGCTTTTACTCCCACCAAGTCTACTATATACCAGTGTGTCTTTCTACTTTCCTTTATAATAATTTTCTATGTATAAATATGTCCTTAAAAATGCCCATTGGGCGTATATATAAATAAATAAATATCGCCATTCGTGTGCTGTGTATAAACAATATTATTAATATTATATAAATAATAAAATAAGTCCTTATTTTATGTTTTATTTAGGACCAATTTCGAAGCTAGACACGCTGTCTTATCAAGGTATAATTAAATCATGAATATTATCCTGTTACATGTTTTTAACAGTGTCTACTGAATTTTAAATCTTAACATACGAAGGTTATAAATATAATAAAATTCATTATTTTATTGTACCTCGATACGAAAGCTTGTATATGTTAGTCGGTAATTTTGTTGAAATTAAGTATTTCACTCGAGTTATTTTCATAGAATTGTCTTTGGGGATCTTATGAATCGCGATAAATTAATCAATACGCCGTTCTAGGAATTCGAATGGAAAAACTCTATCGGATTTATTTCTAACCGCAAACAATATTGGATAAATAAATAATAATTTGAATCAGCGAGGAAATCCGAGTTAATTTATCAGCGGAAAATAATGGTCCTAGTAATTGAAATTTCGAAGCAAAACAAAGAGAAAAGTTGCGTCAATTGAATTATATTATAAAATTTACATCTGGCTCAAAATCGTCCGGCAGCTTTGAGAATTTTCATTCCCCCCGTCCACTTCTCCGCCGACACCTCGGTGACAGCCTAACCTACACCCCCCGCCCCCCGCCCCACTACCTAAGTACTCTGTCCTTTACCTAACTTCTCTTTAATTAAACCCCCCGACATTTGACCTTTCGAATAAAGGCGATTCATTTATCTGAAGTACTCCGCACACGTGAATAAGTTTCAATCAAAATACTCACCTAGATTTATATATCCAAATACTTCGCTGCGTGGTTTCGTTTACCCGCTGCCACCCGGCGACCGGGCGACCGGGCTGCTAGCTGCCGTACACATGTGCGAGTATAGATGGAATATGGAGGTTTCCTAATCTTAATGATTAATCGAATCAAATATGTTCTCAGTTCGCTGCTAGAATCGTTCGCAGGTAGCTTGTACTAACATCTATTTATTATTTACATTAATCATGTTTTGCTACGATATTTCATTAAAAATCTCTGTAACGCATTTGATTTCAGGAAAATAATGGTAAATTTCAACCGATACCCATATTCAATCGCAGATTCTATGTTCATATTTATATTACGCTTACGAAGTTTAAAAAAATCAGTGTTCATGTTTTTTTAAGGACTGTTAATTATAATATACAGTGAGCTCGTTTGTTCTAAATTTTTCAAAACAATTCATAACATCGGATCATTTGAACCGAGTTATTCGACCGTTGTAGTATTGTGGACTCACTGATCAAAAGTCCGAGGTTCAAATCTCACTATACCACAACTCATTTCCCGTTTTTCCATCACAGGTTATTTTCGACTTTGTGGAAATGGTCTAAAAATTGAAACATATTTTTCTAAATTTGTTGCAACAGAGGGAAAACATTTTTGAGAAGGGATATGGAAGTCTAGGCATTTACACGGCTTATGACATGTCATTGGCTGGTTATGTTAAGCGGCCACTTTACACATTCACCATTCTGCCAATGTTTTGACATCCACAATTCCTCAATTCTTCCGCAGTATAGTAAAAGAGCTGAAACCTTTAGCATGTGGGTAAAATTCATTCGACTGAACCATTTCACCTCCTGCGCAACGCCTAAAATCATTTTTTTAATTTTTATACTTCTCTTACCAGTTTAATCTACAATGCTTTGAGTATGTCAAAATGTTTGTAGACAGGCTGGATTTTATTTAGATTGAAATTTGTTGCAACAGAAAAAAAACATTTTTTTTATGAGGCAATGTGGATGTCCAGGCATATAGGCATAGGTCTTATGACCTTTTATTGGCTGGTTTACTTCTTCTTAAAATTCTAGTCGTCCATATTACAACTAAAATATACAACATTATTAATGTTATGATACTTGATACCTAAAAATTTTAAAATCACAAAAAAACGTTTTTAAAATTATGTTCGAAATAAGCAGGTACTCGTATCTAAATATTATATACAAAACACAATGAAGTGCAGTTCAGCTATGAAAACTTTGTTATTGAAAATTACAGATGTTAATATCGTTCGTGTGACACATTTGTATCGCTCGTCATAGCCCAGTTCGCTCGCAGCATCACAGTTTGTTGAGATCTGAAACAAAAGATACAGACGATTATTTATCGCCAGGGAAATCGGTTTTCCAGCTCCGCGCACCGCCACCGTTACTGCAGAACCTAATTTACCTACATTATATTAAAATCTAGAACTGCCATTAATTAACGCGGTCATTCTTACTTCACTCGAACTTAACATGTTTTCTACATATAAATTATTGCTTTTGTGCACGATTCAGTCAATTCTTACCTAGTTATGTATGTCTACTCTTATGTTGTGTTTATGTAGGTATCCGTTGAAATACGATATAATCCAACTCCACTGGCCAGAACACCCGAATTGAGACGTGAAAAGGCCATGAAAAAACGAAGAAGAAGAAGATATAATCCAATGTTAGATTATCCCAATTTACTATTATTTAATTACAGTTATTTAGATTTGTTGCAACAGAGAGGAAAAACATTTTTGAGAAAGGAATATGGCAGTCTAGGCATTTACAGGTCTTATGACCTGTCATTCGCTGGTTTGATCATAACTTTGGGTCATAAGCCCAGTAAATTGACTATGCGGATGTATGTTATACATATGCTAACTCTGGATTACTTGATAAGTTAGAACGATTGCAGAATATTTGTATTCGTTATATCTTTGATCTTCGCAAATTTGACCACATAACCGAGTGTCGCACGCAACTACACTGGCTCAGTATCAGGCATAGAAGAAACATTCACATTCTATCACTTCTTCACAATATTTTAAATAATCCCACTTCGCCTGTTTATCTGAGAGAGCTCATCCAACCTCTACAATAAAAATTAATTACTTTTATTGACGCCACAAGTTCTTCTAAATCAACCGATGAATAGAGTGTAGTGATAGATTTCCGGTTTCCGAAAAGCTTTTTCACCACCAGCTAACCAACTAGGATCTTAATATTCGCCTGTATCAACCGTGTCTTTCGATGTATATTTATATAAATGTGGTTTTTATGTGATAGTTGAAAATAATTTATTACCTTCTCAAAATCAGAATCTTGTTTATCGTGTTACCGCTCCTCAGTAATACGCATACTAAATACGCAGCTGCATCTCCGGTAATACAATAATATCAATAATTTATCATGTCAACTGAAATGATTCATCAATGTGCATTGGCTGTTGATTTTCCTTGTTGCGTAAAGCCTATTGATATCTCTTCTCCCGATAAATTATTATATTCAATCATTCGACGGCATCCACATTATCAATCAATCAGACATAATTATCTTCTGCTACTCGCCATGCTCGAGAATAATCTCATAGATCCAAGCATGATTTTTTATTACTTTATTTTTAAAATCTAATGACATCGGGAAGTTGATTAAAATCTAGAATTCTTTCTTATAATCCGACATCTTTTTTTAAATATGAATTTCAGGTCGAAATAATACTCATCCACCTTAGGCGTTTTTCTCTAAATGAATTTTTGAGAAATGTTCATTTCGGATGTGCAATATTTTATAATTTTAGATTAATTGTTATAATTTTTTTTTCAGAATTGTTGAATTTGTCGATTTTAAAGAATGATTTGCTATATTTACTATTACAGATTTTTAAAATGCTAAACTCGATTTCAAATGCAGCCATATCTGTCATAACAACTGAACTATTTTGAGATAATTATATAGGGTAATTCCATGGTAACTCACGTTATATTTACCTCCATAATTGTGTCTTATTCAATGTGTTTTATCTATATAATGTATCACTGTACATTGAAAATCGATTAAGGAAACATTTTCAGAAAAACGGTAATTCAATTAAGGTAAACAAATATTGTTTCAATATGTATTTTGCTTTGGCAACGCACGTTACATTGAGTGACATGAGGTTCTATGCACAGGTGCATAATGTTTTAACTAAGCATGTAAGAAAAAATAAAAATTACGAAAACTTTTAAAAAATCTTGTTTATTTCAATATCGATTAACAAATTCGCTATCCGTACAGAAAAAATATAAAACAATCAAAATAAAGTAACTCACAGTACATGGTTTTGGTAACTCGCGTAACATTATTTAACGAGTCATATCTTTCAACAAAATGCGTATTGACGCTACCGAATATTATGTTTACAGCAAAGATTCACTCATCTGAGCCTTAACTCAACTATGGAATATCATCTTTGGAAACTTCAGACAAAAAATACTATAATTATATTTTTATTCCTGATTATTTTATTTTTATTGCACCACATTAGGCCAGCAGGCCCAATTACAGTGGTCAATTACAGAAAATTCTTTTTTTTTTTCACCGGGAATCGAACCCGGAATCTTCCGTGCGTGATTCAAGCGTCTTAACCAATAAACGTTTTTGAGCACCTTTCGGTGTACATGAAGTTTTAATGTCATTTTTTTGTTTTTTAAATTCTTGTCGCACTTTCATGGAAACACCCTATTATTTATAAGCCATATCCAAAATGATCCTGAGCAATAAAATAAAGCATTGGAGAAATTGCGATATGAGTACCTACCTACACAAGTTTTGCATGTAATTATAACTAGATATTAGAGGCGTTGGTTATTGAAATCTATCGACACGATTATAATCTGTATGAAGTAGACAAATATGGCGCTTAATTAACACGGTGAACATTGCCTCATTAAGAAGGAGTATGATTTAAAAATGTTATTGTAATAATTAGTTATAAAAACGCACTGTGCGTTCTTATTGTTGGTTTGTTTATAATAGTTCTCAGGCTTTATGTGCTTCACCTGGCACGCGATTCTCTCCCCGTGTACTAAGGACGTAGGTACCACAGTAAGTGCAGTATTGCGGATCTGTAGCACTATTGGCAGGCGGCTAGCGCTGCTCAGCCGCGTTTATTTAATAGGGGAATGTAGTGCAACAAGGCCATCATAAAACATCGAAATCGTTAACCCTCTACTCGACCCAAACGCTTACGTATTGGAAAATAAAAATCAAAATCTTATTACACTTTACATTATTATGTTTACTTAAAAAAAAAAAAAAAAAAACAAATACTTGGGATCTTAGATTAACCCAATTATTTCAATCATCGGCCATTTTCAACGAGTTATAAATAACCCGGTGGCCTCCGTGGTATAACAGGCAAGACACTTGACTTCCAAGTTCGATTCCCGGTGAGAAAACAAAAACTAAATGTGTATTTTTTCTTAAGCCTGTGTGTTCTGTGTTCTAATTCACCACTGTTATTGGCCCTCCTGACCTTTTGTGGTGAAAAAAAAAAACCCACTTTTAGATAATGGGAATCAAGTTAGGGTAGAGCGGGATTCAAAACTTGGATCTCTGATCCGTGAGTCCACAACACTAGCCGCGGAACACGTTTTGATGACACGTTTTTTCACTACAGCGTGTATGCTAAACCCTTTCATATCCGAAACCACAATGATCGGTATGAGCAAGATGACACATTGGCATTTTAAATAAAATAGTAAAACGTTTCATTCATGAATCGGGTTGTGGTCCTGTAGCTAGGGTTTCAAACCCACGGATCAAAGGTCCGTGATTCGAACCCCACTCTACCCTAACTTGATTCATAAGGACATAATAATCATAAGAACGCAAATATTTATTTCATTTTTATTTAGAAAAACATTTAAAAAAACAAATGGTTGTTTCTGCAGAGCGCAGAGGTAACTACCCCCTCCGCACTTCTGTTTTGTCTCCTTTGGAAGTAAGGAACCATTTTTGTTTGTTTTTGAAACGCTTTTAAATTTCTTTTTTTTTGTCAAAACGTCTTCTTGCTCATTCCGATCATCATAGTTTCGGATGTGACAGCGTTTACCAGTTTACCATGCACGCTGTACATAATTATCTACAAAAATCAACTTGTACGTTTTCGAGGCTTACATTAGTAGGTGCGTGGGTTTTCACGGTCGCTGTTATCAATTTGTATCTTTTGGTGATCCCGTGTAAGTTGGATTCGTTCCAATATTTTGGCTTATCATTGCAAGAGCCATCTTAAGGGTGAACTGTGTGTTTTTTAGAAAAAAAACATAAATACATATTTTTATTAGTACACAAGCACATTTTCTTCTACAAAATAGACAGTTTACCCTGAAGATGGCTCCTGTTATGGTATCCGAAACGTCGCAACGAATTAAACTTACACGGGATTACCCAAAAAATATACATATTGCTTACATTAGTTCGTATCTTTATTTAAAAAATGAAAAACACAAAAGTATAAATTTACTGAAATTTAATATTTGTCCAAACGTATCATGTTTACTTATTCATATTCTTAAAAACGGACTTAACTTTATATTGATCGTTGAGAGCTACATTTTTAAAATGTAAATTCGAGTTGTTAGTCTTAAAATTAATTTTGGCGGTGAAAACTGCTTAGCTGTCACTAATTTTCTAACCTAAAAAAATATGTTTTAGCGATTTGTCTAACTCTATCATTGTATCGCTTTGATTGATTCGACATCAATCCACAATATTACAATAATTATTGTTATACTATCACCACATTTTCAATAATTACTTATGTAAGTTTTAATGCCGTAAAGGGTTAAGGGACTACCACGATTCGCCCGCGATTTATTACTGTATGTACGTGGCAGCTTTTGATTTTATTCGTCATTGTTTATGGAAGGCTGGGGATAAAACATTTGCAGTGAAACCATTAAAAAGAATGCAAGCCATGAGAAGCCTTGCCAGGGATCTGATTTTGCGCTGGTTTTTTGTGACTTTTATTACTTATAAATTTATCTTCGCTTTCACGAAGAAGAATGGCACGCGTTTTATCGTGTCCAGTAACAATCTTCAGTTTATTTCTTATTCTTCACGCACCTTCCCTTAGTGATGACTAACATCACACTTAAACCACTCTATCTCCCCTTTATGTTGCGACGTATTTTCTATATTCATTTTATTTAAGAGTTGTAACTTAATACTCACTAGGAATTATTAGGTTAGGTTTATTCCTACAATGTTTTTTTCATGTTCACTTGTCACTCTAAAAAAAATTCAATGCGTGGATTATTTTTTCTAAAGATTCACTTTGAGAAAACGCAATATAATATACTAATATATCTTATACATACTAATATGTTTTTAACATTTTGTTATCAAGCACCAATTTTAGCGCATGTGTTGCATATTTTAAACGAGATATAATTTGAAATGTATAAATAATAAATAAATATTAAGACAAAAAGTACAATATGAAAAATAAAAAAAACCAACAAAAAATGCGGCGTGGGGTTTTATACAAAATATAAAAAATACGATCCAATTGAATAAAGTAATATAATACAATGTATATGACATCATCATCATCATCATAATTTATTTTCCGCACCTAATGATCCATAGGGCACTGCATTGCTATACCAATTGCAGCGTATCTTGATCATGTTTGTGACACGAGGTAAGATGATCAGTCTAATGCTTCAGATACCAGTCTAGGGACTACGAAGCATTCTATTGTGAAAACACCCTTTTAAATAAATATTTCATATCAACCATATCGAGAATCGAACCCGAAACCTCGTGCGTGGTAGGCAGACGCGCTGACCATAAGTAAGCAACCATTTGTTTTTTTAAATATTTTATTTTTGTAAATTTTATTCGTTCATAATTAATTTTAGTGCGCCAATATGTCTTCTTGGTCATACTGATCATCGTGGTTTCGGATGTGACAGGGTTTAAAGAACACCCTGTGTAAATACAAATATAGAAAGTTTATTTCATCAATATAATAATTAAGTAGCAAAAGGGTGACTTATTTAAACATTGTTTTTAATTACTTTTTATATTGTACTTGACATTTTTTTTAATTTGATAAACGCATGCAAAATATTAAATATTTCAAAATAATCACTAAATTTATTGGCATTTAGATGTAATCGCATTAAGGAAAAGAACTGAGCATAATTTAGCAAGCATGGGCAATCTATAACATTATTCACAATATTGTTTAGTGTGACAACATCAGCTACTACGCGTCTAGTTGGAAGCGAGGATATATGCAAATTTTTTAGTAACAAATCATACGATATCTCAGAAAGGTGTAGACTCATCTTAAAGTTAACATATCGTAGGAAGTTTCTCTTGACTTTCTATCTAAGTTACGAGTATCTATATTTGCATTGTAAATAGGTGACCAGATTTGAGATGCATATTTTAACTGAGACCTCACCAGCGAGCAGTACAATAATTGAATTGAATTGATGCTGTTAAAATGTTTCGTATTTCTAATGACAAACCCAAGAATCGCATTGCTTTTTTAGAAATCATTTCACAGTGCTGTGAAAAAGAAAGTTTTCTATTAAATATGACGCCAAGATCTTTTATTGATTTAACCGGTGTTATAGTATTATTGTGTTTATATAATAGGTAGATAGTATTAGACAGTGTATGCGACTAAAAGACATGTGATAACACTTTTTAACATTCAGATTTTTTTTTAATTATTTTTTTTTAATTATTTTTTTTTGTTTTTTTTACAATATACATATGATGTTAAACAGAGTATTCAAACAATAAAGGATAATTACATAGCAATGAAATACATATTAATAGTAAAAATAGTAAACAAAAAATCCCACAAAGACATGGCCTGTTCGTGGGGTATACAAGAAAATGTTAATGAATTTTTGCTCCTATAATAAATAGACAGTCATAATATTGTTGTGTAACATAAGAAAGAGAAAATAAAATATCCTGAAAAGGTTATGTCGTATTTTTTAAAATATAATTTTATATAATATAAAAAAAACAAAAAAATTCCTTAAAGGGCAACAAAATGTATCATAGAAAATAATCGATTGAATACATTTGATAAAAAATAAATATTACCTGTTTTACTGTGTGGTCATAGATTAATTTTCTTATTGAATATATTGGAATGGAAAATCGCTATCTACTTTATTTAGAGCTTTGCTAATGGGGAAGTAATCTCGCGACGCGATCGCACTATAGGTAATCAGGTACGTCAATGTCCCTGTTTCCTCGCTATCAACGAATAGCATAACGAGACATTTTGCGACGTAGGTGAAATTAATTAGCGTAAAATTGGACGCTTTCAATATCAACTGGATGGTACTCGCTAATACTATTGAAAATTTCAGTCTACATAACAAGGTAACGCTGAAAGGAAAGATTAATACGTATTGTAATTACATTTCTGGCCGTCGCATCGCTTGCTAAGAATTGATTTCTTTAGTTCACGCGTTCTGTAATTAGCGCTTTCATTGTATCGTGATGAACATTTCTTTTCAGATCGTCAAAGCTATAAATCAACTACAGTTAATTTGAGAAATGCGTCAGGTCAATTTGTGGACCAATAATGCTATCGATTACTAATTTGCTAATGTTACCTATTAGTTTACAATTTATTCACTTAGATTCACTTCCAGTATATCTTCTTGTCTAATTCATTACTTTTACTTAATCTAGTACTTCACTATGTTATTGAATTTACCTTTAACTCTACATTGTTTACAAATAATATATAATTATCTTTTATTCTACTTTCTATTTATTATAAATGAATTAATATTGGTGTTTTCAAAATGATGTCCGTTTTATTATTTTATTTTAATAAATTTATCGACAGAGTCCATCTTAAACTTAACATCATACAATATGTTATAATATACACTAACGTTGAAACGGAACAATAAAGAAAAACAGATACAAATACAAAGGTCAGATCCAGGAGTAGCATCCAGGAATATAAAGAAAATTTGCGGGGAATATCTCGAATGTAATTATTTTTTGTTTTGAAATTTATTACAGAGGTTATTTATTTTACACCTAAATAATCAGGGCTGGTATTCTGAACGGGATTGCGCGCGAAGAGATCGCTCTGTTAGCGTGTATTTATTACGTAAATACGGGTTAAAAATGCGTTTTCTACGCGCGCTTTTGAGTTCAGAATACCACCCCAGGTCTTGATTTTCGTTAATCAGTTAAATCTGGGTAGAAGTGTCAGGAAACTATAATTAGTCTTGTGATAACCTAAGGAGAGAATTCCATTATTTCTGAATCTAAAATCTATGAGCTATTATTTGTTTCATCTGTTATTTTATATATTTTTACCTAAAAGTATGTAACATAAATTAATATCTCATATCATCATCATCATCATATTTCCATGTCCGCACCCTAGTTGGATTATATGGTATCAACGAAGAGCCTCCATGCATCTCTATCGGCTGCCAACTCCTGCGCGTCCTTTCAAGTCAGGTTCTCGTCCGGGAGTTCTGATGCAAACTCCTAAAGAAACAGTCAGCAGTGGACGTCCAAGACGTCGAAAACCTGAGGCCTTGTAAAGTCCTCCTCCAGATCTCTACCTCGTTGCGGCGAGGATGTTTGAGTACTTCAATGATTCACCAAACTATGCTGGCGGTAGTTACTACCGAGAGAGGCCCCCGTGCCAGACAGGTCGGTGTTGACCATGCCCGGTGTTGACGTGGCCCATGCCTGTGTGGGTAGGTTGAGCCTACCTCAGGGGTAAAAAGGCATTTGCCCGCAGATCTCAGGTCTCGAGACCGTTGGGCTAATCACCTAACCTTCTAAAAATCTAAAAATGATTTTTTTCTCTGCTGCAATTAATTTCAACGTGTATTGTGTTTATAATGACCTATTATTCGAAAATTTGAATACTCATTGAATATTACACTGACTACCTACATTTAGAGTGTGCCAGTACCATACTGAACTTTGAATTAATTTTAACAATAAACTTTCACATAACTTCCCAGTTCAAAAAGGCGTTAGACAGGGTTGCATTTTGTCTCCAGTCATGTTTAATAAATATGGTGAATATATCATTCGAAAGGCACTTAACAGCTGGACAAGTAAGTTCACAATTGGAGAAAGAAAGTTATCCAACCTGAGGTATGCTGATGACACCACACTTATTGCATCGTCAGATTGAAATGAAATAACTAATTAACCGAATAGATGATGATAGTTCAGACCTGGGACTCTCAATGAATATAAGCAAAACTAAGATGATCATTGATCGAGCTAATAAAGTAGCTCCATTATCCTTATTGCGCAAATTAGAAAGAGTCAACAATTTTATTTATCTAGGTTCTCTCATCAGCGATGGTGGTGGGTGTGAAGGTGAAATACGGCGACGTATAGGTATTACCAAAAGTGCAATGAGTCGGCTGGTGAAGATTTGGAAGAATCGCAGTATAACCATTAATACCAAAAAGAGACTGGTGAGGCCTTGGTTTTCTCAGTGTTCATGTTCGGTGTGGAGTGTTGGACACAGAGGGAATCTGAAAAAAAAATATCGAAACTTTCGAAATGTGGTGTTGGCGTTTGCATGTATCTACACTCCAGGAACTGGACATTGGAGAAAGACTAACAGCCATGTGCGAGAAAAGAATGCTGTAGTTCTAGGGACATATTTCCAGGGGGAACTCTGATAGTTTGGAGAAAATTATTCTCCTGGGAAGTGTCGAAGGGACAGGGTCGCGTGGACGTCAACCGACAAGATGGAGCGGCATAGTCTCTGAATTATCAGAATCATCACTGACGAATGCCTATAGAAAAGCACAAACCGTTTAAGATAGAGGGAGACATGTCCATAGACGAGCCATGCCTGGAGTCAGGCGTAATCACCATCCTCAGACATGAGGCACGGATTAAAGAGAGAATACCACACTGCACACTGTACACATTACTCGGATACATTACTTGTGTATTATTTAGTCTAATTGGCGGTTAAAATGTTTCATATAAATCGTTGGTCGTGGCTGCTCCGCTTCTACCCTTTATTTATAGATCTCGCTTTGGATAGATATATTGCACGCTAAGTTTTACGCTCCTTTTACAATACACCGATATTTTCGGGGCCCTGCACGTAAATGGCAAAACTAAAGCTTGGTCTCCGAATTACCGGCTCTAAACTATTGCGCTCCCCTTTGTCAAAAATTTGCCGCGCTAACACAGACTACGGAGGTTTTGCCACAGGTCTGTGAAGGTTTTAATCAATTTGAGCGTTAATCGGGACGATTACCCCTCCCGTGCTGATTTCCTAGCATGTGATACTGTTTATGTATTCTGAAATAATACAGTGCAGGCATAGATAGGTATTAACTGCGTCTCAATTAAGTCACGATCTATTTCTATTGACATATTTCAATCTCAGTCGAATAAATAGTTTTTTTATAACAAATTGTCGTTAGGTATTTTTTATCTTGTTTTAATTCTGCCCGTATTTAGACGAATTATTATTAATACAAAAAATATAATTATTTCAATTACTTTAAAAATATTGATTTAATAATTGCAGTGACAAATTTGTTGATGCATCTTTACGAATTATGGTCTAGAAAACATAAGTAAAGCGCGAAAATATAAGGACAGTTAATAATAATTAATTTTTTTTTTTCTTTAGTATGTGTTATGGATGATTTTACAATATTAAAAATACAACTACTACTACTACCATCACGCCATTTCTCCATAGGGGTAGGCAGAGAGAATGGACCGCCACACACGTCTATCCTGGTATATATTCCTAGCTTCTTCCACATTCATACATCTAGTCATACATGCCCTTCGGTTCTATCTGCTTTTGACATGACCAGACTTAAGATTTCAGTTTATCTGATCATGCCACGTCTTCCTTGGTTGTCCTCGTCTCACGTTATCTTTCGCCATATTTACTTGTTTTACCATTCTTTCGTCGTCCATTTGTTCTACATGACCAAACCATCTCAGACACTCTTTCTTAATCTTATCAATTAAACTTGACTCAGATTTACACTCTCGCCTGATTTCATCATTCGTAACCCTGCCATACGTTGATTTCCCACACATTCGCCTATAAGATCGCATTTCAACTACGTTCTCTCGGCTTTCATCTTTTCCGTGCCAGTTCCATGTTTCACTTTCTTACATAAGTGTTGGGACTAAAACTCCGTTGTGCACCGCCAGTTTAGCTTCGATTGACATATTTTTAGCAGCAATTACTGTGCTTAGTGCGCCGTTCATTTTGTTGCCCGCATTCCCTCTCCTTTCAAAATCTTTTTTTACTCTTCCATCTATTGAAAATATGCTTCACACGAATTCTTCTACTTGTTCAAGACATCGTTGTTTACAATTATACCTTAAAAATACAAACCTTTAATTAAAATGTTTCAATAAATTAAAATAATTGGTCAATGTAGTTTTTTCTATTAATTAATTAATTTATTTATTCATTCAAAATTACGAAATTACAAAATTAAGGCTTTTTAGGCTATGCCCGTGTCAAGCCATAATAATTAACAATAAAAATACATAGTAAAATTAATTAGATTAAATTTTCATGACATATAATGCAATAGAATAACAATCTAGAAAAAAAGGTATAAGTAATAAATAATAAATTTCCAAAGAATACAATGCAAAAAAGATAATCAGAATTAATTTTTAAAATATAAATTATACAAATTAAGATTAAGTAAGATTGTTCATGACTCCCGAGGAGGTGAAATCCAGTCTTTTGGCTACGAACATTTGGACAAACTCAAAAACTGTATACAAATTAAGATTCACACATAATCAAATATACAAAATAATGTAATCATTAAAATCAACAAAATAATAGTAAAATATAGAAGTATTAAAAAATAAATAAAATAAGAGTATCATTGAAATGATAATTGAGATACTCACTCTTGTAAAAAATATAAGAAATAGTAAAAAATATAAGAAATAGTAAAAAATATAAGAAATAGTTCCAAAAATAATATGCAAAATAATAGTACGTACTAAATTAAATAATACAAAAATACATAATGAAAAAACATTAACAAATCAAGATAAATAAAAAGCAAATAAAAGTAAAAGTATTGAATGAAAGCAGATTTGTAAATTTTTGCTAATTGCTAATCTCGAACTTTAAAAAAATTAACAACCTCTTATTAATATGTAGAATCATCATTGAAAATTACCGCTTCGATAACCCGTTTCTTTTTTGTTATTTCAAAGCCTACGTGATGTCATTTAGAACTAGATTATTTTGAATGAATTAATAAAATACTAATGAGCATCACCTTTTTTCAACATTGGAAAAAAAGCATAAATCGCTATGTTTTGTATGATTAGGCCGGGTCGCAGTGTTCTACACGTCTAGTAGAACCACTTTCCGTTGCTCCAAGTCCTCATCACAATTATCCCCAGATATTATTGTAATTATACCGAATTCCAATTCTGTTGGCGTACTGGATTACGGATTACGCTGAAACCTGTCAACGTCAATAAATCCTATTCCACGTGTGTACATAACATTATTACCTATGTCTGTGGGAAGATTTTACTAACTACTAACTACTAGGTTATCATTTCAATAAATCATCCGGCCGATCGCAGTCCGACCAGTTGAGAAAGAACTATTTTTCACACATTGCTCGATATTTTATCGCCTGTAATACTAAACTATGTTTCGAGGATGTCGATATTCTGTTTTATCGTCCAACTAACAACATATAAACTCATGTGTACCAGGCGCGTTCAGAATTATTTAATACGCCATATAAGTTGTCCATTAGAATAATAATAATTAATAGTTGACAATTGATAAATTGACGGAGCACAGGCGCGTCTAGAGGTGAAGCTGTAAATTTTCTTATTTTCTTCTACATCACCAGACGCCTCCGGGAGACCTTATCGTTAGCCAGCACTCTCGACTCCTCCAACGTCAATTCCGCGTCCCTTACTTCCCCCGAACAAAGCTGAAAGATCGCCATCCATGGTCTTCCAGGACGGTCCCCGTAGGCGTGAAAAGGAAATAATCAATATAAACATCAAAACACCTAAACTTGTTTAAACTTGTTTCTTTAAAACCGAGACAATGGTTCTTAAATTTGGGCCAAATGTCAATAATGTTCTACTTCAAACTTTATGATAAACGTTATAAGAGTCGTTTTTCTTTGAATTATAAAAGTTGGATGCTTCTTATCTCTCCGAGTCTCGAAAGAGAAATCTAAAACTTTATGAACCTAAAGCGCGCGCGCAAAAATTTGGACAATTTCTATGGGAACTAGACGCAACTCGACAAGCAGCATCCCGCGTATACAACAAATACTATCAAGAACAAGATACCTAGATATTCAGTACGTACGTTGATATAGGAAATACGCACATGTAACTAGGTATGTATACTCAAGATATTGTTTGAATCGCGTGCACTCGAACGTTCTCAGTGAGAATTAGGTTTTATTTCGTATTTATAATGTTTTTTTTTGTAAAATTCATATTATTTTTAAATTTTTAAGGGATGTGCCGCATCCACAGTATCTGTGGACGGAATACGCCTGATGTGTATCTAGTACAATGGTGCATATAACACGATAAAACAACACCGACAATAAGTATCGTTCATTAATGATTTATTTAAGGAGTTAAATTTCATTCGTTCGCTTTAAGTGTCGGTCCAAGGCAACATCGAATATGTTTTTCTGAAGTGTGACTGATCACTCTTGCTCTCGTGTACTTTACGGTAAAAAAGTCATGCCGAGAAAACTCGGGACTTTTTATAATAGGTAAGTTACAAATCATTATCAATGAGTGCTTTATCCAAAAAGACTGAGCCTGACCTTCTTCGTTCAGATACTTAGCCAGACATCAATTTACCTCTTTATAATCAGAAGTGTATTTAATTTAATTGGCATGTCAACTCAGCGGATTCTCGAGTGACGAATTAATATCATTTCAGAGATTGAATACCCGATAAAGAAGCTAGTTTTATTTTTTCGGGTACGCTCTTTTGTACACGCGTTTTAAAATAAATCAAGACCCTTTTTTAATGTTTTGGAAAATTGCGATTATAGTACAACATATTTGTATTAATGATGTAATAACTTACATTTATATATAAGTTACTAATTATTCGACCAATTGGCGCTTTCACCCTCTAATGGACATCTTCAGACTAGTAAATATTATTCGTCATCGTCATTCCCTTTCCGTACCTAATGGTGCATAGGGCACTAAATTGGTACACTAATAGCAACGTATCTTGATCATTTTTGTTACATGAAGGTATGATGATAGTCTTACACTTCAGATACCAGTCCAGGGACTATGAAATATTCTAATGCGAAAACACCCTTTAAATCAATATTTTATATCAACCATGTCGGAAATCGAACCTGAGACCCCTCGCATGGTAGGCAAATGCGCTGACTACTACACACACATATAATTCAGTGCAGGTATATTTAAAAAATAAGTTGAAAGAGATACAATTCGTAATATTTCAGTGAAATAGAGTGGGACAAATGATTGAAAAAATGTGTTGGCGGTGTACTGTGAGAGGATTCTATTCCATGAAAATATTTATTGTTTTATTGCAATGTACAGGGTCAAACTAAGGGGACTTTATCATTACAAAGGAATTCCGTCAAGAATTGTCAATAAATAACTTAAATCGAATATATTTATTATTTTTAAAGTTTTAAAAAAAGTATTCCTGTACATTTTATGGAGATTTGTGTTTTTTATGCATTTTTATGGTTTAATGTACACAGGTAATTTACTTTTCTTTCATACGTAGAAGACATCGACGTATTTTAGCGCTGGCGATAAATTCGTTAATTTGTATTTTATCGCATTGTTCTGTAATCATTTAAGTGCAGTAATTCGAGTCGTTCGATTCGGGCGAAAATTGTAGCACGATTTGTATTGAAAAATATCACGAGGAATTGTGTAAAGCGAGGAGCGCCCGCTGCAACGCCAGTCCAGTCATGTTGCGGTAACTTATAGCCCGGACAAGCCGAGAGTGAGCCGCTTTCGCGTCTACCTACGCAGAAAAGACCAGGGACCGAGACTTTCCGTTACACGAGTGCTCGGTGTTGCGGATGCTTTATTGCGCTGAACCTTCGGATATAGAAAGTTGTACAGTTTTACCAGCCCACGTTTCCTCCATCGCCGGCACTCGCGGTCGGCTGTTGACTTTGCGAAGCTTTCTGCCATATCGAAAGTTTATATTATTATTGGTATTATGTCTAGCTGCGAGCGTGATATGTCATGTCGGCCGAGTCGGCACCCATTCCATCCGAGCTCGAGAACATTTCACGAAATGGGTGGCGATAAAGACGATGTTCTGATTATGCGCATATTAAACGCTGCAGACGTTCCTTTACTTCAGATAAATATATGCCTTAACTTAAGTATAATTTAGCCTATTTGTGGGTTCACGTTGCTGCAATTTATTCCAGTTAAAACTGGCGTAGTCAATTGGAAATCCGTTTGAAATGTCTGCTGTTATAAATCACGCGGCTTTTATTTTATGAATAAACTCACATCGATGGAAATAAACATTTAGCGAGTAATATTATCTTCATAGTTTGAGTAACATAACGAAGTTAATAAATCTTATGTTATTTTTGAGATCGGTTGCAAATCACTGGTAAAACATTTCTTTTTCCACATCCGCGCCTAAGAGGAGCGTGTGGACATCACCAGACGCCTCCAGTAGACCCCATCGCTAGCCGGCACTCTCGCCTCCTCCCACGCCAATCTCGCGTCTCTTAGTTTCCCCGAATTAAGCCAGAATACATTTACGTATCCAAAAAATATTACTTAACTAAAGATTCTTTATAACCTGTTTGCGGCCTCCACAGAATATTTATAAAAAAAAATTGCTTATAAAACAATAAAAGACCAATTAACCAAAACAATTAAATAAATGAAATGCGTCGAAAAATAAGTAAATACGGAATGAAATGTATAATTGAATGAAACGATCAATATTATTTCAATATTTTATAATTATCTAAACAACAATATTTTGAGTTTGTTCAAGACAAAAGACTGTGTAACATTCGTAATTTTGTCTATTTTGTGTTTGAACATCTATATTTCTTTAATTTTTCCAACTGTTGAATATCACTCACTTGTTATTAAATTTGTTAATATTTATATGATTTATTTGACAATGCAAAAATATAAAATTGTAATCGAGTTGTGGTCCTGTGGCTAGTGTCTCGGACTCACGAACCAAAGGTCCGTGGTTCGAATCCCACTCTACCCCAACTTAATTCCATTTTCTAATAGTGGGTTATTTACAACTCGTTAAAAATGGCCCTTAAAATTAAATATTTGGGTAAATCATTTTTTTTTTCTTAAAAAAAATGCAGATGTTTTTTTTGCATTGAGTGAGCGGATATACGAGTATCTAGTAAGCGAAAACTCATGTGTTCATTAAAACAACATTAAATGCGGACAAATATTAACTTCAGCGATTTCTGATTTACTTTTATTTTAATAGGTATGGATCATTTTACTTCAATAGGATGATCGAATAGCTTAATGTCCCTTGCATGCTGCTATGTAGGGCAGTAAGTTGAATCGTGTCTTTAATTACTGAATGTTTAAGTTTAATAATTTTAGCAATCAATGTAAATAATGAGTATAAAAACGCATCACTAATAAATTATTCAATATTTCTACTGTCCCTGGAAGCGAATAACCTAGATGTTTTTAAAAAAATAAATTATTTATAATTTTAATAACCTTTTAGGTTTTTCTTCGCAGTCACAATCCTGGGGATTGGTTTGCAGAAAAGTCCTGCATCTCGTCCTCCACTGTCTTCTTTTCTCTGCAGCCCTCTTCAGCTCAACAACAAGGCGCAGTTTAAATCCTCGCACACTTGTTTGAAATACTCCAGTCGGGGAGCTTTCTGTGATTTGTTCCCTCAGCCATTCCCTCTATTATGTCTGCAGGAGACCCTCATGGCGCATAATGTGGCCGATCCACCGGGCTCTCCTCTCTTAAATGTTTTTTTATGTGGTGACTCTAATTGTGAACTGCTAATTTTGCTTCTAATTTTGCTAATTCTGATACTCTTAATCAAAAAAAAAGAAACCTCCAAATCGGTTCAGTTTTGGGGTTCTGAAAACGGGATAGCGAAACGTCGATTTTGCCGATTTTATTTAGGCATAATCAATCAGACGTACAATTATGTTTTTCTCGCAGAATAGGGGTGGCATTCGCGAGAGTGACTGAAAAGCGGTGTTCAAATACCTGTTCGTCAACATTTTCAGCCACCGCCTGTCCCCACTCCACTTCACTTTAGAAAGAACTAGTTCGGTGCAGCTTGGCGCAGAGTGATGCGCCTCGTGACGTGATGCGCCGTGCGGCGTGCGGCGCGCGGCGCGTGACGTGCGACGGTGCCGCGCGCCTCGCTCGGCCCGGTACCGCAGAGACACCGACGGGCGGGCGGAGAGCGAACCTCGCCGGGTCAGTGTGTCAGTGGGACGGAGCGGCGCGGGGCGACCACGCGACAGGAAAGATGATGAACCCACCGACAATTTATATACATACGACTAGCGTTTTATGGTAAACGAGTTTTTCGATGAATGGAGAGATGCAGATATTTGCCGCAAACCAATCCGTAGGATTAAAACTAGTCTTATTTTAGTTTCACTACTTAATACCCGCCTACAAAGATTTACAGCCTGCTTTAACAAGAATTTTCACAGTATTGTTGAGCCTGTTTTTTTGTTTTTAAATAATTTATTTACAAAACCTACGGATTCCATACCTACTTTTTTAACAAAGTTTTGTAAGTTTTGTATTTCTGAAATAACACCGCGTATGACGTCAGAGGTTCTCTTTCGCTTATTCTGTCAGTTTTTTTTTTTTAATTTTTTTTTTTTTTTTTGTTTTCGTACATTTTCAAGAATCTTTGCCTTACAATTGAATGCTTTAATTTTTACCGTCCGCAAGAAAATATTTTTTGTGTTCAATTTCCCGTAGAGCTCAATTTCCTCATTAAATGTAACTGAACTCTTTCAACTAGAATTCTCAAAATTTATTCTTAAATTAGCCACTGATATAACTGTAGACGAAGAACTAAAACTTATAGACTTATATAAAAAAAATTTAGTCAACATGGATAAAATACAAGAATATCAGAACAATATCATTTACAACTTTCTAAAACAAGACAAAGACAGTCGAGACTAATAAACCGGGGACTAAAATTGTACAATAAACTACCAGACAAAACTAAACAAAAGACAACTTTTATGAAAGATGTTAAAGATATAATCATTAACAGTAGAATATGAATATTAAAAATAAATATATATTTTGTTAAATGTAAGTAATCCATAAGGGTTTTAAATAAAATTTCCAATTCGAAAAAAAAAATAGCGTCGTCGCCACATTAGGGAGCCATGTTACATTTACGGAGAGCCTGGTGTGATCAACTCCATCAAGTGGAAGTTCTTGAGGTGGGCTGGCCATATAATAAGAATGAACGAATACAACCGCATAAAACTCCTGGAAAAAATGAAGACTCCTGGATTCAGCCAATGCCGACCCAGGGCTGTCGAGCTTATGCCGACGATGATGATTTTTCATTGTGATTTTCCTATCGAAATCTTTACAAAAATGCTATCAGTACACCTACTTTATAAAACACATTTAAATAACAAATAATATTTTTCATTATTGCGCTCTACAAATCAGAATTAAAGCTTTATTTATCTATGTGTTCTAGTATGTATTTGGGCTGGATAAAACACCGTGATAAAAAATCTGGCCTCCGTTAGGATATCTGATTATGTATAAATATATTTATTTATCATTACCATCAACCCCTTTTCCACACCCAGCGGTGCATAGAACACTCATTCGTAAACGAAATGCAGCTTGCTTCGATCGTCTGTTACATGAAACTAACGTGATCAGTTTTACGCTCTTTTTTTACGTTTTCTTCTTCTCAAAGCAAATGCAGAGATGTTCCTCATCAAGGCCACAGCCGATTATCCCACCAGATTCTCACACTATAGTTAGAGTAGTTAGAAGGATCATACCTTTTGCAGTTAAAATAAGCCTTGTACATAATAAGCAAGGCAAAAAATAAGCAACTCCCATTATAAAAAAAGATCAGTTTTACGCTTTAGGTATCTGTGCAGGAACAATGAAAGATTCAAATTTATAAAACCTTTAGCTCTTTTAACTATTTAACTCACACGGTTTAAGCTAGCTTTAAATTAATTTCTTTCGAAAGGATAGAAAAGAATATCGATTGACTAAATAAAAATATATAAAAAATATTTACCAATGGATTTATTTCAAACAAATAAAATTTTCTCTTCCTCCTGGGTGCTGACCCGGGGTGCTATTCTGAACCACTCTCGTAGCGCGAGAAAACAGTTTTTCTCGTGTATTTAGTTTGGAATACCAGCCCAGGTTTCCGTGAATATGTTTCGCAAAACCACACTATTTCTTTCCTCCTCCCCATTATTTTGGTCCCTGCACACCGCACAGTTCTTGGATCCACTATTCTCTCTCTTCTGGCTAAGAAGTGTTATTTTCATCTTATTTTGTCGTCAAAGAGATTTCGCGACGTGCCGGCCGATTTTTAAGCATTGAAAGACATGGATGACAGTTTTATTTTTTTTAAAAATAGTTTTTTAAATAGATTCTATTTTATCGAGTTTTTTTTACTTGTTTGTGAGAAAGGTTTATTTTTCTCCAATATACTGTAGTAATAGTATCATTTAATGTTTTTTACATGTCAATTCGCTCGGGCGGGTGACTCCCCACCATAGGAGTTAGTTAGGAGCGTAATTTTATTTTGGACGGATGGCTCCTGGCGAAGAAGTTTTAAGGGTTAAAATCAGAGCTATTCGTGGTCTAATTGCTAAGACACCTGACTCACGTACGGAAGAATCCAGGTACGATTCCCGGTGAGAATACAAAAGTATAATGTAATTTTCCTCAAGTCTGGGTGTTCTGTGCAGTAATTCACCACTGTCATTATGCCTTTAGGGGTGGTATTCTGTATTTACTTTTCCCCCCAGAGAGTGATTGATTTGGGGATTATTTTTTTTTAATGTGACTATACGTTGCTTCATATATGGCCACAATGATGATTAAACATCAAATTAATTATGTATAAAACTGTTTAAAAAACCGAAAAAAAACTAATATGGTTTTGTCAGTTCAACCTAATTAAATGTTTTGGGTAATGTATAAGGTCGCAATGTTCTAAATGAAAATCGTCATGTTTGTTTTTACGTGTTCGTATTTGTTTGATGTTTTATCATCAGTGTGGCCGTATATAAAGCGAAGTGTATTCGCATGTAAAAAATAAAAATTGATAAATTAACTTTTTTCTAGGGGGTAAAGAATATTCAGAATAGCAACCCTCGCTTGTTGCAAAACTATGTCTTTCTTGCCAGGAATCGAACCCAGGACCTCGAGAACGCGTCAACCACTACTTGATGTTTATTGATTTTAAATATCGGCCTCGTGGTTTGGTCAGCGCATTTGCCTACCATGCGAGAGGTCTCAGGTTCGATTCCCGACATGGTTGACATAAAATATTTATTTAAAATGGTGTTATTACACTAGAAGATGTCAAAGTTCCTGGACTGGCACCTGAAGCGTAATACTAATCATCTTACCTTCATGTAACAAAAAAATGATCTAGATACGCTGCGATTAGTGTACCAATGCAGTGCCCTATGCACCATAAGGTGCGGAAAGGGAATGATTATGATGTATTATAAATATATGTAAAGGAAATGTATTCCCTTTAATTTTGAATTTTACAGCGTTCTGCGTTGTCGATAAAGCAGTGTTTTACAGTTAGACGGTAAAACAGATAAAACCAAAATGGCGAAATTACGTCAGATTTTTACATGGTCGAAGTAAATTAAGAATAAAGATTGTTTGAATAAATCATAAAAGCAAATTGGAAAGAGATTGCTTTAATAAACGTGAATGTCGTTTCTTTGTTTTTACAGGTAAGAGTGTTTATAAAATATTTTAATTAAATTCGTTTTGTGATGTAAACCCGATAAAATAAAATTTTATTTTTACAGAGCAACGCAAGTATTTTATTAGTTAATCAGTTGATATGGATGAATATTATACATATTTTATCTTTTAGTTTACGAAGTTTTTTCTCTCTCTTGGTCACCCTCCGGCACAGTACGGTGTCAGCAGTCAGCAGTCAGCAGTCGGCACAAGACGGAACATCTCCGGCCATACGAGTAAGTGGGCAGCTGCCAGGCAGTCCGGCTCGCGCTGAGCTCGTTACACGTGCTCGTATATGGATCACAAAACTGAACATGAAGGTGCTCAGAATTCTGCACAAAAAATCTTGTTTATATAAAACTTTTGTACAGAGAATTTATTTCAACCATCCGGGACATGACGTGTATTTTACTTTATTGTACGATTCAAATTTCTGTATTGAATTTAGTCTGCGCATGGACAATAACCAATACGCAATAAATACAGTATTTATGCGGTATGCACGCGAAGATTCTGAACCAGAAAATGAATTAACTTCAGAGGAAAATTGTTCATGGTAAGGTTTGAAAAAAAACCCTTATAATTTTTTTCCAAAGTCATTTGAAAAAAAAAATTAAAAAATGATCTCAAAATATAGTAGACCTTAAATTTCTCGGACAAGCATATATGACCAACGAAGCGATACGCGCCAAACGTGGACAAGGGAAGCGGCTGGGTTGGAGAGGGGTAGAGGTTTGTGGAGGGACTACTTATCCGAGAAATGAAGGATTTACTACATTTTGAGGTTACATTTTTTTAATTTTTTTTAAGGTTACCACGAGAAATGTTCCTCTGGAGTTTCGCGGTCTGGCCCTGAAAAACCGTGTATGTAACAGACGCGGCGGATCACTGCTTCGTCCGTAGCAATCGCGCCCGTCACAAGAACTGTATTTCTATAGGTGCTGGTGTCAAACGCAGAGTGGCCGGGCGTAGGCGGGCCTCGGCCGACGAACGATAGGCTCCGGGGGAGGTATCGTCGCCTAGAGATCCCTTGCGGGGTCGCTAGCGAGTAGCGCTGGCGGCCGCAATCCTGAGTCAGGCAACCGGGTTGTAAGGCCGGTATCTCTCCGTTGGTGGGAACGGCGGGGTGTGTTCCGGGGAAGTATCCAAGGGTCCAAATTATCCGGGGTCCAAAATCCAATCCAAAGAGTATCCGAGTTCCAAGTCCAGGGGGGTAGCGGTGTTCGAATCCAGGTGGCGATGAGGTCCGGTTTGAAGCGAGGTAGGGAGGTGAAGTGGAGAGTAAGAAGCCTTAGTAGTGTGGTGAGATGACTGACTTTATTTTTCCCCGGCGGGGCTATATATACAACATTTTGCCGTGCGGCGGCGGGCTAGGCCAATAGCGGGCGGTGCTAGGTTGACCAATCACGCGGCGAGAGAGATAGCGAGCACATTTGCCGGCTCTATCGGTCTCTCTCGCGCCACGTATAAGGTCCCCACCCTCCCGCTACCGGCCGCAGTTCCCCGCCGACCGCGCGGCGATCAACACTCATACAGAACAACATAAAAACACATTATGGGCATACAAATATTTTCATGAATTCTAATCTATATGTGGGCTTCAGTATGGCGATCACCACCCTCGAAAGTGACAAATACTAGTCTTTATTGAGGAGGTGGTAGATCGCTTACACATACTGAAGCCTCCTATGCTACATTAAAGCCCCAGGAAGGGCCGCCAAGTTGGTGCATGTGCTTTTACGTCGGCAACACTCCCCCCTGCCGAGGAGGCATCTCTGCGCCGACGTCGTCCTTGATCTGCAACACGGCGAGCTTGACGGCGGGTCGTGTGTAGGTTCCGGTGGCTGTCTGGACCCGGGCGCTCCTGACTTGTCCATCCTTCCCTGGTGTGACTGCTATGACGCGTCCCCGCGGCCATTCATTCCGCGGGAGGGCGGCGTCCGTTATTATGACCAGGTCATCGACCATGATCGGTGTGGCGGCCTGTTGCCACTTCTGTCGCTGTGCCAACGTCGGGAGATATTCCCTCATCCATCTTTTCCAAAATGCGTCGGCTAGTTTCTGCGCCACCCGCCATTGTTTTCTGAGGCACAGTTCGGGCGGCGCGTCTCTGTAATCGGCCAGATGCGGCTGGGCCCCGCTCGACCCGATGAGAAAGTGCATCGGAGTCAGCGGAGCGTCGTCTCGGCTATCAAGCGAGACGTGGGTTAGGGGCCGAGTGTTTACTGTGTACTCGGCCTCCGCTATCGCTGTCATTAGCGTTTCCTCTCGGGGGGCTTGTTCCTTTAGAATCACCATAAGCGCCCCCTTTATCGACCGGACGAGCCGTTCCCAGGCTCCCCCCATGTGTGGCGCCGATGGCGGGTTGAACACCCATTTGATCCCTCTCCTTGTCGCCTCGTTCTGTAGTTCGGGATCGTGAGCTAGTTCCTTCATGGCGGCCGCCATCTCTTTGTCTGCGCCTCTGAAGTTCGTCCCGTTGTCCGAGTAGAGCGTTGTCGGATGTCCTCTGCGGGCCGCCATCCTTCTGAGGGCCTGCACCGTCGAGTCAGTACTCAACGACGGTGTAATTTCAATATGCACGGCCCTCGTAACCATGCACGTAAACAGGGCCCCGTATCGTTTCTCCCGGCGTCTTCCGATAGTTACGTATACGGGCCCGAACATGTCCACCCCACAGTGGGTAAAAGGCCTTACGTGATGATCGAGTCGGCCGGCAGGCAGCTGTCCCATGAGCGGAGGCTGCGGGCGGGCCTTCTGTATTCGACAGTAGCGGCACTCGTATATAATTTTCCTTATATTTGTCCGTAATCGTGTTATAAAGAACTGTTGTCTGAGTTCGCTGAGTGTCCGCTCTGTACTTGCGTGTTGCCGCGACTCGTGATAATGCCTTATCAATAGACGCGTATAGGCGTGCGCTCCGTCCAGTATGACGGGCGCCTTTAGTTGCTCGCTCACCGCGGGGGCTTCCATAATTCGCGTCCCCATTCTGAGGACGCTATCTTTATCGAGGTAGGGAGTGAGACCCAGCAGGCGGCTGTTCCGCGGGAGGCACTCCCCCCGTCTAATTGCGGCTATCTCGGCGTGGTAACTGTCTGTCTGGCTTATAAGTATCCACGCCCTCTCTGATGCCTTGAGTTCCGGGGCGATGAGTGTCGCGCTTCCTGTATTCTTTTTCCTGCAGTGGTTTATGAAGCGCAACACCCACGCTGTAGTCCTGATCAGTCTCCGCCAGGAGGAAAATCTTCTTTCGTCCGGGAGGGCTGTCATCACGATGGCACTGTTCGCACACTTTATTTCACTGCTTGTATCCGGGGTCGCCGTTATTACCTTGAGCGGCGGCCATTCACTTTTATTTTTCTTTATGAAACTCGGCCCACTGAACCACATGCCGGCCGGGGAGATGTCTGGTATCTCGCCGTCCCGCGTCCCGAGATCAGCGGGGTTCTTCTTTCCTGGTACCCACCGCCACTCTTGAGCGTTCGTTAGCTCATCTATTTCCCCTAGGCGGTGGGCTACAAATGGCGTGAAGATGCGCGAATCACTCTGGACCCAGCACAGCACCGTAGTAGAATCTGTCCAGTAGTAGGTATCGCGTATATTACTTCCGCATTCTTTCTTGATTGTGGCCGCCAGTCGTGCGGCCATGAGCGCGGCTTGTAATTCCAGGCGTGGAATTGATAGCGCTCGTAGCGGGCTAACTCGGCACTTGCTAGCCATGAACGTCGCATTCCTTCCGGCGGCGTTCTCCTCCACGATGTAGGCTACGGCGCAGCTCGCTTGCTCCGAGGCATCGGAAAATACGTGCAGCTCTACTGGCTGGCCCTTGGCGCTCGATACGCGCCGCGGTATAGCGCACTCGGTATTGCGTAATATGTCCACCCAAGTGCGCCATTTCTCTGCGTGTTCTTCATTCACTTGTTCGTCCCACTCTATGTGGGAGCGCCACACATCTTGTAGCAGTATTCGCGGGCGTATTGTCAAACACCCTACGAAACCGAGCGGATCGAAAATGCTCATAACTTCACTTAGCATCTGCCGTTTTGTAGGCCTCTCTGTTGGAACCTCCCGTGACACTTTAAATTTAAATTGAAACTCGTCTGTCACCGGGTCCCATTTGATGCCGAGGACCCTCTCTGTCACGGAGGTTCCGCTAATTATTTCGCGTGCGCTTTTCCCTCTCAGACTTGAAGGAATCGCTTCCATTACGGAGGGATCATTACTCGCCCAATTCGCGAGGATGAATCCGCCCCGCCGTAGTAGTTCGCTGACATCGTGGCGCAGTTGTATCGCCTCTGTTGCACTGTCTACGGCATCCATATAGTCGTCCATGTAGAATTTATTTCGCACAGCATCCCTGGCGGCGGCCATCTCTTGCCCGTGATCTTCTGCGACTTGATTTCTCACGTACTGTGCGCTGCTCGGTGAACACGCCGCGCCGAACGTCATCGACGTCATAATCATTTCCCGAATTTCTTCTTCGGGACTATCGCGCCAGAGGAACAGCTGCGCCCTCTGGTCTTCTTTTCTTATTTTAATTTGGAGAAACATCTCCCTTATATCTGCTGCCAGCGCGATCTTTCCCTCGCGAAATCGCATTATATTTCCCATAAGCGATGAGAGAAGGTCCGGGCCGTTGGCCAACATGTCGTTCAATGACTTCCCGTTGCAGCGGCTGGCGGCGTCAAATACTATCCGTATTTTATCCGGTTTATTCACGTTCGTCACTGCGAAATGCGGCAAAAACCAAAGCCCACTCGCAGTGTCTTGTCTTTCAGCCAGCGTCAGTTCCCGGGCATACCCCTTGTCTAGATATTCTTTAATCTTTAACTTGTAAGCCGCGGCGAATTCACTGTTTTTACTGAACTTTTTCTCTATGCTTAAAAATCGATTCAGCGCTGTACGGCGATTATCCGGTAAACATATTCGATTGTCTTTCCACAGTAGCCCTGTCTCGTACTGTCCTTGCGGTAGGAAACGTGTCGTGGCTCTCATGGTTTCTGTGGCTCGCGCCTCCTGACGCGATATCTTGGCTGTCGAACTTATACCTAACGCGTCGACGGCGTAATTCTGTTTAACTAGATTTTCTAGTCTTTGTTCTGTACTAAGCGCCATTAGTATGCTGGCGTTAGTCTGGCGTGTCCGCCCACCGTGTATCACCTTTCCTAAGGCTGTCACTGAGGCGATGTATTCCCCGCATCTCCGTGCCTCTCTCGTCACTATGAGAGAGGCGTTATCTTGGCCGATGAGTAACTGCGGGCACACTTGTCGCATCCTGCCTTCCCCTTCAATCACGGGCTGTAGCGGCAGACTCAGCTTCTGTATTGTGTTTGCGCGGAGAGTGAATAAATCTTCCGTAACTCCGCGCACTTTAATTGTGACTTTTCTTGATGCACTATCTGTTACGCACATTCCGCCGGCACCGTGGATTTTTAATCCTCGAGTCTCTCCCGGCGCGCCGATGTCGTTTGCTATTTTTGCGTCAATCAATGTCACGGTTGATCCCTCATCTAGTAACGCGTACGCGTTCACTCGTCCTCGCGGACCACTTAACATGACGGGAATCACTTTTAGGAGGACCGGTTCCTCCCGAGCGTAGGTGCTCGTCACTATATTATTCGTCCGCGAACTGTGGCCGTAATCGTAGTTTCTTTCATTTGAACTCGCGGCGCGGGTTTCGTTCGCGGTCGGTCTGTTTCCCCCGGCGCCCGCCGCTGCAGGCGTGTCGCGGCGGGCATTATTATCTGGCGCTCGTATATCGGCGCTAGACCGAGCTTCACTGATATCGGCACTATTTCTGTCGTGTAATGTCTTGTGATGTGTTCGGCGACATCCATCGAGGCCGCACTTTTTTACATTTCTACACTTAATCGCCCGATGAGTGTTCGATAAACACGAAAAACACAAATTCTTTCGCTTCACTATGTCCCATCTTTCCGAAATACTACACTCTATGTATTCCTGGCACGTTTGTAGTAAATGTCCTCGTCCGCACAAAACACATGACGCTACACTTTTCCCGTTTCCCTCTGTTGAAATCACTGTATGCACTTGTTCTCGCTTCTGTGGCTTCTCGCGTTGTTTTCCGCTGTACACTTGCGGCTCTATTCCGCCGCCTATCATCGAAGATTCCGTTAAATCTTCCAAAAAGAGCGCGAAATCCTTCGCGGAGGGCCTCACCCGGTTTCCTCTTCTGCTGTACCACCAGAGAGACTTCATGCACAGCGGTAACTTGCTCACTAGTTCACTTAGTAGTTGTGGCGTAGACATATAATCGCCACCGAAGCCTTCTAAGGTCGCTATCGCGTTCCGAACTGCGCTAGACAGATCTACTAATGCTTGCGTAGATCCGTCGTTCTGTATGCAGCGGAGCCTTCTCACTTTTTCCAACAAGGAAGACGCTACAATGTCCGGCTGGCCGTAGTGTAGCTCCAACGTCTTCATTATCACCCTCACTTGGCTTGGATCCACTAGTAATGACGACACAGATTCTCTTGCCCGTCCTTTTAACGCACGCTGTAGACGCAGGAGGTTTTCTGGATCCGAAAGGCAGCACATCTCCGTCGACTGAGTGTACTGCGATTTGAAAGTAGCCCATTCCTGCGGCTCTCCGGCGAAGGCGGGTAGGTCCTTGGCAGTAGATTGGCGCGCTATCATGGCGCCGACTCTGCTAACGTCCTCTGGGGCTGAAGTCGGGCTTCTTCCTTGCGAAGCCTCTAGTAGAATCGCCATTTTTGACAGCACCGTCATGATGCCGTCCATATCCGTAGCACGCGGCGCGGGCTCGGGATTCGTCTCCAAGGGCACGCGTCGGTCTTGATCGTGTAGTGAAGCACGGAGCGTTCGAACCTGCGTCCTCAGCCGCTGGACTGTATCTTCGGATGTGTCCGACTCGGCTGAGTCCTGATCTGTAGCAGGGTCTTCTCTTGGTTCCGTGCCTCCTCGACCCGAGCGGAGTGAAGGGGTTCTCGAAGTCATCTCTAGGCGCTCTGCGATGAATATCCGGTTCTTCTCGAAGGACCAACTTGTAACAGACGCGGCGGATCACTGCTTCGTCCGTAGCAATCGCGCCCGTCACAAGAACTGTATTTCTATAGGTGCTGGTGTCAAACGCAGAGTGGCCGGGCGTAGGCGGGCCTCGGCCGACGAACGATAGGCTCCGGGGGAGGTATCGTCGCCTAGAGATCCCTTGCGGGGTCGCTAGCGAGTAGCGCTGGCGGCCGCAATCCTGAGTCAGGCAACCGGGTTGTAAGGCCGGTATCTCTCCGTTGGTGGGAACGGCGGGGTGTGTTCCGGGGAAGTATCCAAGGGTCCAAATTATCCGGGGTCCAAAATCCAATCCAAAGAGTATCCGAGTTCCAAGTCCAGGGGGGTAGCGGTGTTCGAATCCAGGTGGCGATGAGGTCCGGTTTGAAGCGAGGTAGGGAGGTGAAGTGGAGAGTAAGAAGCCTTAGTAGTGTGGTGAGATGACTGACTTTATTTTTCCCCGGCGGGGCTATATATACAACATTTTGCCGTGCGGCGGCGGGCTAGGCCAATAGCGGGCGGTGCTAGGTTGACCAATCACGCGGCGAGAGAGATAGCGAGCACATTTGCCGGCTCTATCGGTCTCTCTCGCGCCACGTATAAGGTCCCCACCCTCCCGCTACCGGCCGCAGTTCCCCGCCGACCGCGCGGCGATCAACACTCATACAGAACAACATAAAAACACATTATGGGCATACAAATATTTTCATGAATTCTAATCTATATGTGGGCTTCAGTATGGCGATCACCACCCTCGAAAGTGACAAATACTAGTCTTTATTGAGGAGGTGGTAGATCGCTTACACATACTGAAGCCTCCTATGCTACATTAAAGCCCCAGGAAGGGCCGCCAAGTTGGTGCATGTGCTTTTACGTCGGCAACAGTGTATAATACATAAAAAACAAATAAAAACTTTGTTTCAAAATTAGCCCTTGTTGTTTAATTTCAACATTCGTATAGATATTATTGATTGAATCGGCATTAACTCCGTGGAATAAAATTATTAAATATGTAATTAATAAAACGCTTAATTCTTTAACCACTTGAGTTTATTTCAAAAGCACTACAATTTGGACAAACTCAAATATTGTAGTATCGTATAATACATAATTTAGAATATCACCTTTAGATGGAAGGATCTGTGCCTTCTGAAACTAGTAGCGCTTTGAAACAAACTCAAGTGGACTAAGAACAAAAAAAAACTTATACATGTATTTGTGTAAATACTCGCAAGATAACAATTAAAGTCTGTACAATGAAAGCATCCACCCTTTTCCTGAAACTGTTCATAAAGACTTGTGTCTTTCTTCAGTTTCGCAAATCAATATAATTTATTTTTTAAACTAATTAAGCGAAAATTTAATATTTCTTTACAATCAAACCGCGAAAATAACAAATCGAAGAAACTTTAAAAGCTTTCATTGTACCCCTCACTGTAATATTGTCAATTTGTAATCAATCAAATACACATGGTCAGCACAATTACCTTTTTCTAATTTCCCAGTATGACAGTGAAGGAATACAGTGTTAGTTCAAATTGAGACCGCGGCCGCATGCTCCAGATCCCGCTTCGGAGAGGAAGAAGAACGTAGTAACCCAAACAAATTAAATAACGACAGAAAATCCCCAAATACACAAAGGTAAAACATTAGAATAATTTGCCCTATACAACATGCACTCAAGCGACAGAAAAAAAACAATACGTATCTATACCAAATCACAAAGGAACATCAAATTATCAAGACACTACTGGAAAAATAGAAATACCACATTGTAAAACGAGGCTCGCACAGAGACATGCATATGTTATAGGCCCAAAAATGTTTAATTCTTTTTTTATTGATAATATTTCATTGATTCCAAACTTTTAAAATTTTCCTTCTTTTAAAAACATGCACTATCCTGGATTCAAACTAAAGATATGAACTCTTTTTTTCTATGATTTATTTTGTTGCCCTTATATATTGTTGCCCTTAAATACCATATTATCCTTGACAGAATATTTTATTTTTTTCTTTTTTACGTTATACAAAAATATTATAACTGACCATTATTTATCATAGGAGAAAAAATTCATTAACATTTTCTTGTATACCCACGAACAGGCCATGACTTTGTGGGATTTTTTGTTTACTATTTTTCTATTAATATGTATTTCATTAATATGTAATTATGCTTTATTTTTTTAATACTCTACTTATTATTATGTTTATTGTAAAAAAACAAAAAAACTTAAATATTTTTTTATTTAAAAAAAAAAAAAAAAAACTTAAATATTTTTTTATTTTTTTTAATTAAAAAAAATCCTAACACAGATCCTTACATGATTCCTATCGAACTCAGGCGAAATTACTTCTCGTCATAATACTGAATCTCTCGCAAAACCATTATCCTAATACCAGCAGTAGAAACAATCCTACGCAAAGTCCCTAATCGTCCTAACAATCTCTCAGACCTTAGAGCAGACCTTAGCTTAAATTCTGTACAACACTACACAACATTTGCCGTCTCAAAATCTGACCAATTTCTTGTCCAGTTTTCCGATCCGTGTAAAACGAGCTCAGCGTTTGCGGCCGGCGACGGACCGGCTGCGGCCGTGACTGCCGCCGCCGCCGCCGTCCAGTTACAGTACCTACTCGTACTTACGTATTTATATTTCATATTTTATTCTCATCCTCTATGTTGTCCAATTAATATCGGATTGGAGATGCGATAGACACAGCCCGCGGATACTTTTCGGACCGGAAACCGCTCACAACTGTAGACCAAATGGATTCAAGCATTCTCACTAGTCATGATTTGTGTAATAGTTGACTCGCGAGGTGTTGATTTGATCGTGTAGATAGGTACTTATGTACCTCCTATTAAATAGGTTTCTTTTATAAGTATATAGTCCACTTCTGTCTAATTTTAGAAACACGAATGGTCGAATTTCAACCCCCCTCACATCTCTCACTTCATACCGCAAACACAAAATACCACATAGGTACATGATACAAAGATTTGACTTATTACATTCATACGGAGGATATAAAGGATGGATGTCAATTTGTACGTATTTTAAACTAATAATGGCATCTGACGGCAGTTCACGTGATCTACATTTCTGTTTAGCCCTTCACTGGCCAATTTTTCTAATTCTAACTAAAACTATATATGTGTGTATGCTTTTTGATGCAGATTGTTAACGAAAAATCGGACTGTAAATTAAAAACTAATTTCATTCAGTTTTGTGATTTGGCAATATTTGAGAAAGGATAGGAATATGGAATGGATACCTACCTTTAATATGGTCTGAATGTTCTTCAATTTCTGGCACTGGATGACAAAATGAACTATAAAATGAGACAATGTTTTCCACGATGCGCGACGATTCCAACCACTTTTTATCCGATTTTATGTCAAGTCAAAAATGTTGTTTGGTTTTTGTTCTAAATCCGAATCTTCTAATTTTGAATATCTTCTATCTTGATGTTAGGTAGGTACCATAAGGATGGGTCAAAGGAAGGATAGGAACAAAAGGTAATCGGCCAGGAATAGTATCGATAAATGCTGTTATTTACTGAACACAGATACTGGAAAAAAACCTTTTTTTTCTCAGTTTTCTTTCATATTTTAGGTACATAGACAATATGCTACATCGGGTATAAAGGTAAAAAAATACAAGAATATAAGAAAAATAGGAAATAACGTTTTCAGTTAACATATTCTTATTTGATGATGAATGTTGCGCAAACGATTGAACGTAGTTATGCAGAAAGCAGCCAGTCCACAATTTCGAAAAAATGATATATTGATGTTATCGGGTGCAGAAAGGTCAATTTTATGTTCTGCTTAAAACAGCAAAACCGTTTTCATACAAAAAACTGTATTAAATACTTCTGAAAATGGCGTCGATCACAAAAACGTCATTTCTCAATTTGCAGAAAACACCCACAGTACTAGAAAAATCTTATAGTACTTTAAAATTCATTAAAACTGGTCAAATACATAATTAGATTCTTGTTTGTAATATTAAAAAAAACTAATGTATTAATTGTTTAGCATTTGTTTAAGTCAAAAACATTCCGACAGTTGTGTATTTATTTATTTAACTTTTTGTACATTATGTTATTTGACATTGGCGGGCTTATTGCCAAATAGCAATTTCTTTCAACCAACCAATAAAATAATAATTTTATTTTTATAATTCAAGTTACAGAACATATTAAATAGGAAATAAAGATTTAAAAGCAAAAGATGTATAAACATATAAATAAACGTATATGTTTATAAATTACATTAAATCAAAACTATTACTCAATGGGAAAAAGGAAAAAAAGGAAAGGAGGAAAGAAAAGAATGGAAATGTTTTTTCAGACGTGATTTAAATAGAGATAATGTAGTAACTGTGTAGATTTGATTGTTGACTCTTTTCAGAAATGTGCTATTATCTTAGTTTCATTTTTCAATGTAAGTTCAATTATAACTTCATATCTTTAAAAAAATCACCATTTGAACATTATATTTATCATACTCATCATTCCATACCCGTACCCAGTGGTGCATAGGGCACTGAATTCTTACTTTATCTCTATCACTTTTGTTACATCAAAGTTACGAGTAAGGCGATGAGTCTTACGATTTAGGTGCCAGTCCTGAAACTATGAAACATCGCAGTTTAGAACCACCTTTATTATCAATATTAAATAAAAATTTTAATGTTCACATCCACCCTGCAGGAATCGATCCTAGGACCTCAAAAATGAAGTCGGACTCATCTCCTGTTTAAGATTTTTACCTGAGTGTAGCCATCGAGTCGAAAACACTCGCCCAAGGTTCTATTTCATACGACTTAAAAGTATTTTCTTCATCTGCTCGGACACAGGAAATTCCATTCATACTTACCCATTAATCTTACTCCTTTTTTCAACTGGGTACACCCGCTAATTCACGTTTGCTAACTGCCAAATTCTAAGCTGTCTCAATTACGGCTGCATTACTCACCGCGTTTATATTATTGCAAGAATATTTCGCAAAATTAAGTCAATTAGTCAGTGCGCCGTCTACCGTTTTTGTTCCATTTCTTTTAGCGGATACTCGCAATAATCTTCTAGCAAATAACCGCTATTAAAACAAATGAAATCGTTACATTTATAATAATGCGAAACTCGCGTCCGTCACTTAGTAATAAGCGATTGCGTACTGCAAAAAAATACACACACGGAAAATTACGATTAATTTAATTTGATTCTCATTTTGTTACTTTCCGTGATTGTTTATTTTATACAATAATAATTCTCACAACAGCATTATTTACAATTACAAGTTTCTTATTATGGTTTGACACACTTCATTCAATCCATGTTCATAGCCACAATTAGCTACCTTTTGTAAATTATTTAGGTCCCAACAATGTTTTGAGTATGTTCAAATGGTTGTAGACAGGATATCCTCCCCAGGTCCCACATGATAAATGTTTCAGCTCTTTTACTTTACAAAAGTCAACAGATGGAAGAGTTGAGGATATGTGGATGTTTAAACATAGGCAGAATGGTGAATGTTACACAGTGTTTAAGGTGGCCACTTAAACTGGTAAGCCATTGGCCGGTCATAATAATAATAAATCTTTGATCACCATAATATACAAACAAACAAACAAACAAACAAACAAACCATCACGCCGTTTCCCCGTAAGGGTAGGCAGAGAGGATAGAACGCCACAACACTCTATCTTTGCATACAGATCTCGCTTCCTCTACATTCATACATCTTCTCATGCACGCGCGCCGATTATTCCGACTTTTGACATGTCCATCTTTAAGTATTTGTTGGATTTGGTCATGCCATGTCTTTCTCGGTCTTCCTCTATTTCTGCATCCATCAACATTCGCATTGTAAATATTCTTAGCCGTTCTCTCGCTGTCCATTCGTTCTACATGTCCAAACCAGCGCAGAGCTCCTTTCTTGATTTTGTCGATAATGCTTGTCTCAGCCTTACATAATGTACGGATCTCAACATTTGTGCATCTATCGTACATAGTTTTACCACACATTCGCCTGAGAGATCGCATTTCGACAGCATTCAGCTTACTTTCATCCCTGTTTTTCCAAGTCCATACTTCGCTCCCATACATCAGGGATGGGACCAGGACTCCGTTGTGAACTGCCAATTTTGCCTCTTGTGACAACCATTTATTTGCCAAGGTCGATTTAAGTGCACCGTTCACTCTGTTCCCGGCACTCACCCTCCTTTCAATATCTTTCTCAGTCATTCCATCCCTAGTGAACATACTTCCCAGATACACAAATTCCTCTACTTGTTTTAGTATAAGTCCATTCACAGTGATTTCACATTTAGTCATACTTTCATTTCTTTCAAAAACCATAACATTCGATTTATCGACATTCATCAGCAAATCGCTTCTCTTGCATACATCGTAGACCTTTGTTACCAAGAATTGCAGTTCCTCTTTGTTATTAGCAAGGAGTACAGCATCGTCAGCATACAAAAGACAATTGACTTTTAAATCACCCATTTTTGCTCCCATTCTTAAGCCTTTCAGTTCTTTCATGCAGTTATCGATATACACGTTGAACAGCCATGGTGACATAACACATCCCTGCTTCACTCCTTTATGAATGTCAAACCACGATGTGTATGATCCATTTACCCTAACACATGCTGTGCTGTCTTTATACAGAGAAGCAATAGCACGTGTTAGATTTACGCTTACTCCGTACTCCGATAACACCTTCCATAATTTTTCTCTGTCAACTCTATCATAATATACAATACGTACAAAAATAATTACAAAGGTGTACACAGTTAAATGGCGGTCTTTTTGCCGCGAGAGATTTGGGTGTAAACCTGATGGATGATAAGCTTTTATTTAGAGATCACATAAATAAATAGTGGATAAGGCGTATAGACTTCTGGGGTTTATCTTACGAATCTCCGAGCCATTCTCATCACCAAATACGCTCAAACTTCATTACTATACTTATGTGCGAAGTCAACTCAAATTCGCTTCATTAGTATGGTCCCCTCAGTATAATGTATATATTCATCAAATAGAGAACATTTAAAAGAAATTTATAAGGAGCCTGGAATATCGTTTTGGCAACATTGAAAATGATTACGGCGCATCTTTGATTAATTTTAATATGGAATCACTACAAAAAAGGGGCCTTACATGTGATTTAATTTATTATGAATATCTGTATGTTTTCTAAATAAAATAAAAATAGAATCAAACAATTTCCTAGTCTTACGAAAACTAAATAAAAAAGTACAATTAAAAACAAATTCAAAAATATAAAAAAAATAAAAAAATAAAAAACAATAAATTAAAAAGTTTAAAAAAAATATTAGCCCCGTAAATGCCTAGACTTGTATATTTCCTTCTCTTCTTCTTTTTTCCGCTAATAATTTACATTACTTTACTTATGTGGGGTTTTTTACTATATATCGTTGACTTGAAAATTGGCCGCACACTGTTTTGTCCACATCTGCCATCAGCACGCAAACCCATTTTTCTTACCCCGCAAAAATTAACACAGATTAACGATTCATTTAAGTAATACCCACGCAAATTGTAAATCGCCACCCCAGTGGTAGTAGAAAATAGTTGTTAGGAACAAGAGTTGAATGTAGAAGTTCCGGGTTTTTTTTGTTAATAGACTATTGCGCGAAGTCGATTAGTCGTTATGATTTTTAAAGTTTTGTGTTTCTGAAATTACTCCGCGTATGATGTCTTAAGTTCTCTTACGCTTCTTCGCGTTCAGTTCTGCCGATTGGTCCGTTGACTTACCTGAAACCGGATTTTTTTCGCAACTTTCTTATTATTGGTTTACTCATATAAACGTCGTTCAAAGTAGTTCGTTTTCATTCTTTATTTCGTACATTTTCAAGAAACTTTGCCGTACAATTTAATGCTTTAATTTTTACAGCGCGTAAGAAAACATTTTTCGTATCCAATTTCCTGCAGGGCTGAAATCCCTAATTAAATTGTGATTTTTTTCTTACTTTGTCACCGAATCGAGAACGTGTGTACCTCGTCCCTACTTACATAAATACAGGTAGGTACTTTCAAAATAGTACTACCCAATCTCTTTGAAAAGGTGCTCGGGTACTTATTGGTAACCATTGGTATTTTGAAGTAGGGTTTGACCTTCACGTGTACTCATTTTTTCATACTTGTTCATAATTCAACTTTTTGACTGACTGGCAGGACAGGTACTCGTAAAATACCAAGGTTCACACCTGTCAAGGGCCCTTACGAGCTCAATACAAGTATTTTAATAATTTATCATGTACCAACGAGATAGTATGCTAATCTGCGGCGAAGAATTAGGCATGAAATATTCAGTACTTATTTTATACCTAACCTATTTATTATTTTTTACAAATGAACTCTTAGCATTTTATTTCAAATATGTTTATACATTTTTATGTTTTCCGACATTTTTTTAAAACGACTTTATTCCGTTGTACATAAAGCAGTTCTTTTTAAATCCTCATGTTGCGTAGTTATGTAAAAACTTATTATTTAAAAAAATATTTTGAAGATATCTCGGCACTATTCCTTCATTAATATTGTTAATTTCATTAGCAACGTTTTCTTTCACAAAATAAAACATTCACTCATAATTTCATTGAATAGCAATGTTTTGAGTATGTCCAAATGTTTGCTCTTTTGATTATATATTTTTTTATTGAACTAAATGGTTGGTACATACATAATTAATAGTAACGTTTCTACCTCTCTAATAGAGTGAAAACTCGTGTTTAGAGAGGGAGTTCGTTTTACATATATTTTTATACACACATATATATATATACATATATATATTATCTATACATTATGTTTATTTACATTACAAAAAATATTTCACTGACTGAACTTTAATATACTTTTATTAGGGAAACGTGAAAAAAAAACATTAAATAACCATTTTCTAATTAAGTAAACTTAATACGGTTGAATATTATAATAACGCTTACTAATTAAAAGCCGGATAAAAAATTCTACTACCCTGGCAATATTAACAAAATATAATATTAGTCCGCCTTGTTTTGTTAACAATCTGACATACAAAAAAGTATTCGAATTCTTAAATAATATTGTTTTGTGAATTCGCTACTTACACATACAATGTAATCCCACTCTATACCCTTTAAATATCAGCAGTGTTTTGTCACTTAAAAACGACACAACACGGCGTTATTGAATTTATTGGCTTCAGTTTGATGTGCGTACGCGGTTTCTGGACCATTATAATTCTATGGATCTAAATTCAATACTTCCCCAAAATCAAACTATGGAAATACGAGCCTCCCTCTACTAGAGTAGATAAAGAAAACTATCAAAACGTATTTAATCGATAAATCAAAATAGAAATTTCGTGATCAAAGTAAAATGAAATCGTTATTTTACACGTTGGTACATATTAATAATAAATACATTTTTATAATTTTTAATTTGGTATTTAAAGTGTAACTAGTTCTGGCATCAATTTTTTAATGTTGCTTGCACATTCGTTTGAAATGCGTTTTCATTCCAGTTTTTGCTCACTAAACAAATAATATTCAATGTCTATGTTTCAAATACCATAGCACTCTCATTTTCTTTCTTCGTTGACTTAGCAATGTTTTCTTACAGTGTCCATTTTATACGATATACTCGAACGTCGTGAAATGCCCTTGAAATATCATTTTTCAAAAATGGTGCCACCGTATATTATTATCAATACATCATTGCATTCGAGCGATCTGTTATATAGTATTTATGCCGCGTCGCTCTTCGGGCGAATCCATCCATAAATCTAACTCGCATACACTACCGCTGACGCTGACGCTGACTTATCACCGCAGCTATAGGGGAGGAGACCGAGGCGGCCGTTGTATTCGTTCGAGAAAATATGCAAGCGCACAATAGGAAAATACACATTTTCTTGCATGTTTCAGGGTAAATACGTGTGTTTTCTTCGTCCGCATCATAATTGATAGGCGTATTGTTTCATAGGTTGTCATAATTACCAAGAATATTGATGGAGAACTTTGATACTTAATCGTGCAGTTGATATTTTTTTTATTTTCATAAACGTTTTCTTCTTCGTCTTCTTTAAGATTTGCCGATCTGTTCTTCTCAGACTACTCAGTCTCCGGTGATGAGGCCCAACTATCCTCCCTTCGCTTAGGGGGTCTTCCAGGTGGACGCCACCGCCGCGTAGAAAGTTATTTTTGACCCGGCCACGCAGAGTATTACCGGTATTCGATCTGAGGATCCTCATCTCTGATGCTCTCAGCAGGGTCATCGTTCTCGTTTCTATAATTATTTACTTAAATAAAATAAATTATTGTGCATTTAATATATATTTTGTTAACTACTACAATTTAATGCAATGCTACAGTGCTGAAACTAAATACTAAATACCACGTGTGTAATTTTGGTTTATTTATCTACGTAATATTGAAGATAACGTTTTTTGTTAATAAGTGTACCGAACTCATTTTAGATTAGTACCCGTGTCTTATTCCATTTGCTCTCCCGATCACATCTCGTGGGCGACTAATGTCGTTTCAAATAGTTTCCATCTCTTCGTCCAGCGAAGGGATAGCGATACCGAAATGCGAGGATAAAAATGGAACTAACGAAATTCCAGCAAAAAACGACGCTCGAACATTGAAATGATCACAAATGTAAGGAAATGGCCGTCTAAGGATGGAGATTTTTCCACGTTTCGAGCGAACTTTACTCCCTAGAATACAATAAAGAAGTGATTGTACCCGTACTTCCCGCGACGCGCCTTCCCTTCGTGTCGTCTATTTACTGACAACAAATACACTTTATTTGCTTCAGTCACACAATCTTATTTACAACCGGATGATTATTCCGAGTGTATTCCTATGAAACTGTATCGTTTCCATTAAACGATTTCCCGAATCGAATACTTCCACGTAGACAAGTACATATTTACTTTGGTAGTGTTTACTTAGATATCATCAGTTTGCTTTTTGTTCTGCGAGAGGCCTAGTAATAATTACTCCGACGGATATTGGCAAAGCGACTATGGCGACCTTTCCGTGAACTTCGCGATGATACGAGATGTACAATGTTACCGTCAAATTTATTTACAAACAAACACTGCCAAATTTATCACTCGCTGAATTCATATTTGTTCAAACGTCGGTATCTACGTAACGACTCGTATTACCCGTAGGTACGTTCTACTAAGAGCTTTTCACTTTATTCGTCTATACACGCGGTGTTATCTAAATAATTATAAAATAGCCACGGTAGTGACGGTGAATGTACATTGCATCCGAAGGGGTTTTCCGGAGCCGGATTCTCCTACTACTTTGACATGAATCTCTTTCATGTATTATTTTATTTTTATAATATTTACGTATTGAATATATGTTTGTAATGTATATGTTAAATTTAAATAAATTAATTTAATTGAATTGAATAAATGTTCATCGGATTAATTGTAAATTTGTTTAATATATTTTCGCCTGTATCGATTAAAAAGTGGCAATTATTGTTGATAAAATCATCGTCATTATCGTCATTATCAAGGTTAAAATTATTACGAAATGCTAAAAATATTGTAATCTGCGAATAAAAGATCGTTTTTTTATTTTTAATTAGGTACAGATTACTTATTGTTAGTACTCTTTCGCTTTGAATTGTGTTAAGGTAAGCGTAATACAATAAATGTCTTATTTTATTTGAACGTTCGTTTTCCTTTACCATAATTACCCACATAAAGCTGTGTTCGCGGGAGGCAGTTTGCGAGTGTTGTGCGTGTTTGCAAATTTCTTGTTTTAAATTGTAATTTCCCACCGTTATGTTTTTTGTTTGAATATTTCAAATATTTAATACTTTCGTGCGTAACAATGTCCCCTTGAATCAGTGTCTTCGCTTACCCCCTCGACGTACGACGGTGCGTTCAAATTGACGTTTAATCCATACAGCCTTCGTTCGCATTAAACGGTGAGTATCTAATCTAATTCAGCTCACTGGTTTTATTGAATGTTTGGTATTCAATATTTTTGTTTACTTACCTGTATAACACATACCTACACAGGCAAGGACGTGCATTTACCTCGTAATCGATTCATGCGAGACATACATTCTGACCGTAGAACTCGTATTATTATTTGTATGAAAGTAATTATTTTCTTGCGCCTCTTTTTTGTTCGGTGTAATTTTTTAATGGCAAACCGGAATTGTTGATTATTTAATAACAAATATCGCAGAATACAGTAATTCTAGGCACTCGGCATATTGTCGCCTGTTTTTTTCGGATTTTAACTTCAAAAATTCTTAGTATATGGATACATAATCCAAACACATTTTTGTTTACTAAAAAATATTCAATTCATTTTTTAGAAATAAACGTTTACGTATTTAAATTGTCCTCTCATTAATGTTTTCTATTAACTATGCGAACATTGTTGTAGCATTTATAATTGTGCGCAATAATTAATTAGCCAGGTAACGGTTGCATCCGTTTTGCCTCTATGGCTTTTTGTCAATCTGTCAATTATGATCCATCCGTTAGGAGGGCAAATTTCCGCAAATTCCCTTTGTCAAGATTGCGAGTTAATTAGCCATCGGCTCATGTATATCCGATTCGCTGGCGTATGCATATTTCCGTCATCGGACTGTATTGGGCGTGCGTGTACCTTCACCCGCGAATGCATGCAAGATTAATGACAATGTTATCCAGCTCGTCAGAGAGCGTGTGGGAAACGTGGCGGAGTAATTACGCATTACCCTGTAGAACACAATGTCGGTGTGTTCGCGCGGCGAGACACGCCGCGCCGCGTCGCCACCGCGTCTCACGCTTTCTCCCCTGTGCGAAGGGTTGCCCGCCTTCCCGGAATTTTCTCCAAAATGGGCTATTATTTATTTTATCTCCCGGTTCCCGGAATGCAGCTCAAATCTCCCGTATGATTACTGTTTGTTGCAAAAGTTTGTGAGGTTAACGCGGGCGAAACAGAGGGGGTAGCTAGACTTTTATTTTACAAGAATTGATGAAATTGAACGCGCGAAAGAATTTTTCAATTTTTTGAAATTTATTCATCAATCTCAATCGCAAATGGTGCTGTTTATAATTAATAAAGAAATGGGAAAATATTACATACTACGATTACCGATAAAAATATATGAAATTTATTTATTTTCATGCACAAAATACGCAATTTTATCATAGAGCACAATTATAATTTTTTTATGCCCCGACTTGTTAGAAAATTCCGTGTTAAGTCGGGAGAAATATATAAAACAAAAACACTTATGGTAGAATATGTAATTTAAAAAACATAATAATAAAGTTAAAATATATATTTACAAATAATTATGCATCACTATTAAGTTTTTTCAAAGATGATATACATATATACGTATCTACCCCTCTGCCCCTCGATAAAATCCAATTATGAATCTTCATCTTAAACATAGACGTTGATTTGGAGAACTTAATATGTTCATACAAGACGTTGAACACTCTTGAAGATATATATGAAAAGTGTCTCCGAGCAAACATCGTACGTGTTCTCGGTATTAAGTAGTTTAGGTTACGCGAAAACCTCGTACGGGCATTCTGTTGGGACCTCCTTCCGTAGTCGCCTGACCAGAAAATTGGCAATACTTTCTTGATATAAATTTGACGGATATTAAATGGATTAAGTATAATTAATTATGTTTTCAAAATCAATATGGATCTTGTTGAGAAATGTACATAAATAAACATAAATGTAAAAATGAAATTCAATAAAAATATGTTAGTAGAAAAACGCGATGTGTTTCACTTAGTTGTTTTGACGTCAAGATTCATAAAATTGTTCTACACACATTTCAATGGCAGGAACCAATAAACATGGATCGTGACGTATTAGGGGTGTGGCCAATGGAATTACCGTTTTTGTGGGAATCAAAAATTACAAATTTAAAAGTATTTTTTATGCTACTAATAATTAGCAAAAAAATATTTTTTTACTGTACAGTATTTCATAGACCGTAATTACTTTAAAAATGTAAAAAAAAAGTTTTATTTCCCTATTGTGAAAATAAACGTAAAAAGAAACCTTTTTTCGCCTTTATTCACTAATCTCAATTGCAAATTCCGCAGCTTAGCTTATTTTTAGTGTAGTAAATTATATTTTGTCAAAAAATTGTTCAGATTCTGCGCGCAGTGTAAAATAGTACAATTTTAAGAAAACATACACACATAATTGTGACGTTGTTTTTCACTAAAAATAATTTTCGAAATGACGTTACGTGAATACCGACGTATCATATATTATAGTCTGTGTATTTTTTAAAGAAATAAACTCAAATTCAATTTTAGTTGTTTCTCATTCAACCTCCCGGGTTTTCGGGCGATTGAGTTGGCAACCCTACCCTCGCGGTGTGTCAGCGCCCGCTCCGCACCAGCCCACGGCTAGATGTAACCCCCGGAATAGAAACTACCGCTGTCGAACCTCGCGTCGTCGTCTAACTACGCCGCATGTTCATAGCCCAAACAACCTATTGACACACTCGTGCCTCACCTACTTACTTACTAAGGCTTTCGAGCAGAGACGATGTTCGCTGTTTTCAAGAAAAAATAGTCAATGGACAGGTGGAAAAGGCGTATTAGCACGTAAACAAGTATTGTGCGGAAATCTGCTTTGGCAAATATTTTTTTAAGCCGTATGCAAAATACATGTACCTGCTGTAAATATACGGCAGTTCCATTATTTATTTTATTTATTTATTTATTTATTTAGCATTTCACAGTTTTAAAATGTACATAGTTTATTTGTTTCAGGTCCCGACTAGCTAGGAAATTCCTGTGTTTAGGAAGGACCTTATTTTATTCATGTGTTTTTTTTTAATTTTTAATTTCATTAAATGATGCTTAATAAATTCAAAGAATAATAATAACATTATTAAAAATCAATATAAATTTAAATTAGAAAACATGCAAGTAATAATAATAAAAATTGAATCATAAAAATAGATTAGAAAATATGCCATTAATAGTAAATAAATGAGACACAATTATTATAAATTATAAAACATACCGATAATAATAAAAATTGAACCACAAATACACATTATAATATATAAAATGAGTAATTAAGAAATTAAACAAAAATATAAATTGGAAAACATACCGATAATAATAAAAATTGAAGAACAAAAATAAATTACAGAATATACCATTTATAATTTTTTTTTAAAAAATAAGATACGGTTAAAATACTAGTTTTAAAAAGAAAAAAAAAAACATATGTAAATGAATAAACATAAAAAGTAAAAATGAAATATACATAAAAACAATAAGAGATTTTTTTCAATTAAAAGCAACACAATTTTTAGTCATGAAAATAATTACAGGATATAAAAAGGTCTACCCCTAATCCACTTGCTCACCTTCTTCTTATAATCATTGTAACTGACAGACGTCTTTATGTCAGGGTCCAACATGTTAAAAAACCTAGGGCCCAATACTGCAAAATGCCTCTGAAAAAAGGCAGTTCTACTTAGAGGTACCCCAAAGTTTATGCTCATTGCATATCTTGTTATAATATTTTGTTGTGTTCTATTTTTTATTGAAGACCAGAAATTTGTAAGGACTTCTCTAACATAAAGTTGTCTGACAGTTAGTAAATTTGTTGTTTCAAATAGAGTATGAGAGGGGTAAGTAGATGGCAGTTTTAGCATTATTTTCAATATTGTTTTTTGGAGAATGACCAATGGATTTAGTATGACCTCCGAACAACCACCCCATCCAATTATTCCATATGACGCAACCGACTAGAACAGTGCAAAATATACCGATTTAACTGCTCCGTAGTCTAAAACACCTCTCAATGAGTAGAACACATGTATCAGTTTTCGGAGTTTTTTGACAGTCATAGAAATGTGAGATTCCCATTTAAGATGGCTGTCAATCATAATTCCCAAATATTTAATTTCATTAACTCTTTTCAAGGGAGAGCAGGTACACGGCACTTTATCTTGTCCAGGAATTTGTTTTAAACCACAAGTATGAAGCATAACATTGAAAGATGTGACTGGTTGGGTAGCTCCACTGAGGCTAAATGTTATGTAGTTTGTTTTATCAATATTGAGGGAAAGTAAATTTATGTCTAACCACTTTCTCACCATTTCCATTCCTTCTGTGGCCTTACAAAAAACATCGTTCCATGAGCATCCATCGAAAACGATTACGGTATCATCTGCGAAAGAAATAATGGCTTTGCCAAGTTCCATGTTACAGAGATTATTAATGTATACAAGAAATAGTATTGGACCCAGTACACTACCTTGGGGTACACCGTTTATGACTGGTTGACTTTTGCTTCTAGTTTCTTTTCCCGTCTCATCCGTTATTTTTGTAGTTTGAGTTCTCCCTGTCAGATAATTTTCAAACCATTTTAATGCAGTTCCATTGACTCCTATTTCTGATAGTCTTCTGCACAGTATCGAGTAGGACACAGTGTCAAAAGCCTTAGCTAGATCAAGGAACACAGCTATAGTTTTACTTTTTCTATCTAAACATTCGGACAGTATCTTTGATAAATTTGCTATCGCATCAGATGTGCTCTTTTTTTGTCTAAAACCGTACTGATTATTTGATAAAATGCTATTGCTCTCTAGGAAGAAATTAAGCCTTGTTTTAACTATCAATTCTATGATTTTAGAAACTACACTAAGAAGAGAAATTGGTCGGTAATCGGTAATTATAATCTAACCCTTGTGTAAAAATATTTTCAACTCTGTCGAAATGCGATTATTGCGACGCATAATCACTGTTAAGTACTGATGTAATAACTTATATTTACATATAACTTATCAATTTAAAAAATACTTGCTACACTTCCACTTATTTATTTTTGACCAATTAGCGCTTTCACCCTCTAATAGGCATCTTCAGACTGGTGAATATTATACAGTGTAAGGATAATTTATATAAAACTAAATATTATCTTAAGTCTACTGTTAAGTACGATGCGCGGTGTTTAAACATCAACATTTGTGCTTATAATATTAGAAATCAAACACTGATTTGAGTCTCTGAACACTTTATTTTATTTTTACAAATATAAAAACAAAAATTTCGTGACAATTGTTTCGCCTTGTTAGGGCATTTTCAAACGAATGTGAAGATTTGATAGATTGAATGTCCTTATATAGTTATATAATTTAAGGTACTTGTAGAAAATAAAAAGAAGAAAGATAATAGATAACTTGTTAGCCATTGAATGGTTTTATGGCCGATTTTTATCAGACGTAGAAAGTGTAGGTTCAAATTTATTCACAGAGCAGTTTATTGACTTACAAAATGACTGCGAAGCCAAAATAGTAATCAATCAATGTGATTATAATGCTTTTTGGGTTCGTTTTCGCCACCAATTACCTCTTCCGTGGAAAGAAGTTAAATTACCGATAGTATCACTTCCATCTTCCTATTTAGTAGAGAAGGATTTTAGTGCAATGCGTTTATCGAAAAAAACACGAAATCGATTACAAATAAGTCAAAGAGGAGATTTGAGATAATATTTTACTAAACTTGAACCTAATATTACGAAATTGGCGCGAGGGTCAAGAATTATTTTTTATTTTTAGTAGGAAATACACTGGATACAATACATACCTACATAGAGAAAAGTGTACATTTTAATTTCGATTTTTGTTCAGGGGGAGGGGTTGTTGGATAATTTTACTGTGGTAATGGGCGCGATTCTTTCAATGCGGTTAAGAAACGCTGGTCTAATGGAATATAAACATGCAGTTATCTGAATGTTAATTATGTAGAGCGTATCTGGGAAAAGTCGTAGAAGACAAAGCGCCAAGTAATTTTAAGGGTGAATACGCGATAAATTGAAATGATCAGCGCGTATGCAAGAGAGATCCATGACGAATGTTGAGAGTATGAATATTTTTTTAGAATAGAAAGGTTAACCGTTTTATCCCTTTCGGTAGTTCTTAATAAGCTTTCTTAAAATTCAAATGCTGTCATACTTTTCGTTTAAGTTCCATACCGGCCAAATTTTACAAGAAAAATAATTATGAAATATCTTAATACCTTTGTAAGTAAACCAAATAATTGCCATGTCAAGTGCGTCTCCATAATATGTACTCGCACGTATTTATCTACAGTTCTCAGTCAGCAGCAGCTAGCGGCGCTGTTGCACATCCCGCACGAGTCTTCGCCGAGCTGCAGTTGTTGCGGAGTAGAGAAATGGAGCGCCATGTTCTCCGCTCACCCACATCTGTCCATCATCTCATTGTTCCGTTCTCCGGGCGAACCGGCCTCATCATCGTGGGAAACGGATCCCATTCAGTCCCATTCGATAGATACTTCTTCGTCTTCGCCTCGCTTGCAGCGCCGAGAGTCTACCGACTTCTCGGAATTTAAAGTTATCGTATCGCCGCACTGCCGTAATATGTTTCGTCATCATCCCAATAATTGTGCCGGAATAAATGGATTCTCAGGGAATGTTTGTTAGTTGTCGCTCTTGCTTACTAATGACCTTTATGCACTTTCGAGGAAACTTACGTACGAGTCGAAAATTTCTTTTTTTAATATCAATTTCACATTTTTTTCTGTTATACTATATGAATGCTTTCATACGTAGCTACTTCACTGCTTATTATTATTTGTATGCTGTATTCGAAAGAATTGAAATAGCTGATACTGCAAATATGAATTATCGGTTGCGCGAATAGGCGTTTATGGAGATACAATTTGTAATGGAATCGCGAATGGTTAAAAGATTTACAGTAAAGATATCTCCTCTTGGCGTTCGCTATCTCTCGCTTTTAAGATTAATTCACATCCTTCGACTTTAGTTATCTGGAAATGCCACCGAGTAAGTATGAGTATATCCTCGCAAATTACACCGATATTTAAGGTTATATCTCCTACAATGTCCGCGCTGCATCGCGGTTCAACGCCAGATGGAGCTTTTAATTTGCCGGCTAAATGATTACGAGCCATTTTCTCTGGCGCTTCGCAACTTCTGAATGTCCATGTTTCGATAATTACGTAATGTTTGCCATTCGTCGCGCCTCCTCCGAACCGCAATAGCACCACCTTACTATGTTGCTCAATGCGTTCTGTGTTCTGTGTTCTGTGTGAATAGTGCACTTTGTTCGCTTCACACGTTGCCCCTGCGCCTCCGCCTTCCGCGCTGACCCGGCTGCGAATACATTATTATTTGTTCCTATTCCGAGGTGTACGAATATGAACGTGGATTCATCGGGATGATCTCATTTTATGAGTTTATTTTATTTATTTTGGTTCTCAAACAATCAATGTGACATTGGCATAATAATCACAAATTGTTATTTTAGATATTGTTCATAAATTATATGTGAACACAGCATGCACAAATAAAGAAAAAAAGTTTATAGTAGATATATTTAAACATTGGCTAGCTAAATTGAATTCTATTGTGTTAAAAAAGTTATTACAATGAATTATTACTAACGAGTTATTACAAATTATTATTTTACCTAACTAACACAAGTGACTATTTGATTTTATAAATTGCGTTACAGTTTTTCCATAATTATCAACGGTATCGTTAAAGATATCAATATCAGCATTAGCATTACTTAACATACGCGATAATGCATTAAAGTGCGCCATATTATTATCGAAGGTTAAAAGATAAAATGTAGTGTACGATCTCAATCGCCGACTGGGGACATTCGGGGTACATTCTCTAAACAAAATGTAGAATCAACATTACATTGTCGAAACCGGCATTACTCATTTTTAGCATTTTGAGGATTGAATGTTTTCTGCATAACTACGTTTAATTACTTATCCCCATCCCTAATGGTACATATATCGTATTCAATCGGTAATCTTTAAATAAAAATTAAACCATCTTGTGAGAGTACCTTAATAGATAGAAATTAATTGGATCGTGCAATTCAATGAATTCCATTTTCATTTTTCTACTGCATTATTTAATGTACAAGTTATTATTAATTATTGTTTTTGGTATCGGTATACTGTGAAAGGAAACATTTATGTAATTTCTGCTTTATATACACGTGTTACGAAATAATCAAATAATACTCGTATATACGCAAAAAAATCCACGTTTCGTAAGCATCGCTTTTTCTGAAAGCCATACATTTGTCATATATAATGCATTATTTATTGCAGTATTGCTTTCCGAGATCTCCCTGCACCGAATACTTTGTAACAACCTAATCTGGCAACTGATTTTGCTTTATGAATATATGATTACAGATAAGTAGGTATGCTCACGTTATTTCCTCTGTTCTGACTAAAGGTTAAATGGTCCCCACTTTACGGCAATCTTCTGCGCTATTTAGCTTATCATTTAAACGGAATAATTGTACTACCTGCTGGTAAAGGCATTTGCACAAATGAATATTAAACATTGTAATACTTTGCTCCTTCGCTGGCTGCCTTCGTTATCTGCTGCAGTAGGCAAGTATTTTATTTTTATTGTTTCTAATAAGTTGTTGACTTACTCGTTGATGTGTTGGTAAACATTATGCTAACCAAAGATTCCGTAATTGTATGAACATGTATGTTGCTTTCATTTTCCTCTCAAAATTAAAAGCTTTTTAGTAAAATTTATGCTGTTACTTTTTAGGGCTGCATTGATAATTTAGTTGCCTATTTTACACCTACTAACTTAACTATTTTATTTCCATTTACGAGTATTATACACACTAATATATTTATATGTTCTTGTATGTACATTGTTTATTCAGTTTTGCAAAATCAACTGAGTTTATATGTTCTTTATTCATTTTACCATAATAATTACATCCAGCGATTGTTTGCTACAATCGATTGATTCTAATTGGAACAATCTACATCCGTTTCTTAGATAAACAGGAAACACGGAAAATTACGCGACAAATAAATACAATTGATTTCTTTCAGGTGCTCGTTCGAATACTAGTTTCTTTTTCGGTCGTCCGACGATTTTGTAGCCATTAAAATTGTTTGCACCAAATGGCGGCGGAAAAAAATATTTGTCTTTTGTAAATGGTCGACAATAAATTTCAATGACTCTTCATATTCGGACTCGTATAAAGTTACGTTAGTAAAAGGTACTCCGGAAATCGCCTACTGGATTTTTCTCTACAACTTATCCGTCGCGAGTCTTTGAGACTTAAAACCTGTTTTATACTTTATTGCTGTACTCGCACTGACCTTTTAGCTAGAAAATAAATTGAAACCTCTCTTAATAATGTCGAATGCAAACTTTCGCTGCTTCGAAACACTGATTAGTATAATAATCTCGGCTCCATCGCACCGCTTCGCCCCGCACTCTGTTCTCCACACGACGAATGGGCGATGGGAGTACCCCGCGCGATATAAACATAATCGCCAGCTTTTCACACGTAAATAGTTTTCTCTTCGCATCGTCCGCGCCCATTCGATTCAGAGCGAGTTAATTAATTTCATAATCGCCGTGTTTTGTTCGCCGGGGAAACTTAATCGACTCCAACAATCAGCTGTTGCGGATAATATTCTCCTTTGTCTACTGAATCATTATTTTAATGCCTTTTGGCGAGTTTTCGTTTACTTGTCGTTAGCATTTTCCCGTGGAGCTTTCCTAAACGCGAGGTTGTTGTTTCCAACGCTCGCTTGTTATCAAATCTTGTTCATCGTTCGGAGACTTAAGTTTGGTAGATTTAACTCGAATGCGCCGAGAGGCGAATCGTACATCGGTTCTTGTAGCTTCGTGTCAATGTTCACACGGCGGAAGTCCGCCTGACTCCCGAGCACTATCACTTGAAAAGTGAAAGGCTCCGCGCTAGTGCTGTTTAGAGTGTATGCGGGCACGGCTACATGACTGTATTTGCTTTCTACTGATTATTAACAATTTCCCGACATATTAGTATAATGATGTCAATTATTCGTGCCTGTACGTAATGATATTACATTACGGTAATCCGTCGTCGCTGTTTGTTGTGGATCCGATTGCGATTAATTTCTCTGTTCAACGTGTTCTCTACTCCGCACACCGCGACGCGAGTGACGGGTAGTAACTCGGGCAATAAAGGGAAATCATGTCTCGTGTTTATCTTTTCGACTTATGTAATATCCATCTACCGCAGATTGTGAGTGAGATTCTTGGGAAACTTTTGTCCGCAATTTGTTTACCGAATACTTTTAATGGCCCCGGAGGAGCACTTCCTCATTGCGAAAAATTCTAAAACTTTTTACAAATATATTGCATCGTTAATTGTTACTGTTACTTAATTGCCGAATAGCTGTAGAGATGATTTATTGCGTTCTGAAGTCACTTTATTTAATTATTTAAAAAATTACGTCACGGCGTAAAAACGTTTGTTTAGTAAATTGTACTTATAATATTTAAGATTAAAACGTTTAACGAATTGTGTAGTATTTTATTGAAATAAAAAAATTACACTTTCGGTAATAACGCTACGCTCTAGATTATAAATGAAATTTGGTAGTTAATTCATATTTTATTTTTATTCAAATTGTTCGTGTAAATGTTTAAAATTAGGTAGTAAAATATTTTTGGACTTGGATATAAGTTATTCTTAAAAAATGCGTATTAATACTGTATTTTGTTTTATTTCGTGTATGATTCTACGAACTTTAGAAATATCCGGGAATATTGAAACACCTGTACGTATTGACCGTTGTTAATACTTCCTGGAACGTGAGCGTATTCATCTCGGAATGCATACAAATGAACACAACCGACGTAATCAGTATCCCTAGAATATGATCAAAAGGTTCGATTCGTTACGATTCATTAGGAGGCGTAATTAATAGCTGATATTACATACCACCGTGAAATATGAAATCAGCTTAATTGTTAGTGTGTCGGTAACTTCACAATTTATTGCTTAGCTAACTTACCTCTCTGCCCTTTGAACTTCGCGTACCACACGTGGATTACAGAATACCAAACCGTAAATTTAATTATCATGCTGCGGACTGCGGTCATATTTTATTCGCGGCATTTCACTGCGGTCCTGTCCTAACAACTTAGGTATTGAATTAACATATTAACTCGGACTCTTGTAGCGTATCGGTTCATACGTTTCCATATCCTAGTCGTAAAATTACTGTCGGAAAAATGAACATTCGTTTTCGGGAGTTTTAAGTATTCTATTTCTTCTTAATGACCTATGTATGTGGTCTGTTCTCCGGACGGTCGCTCCTCCAGGTAGATTCTCGGATATCCTTCCATCTTTTTGGAAGTCTTCCACGAGGATGAGTCCCGTGAGGCTGATTATTTGTATTTCAATTTCATATACGCTTATGTACATTACAAAAATATTTTAAGGCATCTTACATTACACGAAAAAATTTATACTTAAATTTAAATATACAAAAATGGTCAATTAAAATTCCCAGCAATTATAGAAAAAGGATACTATCCTCTTTCTATAATTGCGAACTTTTTTTCACTAATAAATAACTCCCAGGTCTTTGACAGTGGCAGTTCGCTTAAAAGAACACACTACCATACAGTTCTGCATAAAAAATAGTTTTTGATGCCCTTGTATATGACAAAACATAACATTTAGAAACATTAAAATTTAGTTTGTTCTGAGTTCCCCAATAAATTATTATTTATATCAGACTGGAGAAGGCGCCAATCATCCAAGGTGGTAATCTCCAGAAACAATTTTCGATCATAAGCAAACAACAGAATTCGTGAATGCTATACCGCGCTAGTAATGTCATTTATAAAAATGAAGAATAAAAGTGGACCTAAATTAGAGCCTTGTGGGACTCCTGAAAAATTTAGTGCAGCGTAAGCGAATCCGATGGTGTGCATTCTTTGGACTCGACTGTACCAGTCCTTCCCTCGCTGTCTTTTTCGTGACGATGTCCTCAGCCCCACATATCCCACTTCTTTCTCCTGTTCTTCACGAGATTTACCAGAGTTTAGTCTGCTATCATCCCCTGTGTCTTCATCTCGGAAGTTCTCAATACTCATTTGGTCCTGACTGTGTCTGCCCTTGCTTCGACGCATGTATGTCAGTATTGGTCTCAGGCGTGCTTTATAAATTCTCATCTTACTCTTAATGGCCATATCTTAATTATCTATATCATCGATTTTAGAGCAGCAGAGATTGCAGCTGTCAGTATTTCTAGTATTCAATATTTAATATTATCACTTTTTTATTTTCTTTCGTTTCAAAGTTATCATTTTTGCTATGAATACTTTACGTATCAAAAGACCCACCTAGTTAAAGTAATTCGTTTCTGTGGAGAAATGGTAAAAAGCGGGGATCTCCAAACTACGGCACGCGGACCAACACCGGCCTGCGAGCACCACCAATCCGTCCGCCGCAATTTGATATGATTTCTTTAAAAAAAAAATACAATCACCATTCAACGGCTAATTCCAGTAACTGGCAAACATAATGAAATTGAACATTTTCATTAATTAATTATGTGAGATTTATTTTAAAAACCTTTAATAGGTGACATTACACATAGGTAATTATTGACACAACGCAATTGAACAGAGTAAAAATAATATTTTAGCTTTAACTTTTTACCGACAATTGTTTGCCGTTGTAGATTAAGTTTACTACTGGAAATTATCAGCAGCCGCTTTAGCCTAATTAGGTATTTCCCTTGAAACTTGGTGAAGGAGTCAGTGTGGCTTTTAGGCTAAAAAGTTTGGAGACCCCTGAAACAGAATAACGTTGACTATCAGAAATAAGCGGTGATAGTTTTCATTTTTATGATAAACCTTTGTAATTTATATTCCAGTTTTGTTTGTATGAATGTTTTCCACTAACTGCTGCCATAGATAGACGCACGTTCTGTCTCGTTGAATATTAACTGAGCGGTAAGACTAAGTTACCACATTACCAAGTATTTTTCAGTACTTAAACTTCTTAATAATTAAAACAATCAACATATTTATGTATTGTGTAACCTCTGTACGGATACAGACGTTTCGATTTTCACTCTGACCTTCAACTTTGTCCTGAAGATGACCCCCGTAATTTAGGTTGAGACGGCGATGCTTCACAACCTACCGCGCTTAATCATTCTTAACCTTTTATAGGACACCTGGAACAAACATAAATATACCACCAGAATTGAAGTATTTATTTTCTACTATTTCGTATTAATAATAAGTCTTATGTCACAAGAGAATTGTAAAAACCTCAGAGTAATAATTTGCTAAAGAAGCCCTTTAGCTGTACTGCATAGAAAATAATCGTTTCAAATTTTTGACTTGATTTTTAGTTTAACAGCAAGCATGTAACAGACGGTTTCGGTTTGCGCTCGCTCTGAGTACCTACGGCCCGTTGTATTGCTGTAAACTGTAGCTAACTTCGTGGTTGATAATCCTATAATGGTTTGGTTCGTATGAGCGACTCTATTAGCCAGTGGCGTATTATTACTTTAGCTGATCTACCAGGGTAATAACGTACCCTGGTAGATCAGCTTTTTCCAATACAATATGTTTATTATCTTTAAAAAAAAACATATTTTATTAGGTTTGCATGACGTAAATCAACACAAAATAAGTATCATAAAAAGGGTTAAAAGACACTTTTTAAATTATTTTTATTATTATTTTTAATAAAATATAAAGTTACAACATTTTATCAACAAAAAAAACATATCATGGCAAAATTACAGAAACAACAAACGAAATGAAATATCACACCAAAAAAGAGGCAACCTCTTGCGCTTGCTCTGGGATTATAATGAAAAATTAAAAATACACCACAACACCCCACACACACAAGCTCCTATATATCATGATTGGAGACGAGGAAGAAAAAAAATTGAAAAATATTTTCAGGCTTTGCCTAGTATGTAGGTGAAATAATTCAATTAGATGAACCTCACCCGCAACAATAAAGATTTCAGCTCTTTACCTTCACAAACGTCAACCGATGGAAGAAGTGAGGGAATATATTAAAAAAAACAAAATGTAACTTTAAAATTTTACTTTATGTATTTATAAATGCGTGTACACCATATTCTTTCAGATTTCAAAATGTATTCTAGATTTACTATACCCTCCACACAGGACATGCCTATGTGGGATCTTTTTGTTTTTTATAAAGAAAGTGGTATTATATTATGTAATAAAAAATGTAACAAATGTAAACTAAATTAATAATTTAAGTGCAAAATACATATTTATTTAAAAAAATTAATGGAGGTATCAATTTAAAACCACATATTACAACAGAAATGAAGAACATTTTAGAGAAGGTAATAAATAAGTCTAGGCATCTACAGGGCTTATGACCTGGGGACTAGGGCATAGGGCCTAGATTTCTATATTACCTTCTCTAAAATGTTCTTCATCTCTGTTGTAATATGCTAATATTAACAGCTCCCCAGGGAGTTTAATCCAGTCCTTATCTACAAAAATTTTGGACAAACTCAAAATATTTTTATAAAACATTTTTTGAAAATAAGTTCATATACATATGCGTGCAAATGCGCATGCGTGCACACGCATGTATAATTATATACACATATACACTAGATTCGATAAACTCGTACATAGTATTGTAATATATGTTAAACAAAAAAAAACAAAAGATACAAGCAACAGAGAAAATATATATTCGAGTGGATAAATCAGATAAAATTGTCACTTACCATACCTACTGTTGAAAAACTGATTTAAGAATAAATCTTAAGGCTATACCTACTTTAAGATTTTATTTTCACTTCAATACTTCAACTGGCACAAATCATCCTTGTAAGGATGGGTTATCTTAACATAAAAAAAATAAAATACAGCTTGCCCACTACATACCGCACACCGTATCCGCGAAAGGAGGGGTGTGAATTCTTCCCTGACTGGGATTACATTGATTAAACATGATCAATTCGATAAAATGGTGACATACCTTTTTGAAAGCCTTGAAATTCTTTTCGGAAGCCACCAGATCTGTATATCCGACAGGACCCATAACAGACCACTTTCATAACATAGCACCTGTTCGCCTCTACGGATGCGAATCGCGGCGCCCCACTAGGGCCCAAAATAGCAAAATACTGAGTTTTGAGAATAGGTGTCTGAAGAATCTTGGGTTTGCGGTGTGAGAACTGTCGTCAAGCGGAGGCGATGCGGTGGGCTGTGCCATTTACTGCGGATGCCCCCCGAGAGCTTTAACCACGCTTGCCTACTTTAAAAGCATCAGGTTCTCGACGTCCTGGACGTCCGCTGCTGACTGTTCGTCGGCAGTTTATATCAGAACTACGGGACGCGAACCTGATTTGGGAGGACGCACAGGAGCTGGCAGTCGATAGAGATGTGTGGAGGCTTTTTGTAGACGCCATGTGCGTCCGTCGTGGAGCGGACATGGAATGATGATGATGATGGTGTCGACGTATAAATTTTATTTACTTATTTTTCAGCTACAAATAAGGTTAAATGAATTGTTTCGGTGTTCATTACGTAGAGAAGTGAGAATCCCTTCTCGGCGAAACTTCCGAGAAGGTCGTAAAACCTTTATTACTTACCACAAACAGTACACGACTTTTGAGGCACTATACGCCACACAGATACAGCGCGCATTGCGGTGCGCCGCGCTACCATTTTATTTGCATTACATTTTACTGCTGCAGTTATCACTTGCAATGGTAAATATCTTGCACTCAAAACGTTATCGAGGCTTATCCAGATCTTAGTCAGCTTTATGAGAGTAACGCCAATTTGTGCATGTTTACTGTTCGCATCTGTCCCGTCTCCGTATATAGTCATAAAAAACTAAATTAAATAAGAACTTAAAAGAAATTGTACAAAGTAATGGTCCGCAAGGGTTTATGTATAATTTTACATCTTTACACTCTTGAATCAATGTTATATACTGTATTTTTTCTTATTATTAAATAATTTATTTGATTTACTTTACTATTATGACTATATATATATATATTTAAATATATATATATCAGAGGCGAACCGTGTATAGAAGCGATTATGCGCAGCTTACCATTTTATTTGACCAACCATAATAATGTTTTATTGTAACTTTATTTACAGAAAAACAAATAAATAATTAACATTTATTTTAAATCATTTCCACCGTTTGTATTTTTATCCTAATATAAATATAAATTTTAATAAAGCGCACCCACTGCGTGCGGTGAGCCAAGAAACTAGCCGATTATTCCAGTTTATTTTTTCATACAAATAAGTATACTATATTTTGAATGTCTTAACTTCAGTGCGGGTTTTTTCAAAGTAGATTAAACTCGCAGATTACACAAATTATTTGAAGATTCTTGATTTGGAAAACAGTATTTCAAACATTGTTTCTTTAGGGCTATTTTTCTTTGAGATGGTACTTTTGACATAAGACCATAATTACTTTCATGCGTCATATTGCACGACATGTAGCGCTCCACGCGGCTATTTTTAGCGCTATTAATTACTAGAACAATTCGGCCAGTTGACATTTCTATTTAATTCCTAATATCGACTGAATTCATAGTGGTTTTTTTATTTTATCTTTTAATGAATAATGTATTAAAGTTATGGATAATATATCTATATGATATAATATATCACGAAGTTACATCGTTTGAGTTGATTTCATGGATGAGAGTTGTTGTATCACACAGAACCACAGAAAAATATCAATTTATAGTATATATTACTTACATTATATTATGTACCTCCTATGTAGGTACAGATATATAATATTTGTTTATAGCTTACCCGTAAATAAAATAACCATTCACCACTGATAAATATATATATACCAACATTTATGTATTTATGTATTTTTTATATTTTTTTATTTGCAACTTTTAAATTCCTACCATTTCTCAAAATTTTTATTGCTTTTATTTTGATACTTATAATGTACAAACTCCGGTGACAACTGTCTTCAAGCGGAGGCGATTCGGTTGGCTATGCCATATACTGCGGATGCCTTCTTAGAGCCCTAATCACGCTTGCCCACTTTGCAAGGCATCAGGTTCTCGACGTCCTGGACGTCTACTGATGACTGTTCGTCGGCAGTTTATGTCAGAATTTAGGGATGAGAACCTGACTTGGGAGGACGCAAAGGAGTTGCAGCCGATAGAGATGCACGGAGGCTCTTTGTGGATACCATATGCTCCAACTAGGGAGCGGATATGGAATGATGTTGACGATAATGTACTTAATCAACAACTTCCATCACTGTGGAAAATATTGTTTAGACTCTTTTTGCAATAATAGTTACTGTATATTCTTATTTTCTGCATGCAATATAAATGTAAAAACTACTGTTTTTTCCCAAATAAATAATTTTTATTTTTTTTCACCAAGTATGTTTTTTAATTAACACAAGAACCATTGTAAATCAATATCTAAGGTTTGTATAACTTCCCATACAGAAATATAATGATTTACGATATATAACACATAAAACGTAATATGTATGTATTTATTTATTTAAACACTTTATATACATGTACAGTTTACATACATATGAATAAAATATTCACTGTTCCTGGACTAGTACCTGAAGCGCAAGACTGATGACCTTACCTTACATGTCACAAAAATAATCTAGATACCCTGCGATTGGAGTAACAGCTTAATTACTTATGAGTTTTATTAATCAATCATTTTCATTATAATAAAATTAACTCACATTGATTTATGAATGCAGTTCAAGGCGAACAATACAGCACGTCCCTGTGTTTTTAGAATTTAAAAATTGCACCCACATGATTGCTTAGAAATCCTCCGTGTTATTTTATGGCGTAAACAGCGATAAGCAAAATGTAATTCGAAATACGATTTCTTTTTATAAAATAATTTCAATGTATCGGCAGAGACGATGAAATAATATAGAAATCCGGGGCAACACAATACAACAGAAAATAATAAATAATCCAGCACTTCTGGATTTGGACGTAACGCATCCATATTGACCTACAGTGGGTGGACCAACAATGAAGATAAACACTGCCGTCATACGAAGAAATGTCATAACGACGAGAGAACCCTTTCAATACCCATTTACCGCTCTAATTTGTTTCCTTCTCTTTCACAGTAGTAGCTGCTCCATTATGGAAAAATCTCCCCAGGAATATCAGAGACGCCCCTTTCTTTGTTTACATTCAATTCACGTATGAAATGTCACTTCCTGAATATTTTTGTTTTTCCTATCTCCTCCCTCTTTCCTTCCCTCCTTACCCCATCATCTCTTCAGAGTAGGGGAGATCAAGTAGGATTCGCACACTTTTTATTCTAAGCCTTGCAAAATAAAAACGAATCGCAGTTTCAGAATGATTTCAATGATCCTTTATTATCAATCTTAAATAATAGTGTAGTTTAGTGTTGATACAAAACAACATGGATGAACTATGGTTGTTTTTCGGACAAATGAAAATCGTACGAATGCACACCACACGCCGGGTAGCTCGTACATAATGTGAAACATACCGACAGTGATAAAAAATGCCGTTTATACAAAATACAAACTTTGATTGAAATCAAAATTAATACATAGTAATAATTAACATTATTTATATTTTTTTGATTTCAATAATACTTTTTTTTTGTATATTTCATTATGTATGAATTGAATAACGACTCATACGCACAAATAAGGAAGCGTCAACGTGTCAGATAGTGTAAATATGACCACTGTACGAATGCTCCCTCTGTACGAATACTACCTGCTCTCCCCTATAGTGTAGAATTTTTATTTCTAAAATTTTTTTTACGCAATATGTAAATCAATGTTTTGTTTTATAATGAAAATATCACAATATACCTACAATGTGTTCATATACCACTGATTTTCTCAAATTGAACGGTTTGGATAGGTAGGGAGAAATTGCCTTGGGGCAATATGCCCGCCCTTATGCGTATATATGTAATCTGTATATGTATATAAAGCGTTTAAATAAAATAAAAATAATTTATTTGATTAGAAATTAATTAATAATCGAAATAAATTCTGAGGAAATAAGAGTTTTGTCGAAAGTGATGACAAAGACACTTATTTTGTAATACTTACTCGCATATTTTCTAATACTTACTCGCATATTTTCTCTTACAAAAATATGTATGTTTTATTTTTCATAGTTACCTAATATTTTTTAGGAAATACTCTTAACTTTTATTTTTGTAGTTTTTCCTTTTCATTTACATACAAATGCTATTTTTTTCTTGCTGGTTCCAGATCTATACTCAACTGTTTTTTTCTTTCAAAAACCGCCTATCCCTGTGACGGCAGAAGCAGAGACGCATATTGTAGTAAATTCTATTGTTATTCATAATAATATTATGTATGAGATATCAAAGGATCGAAACAAAGCTATTTTTGCATGATATACAAATACGTGTTTTTAGTTTGTATCAAAAATAATTTTTCGAAATACACTGTTTCCAATCCAAATTTTTGTTTACTGTTTGCTGTCAATACTAAACTGGGTTTATTCTTATTATCTGATTAAAAACAAGACATGAGTTATAATGTTTGTAAACTATATGTTTATACGAAAGATATTTCAAGGTTTCATTATTGATATTTTAATATCAACACGTACATCGCGGCGCCAGCGCAGTCAGCCGAGAACTTTATTAATTTATTATTATTTGGAAATACTTTTGTTATCATGGTCGTGCAATTCAATTAACAGAACTAACAAACACGAGTTCGAAGCCTGTTCCGTGGCATAATCAGTAATTCCGCCCATACCCGTCAGGCTACGTGTGCAACGGACTTACATAATATTTCCCTGGCTTCATTATAATATCACCTCCCATTAACTTCATAACATCACACGTATGTCATATGTTTACATGTTCAACTGCAAGTGTGTGTACGCGTCACTCCTTGACCCTTCATAAGAAACGCGGTGCCGACGCGGTGAGATATTTTGGTATTCGATCGTCCTCTCGTTTTTCCAAGATTTACTAAATACATCCGTTCATTATAACGCGTAATACTCGAGTATACATTTGATCGAGAGAGACCTTAAAAAAAAGAAATGAACAAACAAACCATCACGCCGTTTCCCCGTAGGGGTAGGCATAGAGGATAGAACGCCATAACACTCTATCTTGGCATACAGACCTCGCTTCCTCTACATTCATACATCTTCTCATGCACGCACGCCGATTATTCCTACTTTTGACATGGCCATCTTCAAGTAATTGATGGACTTGATCGTACCATGTCTTTCTCGGTCTCCCTCGTTTTCTGCATCCATCAACATTTGCATCGTAGATCCTTTTAGCTGTTCTTTCGGTGTCCATTCGCTCTACATGTCCAAACCAACGCAGCACCCCTTACTTGATTCTATCAATAATGCATGTCTCAGCCTTACACACTTCACGGATCTCGACATTTGTGCATCTATCATACATCGTTTTACCACACATTCGTCTGAGGGATCGCATTTCGACAGCATTCAACCTGCTTTCATCATCATTTTTCCAATTCCATACTTCGCTCCCATACATTAGAGTTGGCACTAGAACTCCGTTGTGAACTGCTAGTTTAACCTCGTCGTTAAAATATGTCCCGGTTAAAATATAACTTTCATTCTTATGCCTGAAATATAAGGCGTTAAATTGGGATAGGTGGTATTCTAAATCTTCTCTACCCAATCTGTAATGATTAATTTAAGGATTTTCATTTTTTCCATGCGTTCACACTTTGCTTCATATATAGCCACACTAATGATTAATCGTCAAATAAATATGAACACATGAAGTCAAACAACCCATTTAGAACATTATTGCCACCTTAAGCATTACTAAAAACTATAAATTAGTTCTATTTGACCAAACTTCATTCGTGTTTTAAACAGTTTTACATATCATTCTACGTTTAATCAGTGTGGCCGTATATGGAGTAAAGTGATTCGCATGCAAAAAATAAAAATCCCCGAATTCCTTCTCTACCCCCGCGATAAGATCCATATTCGCACCCCTGAAACCCTCGAGTAATATAATACTCTCAAACAGCAAGAGTATTTGCCTCTTAAACATAGTGTAACTGATGCGACAGATGTCAATCTCCAAAGTGATCATGTTCAGTTGCCTGACTGCTCTTCCGATCGGCATAACGTCGACGGCGATCTATCACTGCGTATGTTATATCACCGCCTAAAACAAAACATTAAACATTTCTAGTAACACACATAAAAAAATGTTTTTATCTCTCTCCTCTTAAGTTCAAGTCAAGTCAAATTTGAGGTACGTGGTGAAATATTGCTTTAAAAGGAATCCAGAAACAGATTGGCTCTGAAAACCGGAAAGTAAAACAGTCTGAAATTAAATTGAACATGGTTCCCAGCCCCACATACAACAAAAATCATCAAAGATGTTACTACAGTATCTCTGTTTAAGTCACGTCTGAAGAAACATCTCCTTTCTCTTCCTTAACCTCTCCTCCTTTCCTCTTTCCTCTGGTTTTCTTTTTTCCCATTGAGTAATGGTATTAATTTAAGGTAACTTATACACAAATACATTTATTTATATTTGAATAAATCTTTAGCTTTTTAAATTTTATTTTCTATTGAATATGTTTTAACTTGAATTTATAAAATAAAACTTTTATTTTATTGGTTGGTTGGAAGAAATTGCTATTTGGCAATAAGCCCGCCACTGTACAAATAACATTATGTACAAAAAGTTAAATAAAAAAAAAGAAATGAAATGTGCCTACTGCCAACTGCGACACGGTACAAATTACTAGTACATAAATTCATACTTTTTTCTACAAGACACACATTTTACCCTGAAGATGGCTCCTGCCATGGTAGCTGAAACGTCGAAACAAAACCAACACACACGGTATCACCCAAAAAAGAAACTTATTGATTACAGTGACCTTAAAATGTAAAGTCTTATAGAAAACAATGTTTTTATTACGAACCTCTTATTTCAAATATTTTTTTGTTTCGGCATTTGCTTTGTGGTACGATATGATTACATTAAAAACAAAAAATCCCCACGATTTACTTTTCCCCACGCACGAGTATATTGAACAAACACTAGTTTCGGATAGTCAATTATCTGTAATTTTTGGTCAATTTATATATCATGTACACATGGATAGGTTTGACTATCCGATAGTTGCGTTCGTTCAATAAATCCGTGTGTGGTGAAAAATACAAGGATATTTTTTTTAATTTCCTCTCATGTCATCAAATAAAAAAACTTGACTTTTTATTACTTTTATGTAGACACTTAGCTGAAATCGACGCCAACGACTCGACACGGATGGCGGTTGCTAATTGAACAGTGTTGACTTAATATAAGTTAGTAAAATTTAATAGCCTTTTTATATTACGAAATTACGACAACGCTTTAAAAATAAATTGTACAAAACTCATTTTATTTATTTGTTTTTATTTGAAGCTTTGTGGTTATTCATTATAATAATGTAAATATGAAACAACTTTGTTTTTAACCACTTTTTTTTTCTTTTACCGACAGGTTTCTAAGCTGCACAAGCTTCTTTATCAAAGAATAATTAACAGATGTATAATAAATCTGGCATATACCAATTAAATAGTTTTTTTTTTCTCTTTTATTCAGGAAACATACAGTAGATACAATTAGATCGTTTTATAGTACACAACGTTAGACTTATCTCTAACAGACCAGTGATGTTTCCATATTATATTATCGTTATATCTAAGGTTATCAATTGACTATTTTTATTTTTTCAAGTACAAAAAAGAAGATGATTGCGATTCTCACTTCTGTTCAATGTACTTCATAGTCCTAACGCTCCTATATACCTGTGTGAAAATTTTCAACGATTATCAGTTCATGGTTTACCTCTTCGTTCTAATTCTCAAGGCACTCTTAATACCCATCCACAATTACTCTTTCTTCTCTAACTCATATAGTGTCCATGCGGCTTGACTGTGGAATCATCTCCCATCCACCATCAAAGATGTTACTACAGTATCTCTGTTTAAATCACGTCTGAAAAAAACATCTCCTTTCTCTTCCTTAATCTCTCTTCCTTTTCTCTTTTCTCTTTTTTCCTTATCACTATTGAGTAATTGTATTGATTTAAGGTAATTTATAAACCAATAACTAACTTGAATGATAAAAAATATAACTATTATTTTAGTCGGAAAAAATTGGCATTTGGCAATAAACCCGCCAATGTACAAATAACATTGTGTACAAAAAGTTTAATAAATAATAATCATTTTTCCGCATTCGCAAACCATCTGACAGAATATATTCATAATTTAAATAAACACACCGGATTAAAAGTTCTTCATGTTGAAAATATAATATTTTTAGAAAAAAATAACAAAATGGAATTTTCTTTATTCCACCCCTGTCTATTTTTATCCATCTCACTTCAAACTTCCCAAGAAACTTGTGTAGCTTTGAAACCGGTCCGTGGAAAAATTAAAAAATAAGTGGTTTACAAACAAAGTTGTTTTATATTTATTTTATCGCAACTTATTTATTCTTCTCGAGTTTTGAATGAAATCACTTGGAACAGTCACTGTAAAAGAAGTATTTTACGCTCCCATATTTAAAATCACCTGTTCAGTTTTTGCCCGCGAAAAGTCTTTAGAATTAATAGAAAGTAACCCTACGGAGCTGCATTTGAATAAGTTTTTATTTGAACATTTTACTAAAGAAAATACTTTTTGTCCAATCCGAATAAGTAATCGCGTTATTTCATCAAGATAAATTAGGTGAGAAGTTACCCACCAAAATAGGCCTTTCTTACAAACCTGGTATAAAGTTACGCCTAGGCATAGGGGTAGAATGAGGATGGGAATACCATTCTTATTCTACTACTTCATTAAGGATGGTATTCCTATTCTTACTCTACCATTATGTCTAGGCGTAACTTCGTACCAGGTTGATAAGTAAGGCCCTTTATGTTCGTACTTTAAAATACAGGTATATTTAAAACAATTGATGGACACACGGCAAAAACGGGTTTATTGCATTTATATTTTTAAATATTAATGGCTCTTTTCTCCTGAATAAATATTATACAACCATAATTTCAAAACTATCAAAATCACCCCCCTTGCTTCTTAAATTGTTAAAAAAAAAATAAGGTCACGACAAAAGCGGGCTCATGGTATGAGAAATCGCACAAAACCGGGAACATTGCATTCTCTAGAGGCCCTTTGGCGTTATTGCGTAGAATAAAATCGTTCCAAATTTTCTGTTTGGTTTTCAGTTTAACAATAAACGTGTAACTGACAGTTTCGGTTTGCACTTGCAATTCTCGACCCGAGTACCTACGGCCCATTGTATTGATGTAATATGTAGCTAATTTCGTGGGTTATAATGATCATAGAATGGTTTTTCTCCATGTGGGCGACTCTATTAGCCAGTGACGTGTTATTACTCTAAGATTGCATTCATATACTTGACAAAAAAAAAACTGTTTACAAAACTTATTATTCTTGTTGTTGCGTTCTTGTAAAAAGTATTATTTGTCGATGAGCCCGGTTTTCCGTGTGTCCTTCAAATTCTTTATAATGGTCATAATAAATGTATTGAAATAAAATTCTATTTTAACTCATAAATCAATTAATCAGATACATATAAAGTATCACATTACTTTTTAAACTAAATAGGAAATATATTTTTTTAAATGTGAAATGAACTCTCTCTTTAAACACGAGCAGTTTGCTCATAAAAGTAGCAACGAATGTGAACTTAAGTATTTTTTATTATTATTTTATATTCATTTAATTTTAAATATTATTTAAAAAAATATATTATTTTCACCGTAAAATAAATATCTATTCGTCTGTGGCATAAAATTTAAAATATTAATTTGAATTAAGTCACACAATATTATGCATGTAATCGGAGTCGGAATTTGATATTTCATTTTGACTGTCGTAAATTATTTATATTCACGTCAAACATCACAATATTAGGATTACTATTAAAGTAAAAAAATAACTTAAATTCCTCAAGTGAATTATCCTATATTCCGTCATATTTTAAATCTAGTAAATACCATCATTTTCTGCTTCAACTTAATATGGTTTTATGTAAATTAAATAATACATAAGTGTAGTAGGTATTTACACACATGTTCACTTCGGTTACACGATTTCCACCATTAAAATAACGATTTCGAAGACAATGCAGTCATTAAGAAATATTTGTGTGGGAACTCTATTGCATGTTATGGTTTATATGTACTTTGCGACAAACTTATTCCAAAGATAACTCACGATTTAACACGTCACAGTAGTCGGCCAGAACAACCTGTAATTTGTTCCTCATTTGGGCTTCGTAATATAAGCGATTCAATTTTATCTAATTCTTTGTCTCTTCTTTGTTCCAGGTAAGTCGACAGTTTTCAACAGCTCTCCAAGTTTTACAGAATACATTACGAAGCTCGACGAGCGAACGCTGTAAGGTAATATGTTTAATGTGACACACTTCGCGTACACCAGCTACTCGTTTTTCAATCTAGCACGATTATATTTTGTAACAAGTTCTTCGTCAAACTTTGTTTTGCAAAACTCCTAAAATTTGAAGCGAGGAGCTCTTAATGTTGTGCTCATTACTGTTGACCAACAAATATTTTCATAACTTGAATATTACTAAATATCTCACGGATATTGCGAGAGAAAGATACAGTATTACTTCAATTTCTCTACATTATGTTTTAATCGGAATTTCATAAATAATATACCAGAATTTTAAACCCGAATCTGAATTAATCGCATTCGTTGTAAATATGTTATTATTTTAATAAGTAAATTTGTTTTTTTTTTTAATAAATATTTTTTTATGTACCTTCATATTTATTTATTCATCAAAAGTTCAAAGGACCTTTCATACATGTTTTACAGAAATTATCACAGCAGTGAACAATTTATAATGGAATACATTATATTAAATATAATAGTTAAAACTAAACAATTTAATGAAAAGAAAATATGAAAAAACAACAAAAATAACAGTTAAGATGATAAAATATTGTGTTCTAATTATTATCAATACGACAAAGTAAAGTTGAGAATGATTTAACATAAAAATAAAGTGGTTAGATTCAACAAGGTAATATAAAAAAATAATACTTTTTCAAGTATTCAAATTAAATTAGGTTTGTTCTTTGACAGTTCCCTTTCTTCCGGCATGGGCCTCTTGCCGCTGGTGATCCTGTCAGTGCGCCTATAGGATTCGATACATCAATAAATCTTAAGTGAATTGTGTCAATAGTAATCACGTAAAACTCTCGGGAAAACGGAAAATAATCCGGTTAACTGTTTTGTATTAGCCATATCATTCGTGTGTTTATCGACGTGATTAAAATAGACGATTCGTCAATGATTCGTTACTCACGTTCAGACAATTGAATTAGCCGCATTCGGTAGTCGTGATTGACATAAATGGATTGTTCGCTTTGACTCTCACTTTATTTGCGAGCTCTTCTTATTGGGAGTCTTACACGGACATTAGGCATTTTACTATTTCGGGTTGTATCGTTAATTCTGAAAGTTATTTGTTTTCTTTAAGCGCGCCACGATTTATCGGAGCGGAAAGGCAATATCGATTGACTCTCATTATGCCAAATTTTGCCTACCTTAAAGTTTGTTTTCCAAAAATACAAAGAATTTATTGTTTCAATTTAACTGTCAAATACAACAAATTATATTTTGTATTTAAATTATCGGAAACCAATTATACAGCTTTGAACCTTTACATCGAACTAGTAGAATTTATTTACAGGGCTGATGACTTGTCATTGACTGGTTTAAGCTGCCAATTTACACACTGTGTGATATGCACCATTCTGCTTATATTTGAACATCTACATTTTCTCAACTCTTTTCCCTCTCTGTTGCCATAAATATCAATTTTACTATCTGTCTAGGGAGTGAAGTCCAGCCTTGTATACAAACATTTCGACATACTCAAAATATTGTCGGTTTAGCTAATTGGTAAAAAAATAAATATAAAAATTAAAAAGTATTTTCACCTGTTACCTAGAAAGTGAAATAATTCAACCAGGTGAATCACTTATTGATTGATTTGGCTTTGATTTGGTGTTTATTTTGTAGAACTCCATATTTCTACACTGGAGACTCAAATCAGTGTTTGATTTCTTATATTATAAGTTCAGATGAATCACACCTGCTTCAATAAAGGTGTCAGCTCTTTTACTTCACAAAAGTCAACAGAGAGTAGAACTTAGTCGTATAACTCAAGTGCGAAGTTTGTTTTTAGTGTCAACGATTTCGGTATTTTTACGCTTAATTTAGTTCATTTTCGAAATTTTATCTTGCAGTTTCGAAAATATCGGATAGTGGTATTAACAATGTTTTACTGTAGGCTTCGAGTACAACAATCGATGCGGTATATTACTATGTAGAAATCAACAAGTGGTATTATTATACAATATTGAGCGTTGAAAACTTGAATATCTGCGTCTGCCCATGCATTATTCTAATCATTACATTGTGCTCAGCCTTCGCGATTAATTTAGTATCGAGTCCCGCAACATTATTAGTTACCGAATGTCGCTTTCGATCGCCGATCCCTCGAAGAATGTCTCGTTCATCCATTACGGCGCACCCACGAGCTCGCACTTAGCGCTCCATTGTGCGCGGTGCGGCGTCAGTGTATTTGTTCGGAACGCTCCACGCGAATGGGACCGACGCCGGACCACGTGAATGCGCTCCGTAATGACGGGAAAATCACCGGAGATTGTCGCCCCCTCGGATACTGGTCAGTGCTAGGGACGCCATGCGGCTATACCGGTATCTCTAGGCTCTAGGACTACTATTTCAATTGTTGATCTTACTAAAGTAGCGTTCACACGAGGTCAATATAATATTGTCCTGCCTCAGCATCGGACCTATTGTCCTCGTGTGAACAAATTTGTTTGGGACAGGTCAGTGGATTACCCCCACTACCGCGCGCAGCCGCATTGTCCTTGTGTGAACACGCATGGACAGAACAGTTGGACAATCGCCACTTGTTCGGCGCGTGCGTGTCTCTCCCAGAATTTTTGACAGAAACAATGCCTTTTCATTATTTAGCTCGTCCTCCAACAATTCCGATACATTTTTTTTTATTTACTTCCCTTCTTTTTTTATACACAATAATACAAATTTAAATATACCGTATTTTTCGGACCATAAGATGCACTTTTTTACCCTGAAACTAAAAATTCAGGTGTGTTATGGTACGATGCGTTTTATCGTCCAAAACATAGTTTATTTCTGAAAATTAATAGATCAATTTTGGGGTGCGTCTTATGGTTCGATACGTCTTATCGTCCGCAAAATACGGTACCTACTACATGGTACACGTGATGTTAAACAAAAAAATTACATGAAATATAATAATTAAATAAACTAACCACAATTCGAAAATAAAGATAATATACAAAATGCACTTGTATATGCAGAGAAAACTAAATATAATTAACTTAAATTTAAGATAGAAAGTGAGATTCCAGTCATTTTTTTCATCTAGGTGTAAAAGAAATAATATTTTTCGCGAACTCGCTCGCAACGCGCGCGTGAACTACGGCCGAAATGTTGCATTGTCTCATTAACCTGCCGGAGCTGGGACAGGACGATCTTGTCCTGTCTTTTGTATTATCCTCGTGCGAACCCAGCTTAATAGTCGCGCTGAGGTATTCTCGACCCCGCCCTGGTGCGCGGAGGTGCTGGTGCTATATTGCGCTGTCGGGACGTCTCTGCATAAATCACCCTCATACACCTGACGCCCGACGCCCGACGGCCGACGGCCAACCGACCACGCACTTTTGATTTCTTGCGGATAATTCAGGATTCATTCAACTTACATTCAGTTTATCGTGAAAAATGGCCTCGTACATTCTACATTCGAGAGCCTTGATTGTAGAAGTAAATAATCATACGATAATTATGTTGAAATACCTCGAATTTCGTATTATATTAAATGCTAGATAATAAATAATAAGTATCCACTAAAATTTAAGTAGTGAAGTGACTGAACTTCAGTGTAGTATAATTGAAAAATAAAATTAATCCACTGCCATTTCATTCCTTACTGATAAATATGAATTAGACAACTTTATTTTGTAAAATAGTTATTTGTGATTATTGCCACCGAATAAATTTTCTCGGCTCCGGTTTTTATAATATAATCTTATCACCAATAATTTAATAAATTCCTTGAAACGGATATTTTATCGGGACTCCCCGAGAACGTTCTCGAATTAAAGAGACTGCCCCGGGCGTAATTTTCCCGGAGTGCCTTCAGATTTCTGTTTACCCAATCTAGCGCCTCCCACTCTGCTCCGAGAGTCTCAGCTCGAGTAAATATAGTGAAACTAATACATTTCTGTCCTCTCAAGAGTGCGTAGATACTTGTAAGAGTGCGTGTATTCCTCTCCCGCCCGATGTCCTCTTATACGCTCTTTTGTGTCAAATCTCACATCCCGCGTGTGACTCTCCCCTGTAAGTTGATATGAAGTGATTCCGGCGCAGTACTAAATTCTTTATCCTTCAACCGATGTTCTTATCTTCTTTAAGGGTTTTTGACGTATTTCTTGTTTCTTCAGACTATTAGGGAAGATTTCTTTTTGTATATAAACCTAAGCTTTTCACGTTGCTTCTTTATGTTAAAATCAAATAAAATCACGAGTGTTATGTAGGTACCTTAATTTATATTTATACTTTGGTCGTTTATATATTCGTGTTAATCTTTAGCGTAAGTCTCTAAGTCAGATCTCTACATAATTTGCACCCAGTTAGATGGGGATAGATAAATTAATTAAATGGATGGTACAGTAGAATCGAATTTTTAAGAAGCCCGTGTTGATGTGCCAGTGCCTGTCGTTTGCGTTAGTAGGCTCGCTAGAATGATTGATATAAAAATAAAGTTTGTTAAAGATTTCAATGCACTGTATGTTATCTTTCGAACCGTGCAGAGCTGAAAAAGGCAACTCGACAGTATCTGCTCGACGCGACGGTCGTATCTTTTACACGTAATAAACATTTCAGTAATTATCTTTATTACCCAGAAGAACATTCCACAATCTCGAAACGTCCATATTATGAGCTTTACTATTCGTAAACAATGGTGAACAGTAGCGGAGTTTACGAGTTCGGGCCCAGAGTTTACGCCGAACTAAGTCGGTTACATAATACGAAAACAAGATTGCGCAGGCAAAGGTAGTTTCGGGGTTTCCGAGCGAATCGAATGACGTTTTCCGCGTCGCGCGTCGGGACTAATAGCGTTTTCACCTTGTTTGTGGACGTAATTTGCATTCAGGTTTTCGTATTATTATCCCCAATCTCGAAGCTATCTAAAACATGTTCGCCGACAAGTACTACAACACAAATAATTTAACGAAACGCTTAAAGACATTTGCATAATGACTTCGCTCTGTGTCGTAACGTGCGTAAAATTTCTACTCTTAACCTGTTTGGATTTCGTTTGAGATCGCTATCTTTTCGACGTCGTTTTTTTGTCATTGTATTTAGTCGGTTTGGGCTAAACGAATTCAACACGTTGATGACATTCTTGCCAATTTCAATCGGCGAACTTTGTCCACGTTTATCGGTTCATGACCGATGATCCTCGTCTCTGAGCCGCCGTGAAATGTCAGATCAGTGGCAGAACCTTTGATCCCCGTTCTCCCGGCATAAAATATTTTATGTCACGGATAAAATACACAAGCCGCTCGTTCTGCGCAGTGACATCCTCAATCGGTCGCTCCACTGAATTAGTTAATACTATGACGGGTAATAAAAAAGGCTACAAAAATACTACGACAAATCGTATGTTCCTTCTTTTGACCTCCTTATGTTACCGCTTAAATTGGTTTCGATTTCTTTATACTAATTAATGAGCAATTTTTATTACTTCGGCGTTGTCTATAACGTCTAAAAACAATTTCCAATTTTCAAACTTCTTTTTGGATCAGTTGGTTTTATTACAATATTTGAGTTTGTCCAAATGTTTGTATACAAAAGACTGGATTTGACCCCCTCGGGAGTCATTAAGATTAACAAATTACAACAGGGATGGAGAATACCTTAAGGAAGGGAATATGGAAGTCAAGCCATTTACAGGGCTTATGACCTGTCATTGGCTGGTTTAAGTGGGCACTTTAAACATTGTGTAAGAGTTACCATTTTGCCTATGTTTGAACATCCATATTTCTTTAATTCTTGAATGGGTATGTCGTTCGTTGAATGAACATTTAACAAAAGTATTGAACGTCGCTTAGTTTATTTAATTTGAATATAACAGTATTAATTGATTTATTTAGTAATATGAAAGTTAGACTAGGATAGGTTGGGTTAAGTTTTGAAAAAATTGTATTACTTAATAATTAATCGTTAACTTTGCTTAATAAGTAAAGTAATAAAACTATTTTTTATTTAATTGAACCCAACCTATTCTCACCTGTCGGTGACGGCCTCGTGGCGTAATGGTCAGCGCGTCTGCCTACCGTTAAAGAGGTCTCGAGTTCGATTCCCGACATGTATTTACACACTAGAATATTTTATAGTCCCTAAACTGGTACCTGAAGCGTAAGACTGATCATCTTACCTTCATGTCACAAAAATGATAAAGATGCGCTGCGATTGGTGTACCAATGCAGTGCCCTAATGCACCATTAGGTGCGGAAAGGGATTGATGATGATCCTAACCTAACCCGACGGCTTTTGGTTCGGCCGTTTCCCAAGGGCTAGATTACAACCAGCCAACACGTTGAACGTATCTGAATTCATTCAACAAATGGCCTAACCATTCAGCTGAATGCCGGCGTTTAATGAACAGCTTAGCCCCCCAGTTTAGCGGCGGATTTAAACCACATATTCGGCGGTGTTAAATTAGACTTTTTAAATACATTTTATATTTTTCTTTATTTAACACGACCTTGCAGCGTTGTCTCCGGAGTATTTTTTAGCACAGTCTTTTAAGATTTATTGCACTAGTTAGTTAGAGCACTAATGTTTTTGTAGACGAACAACTAAAAATTGTAAAAAAATGTAGTAAACATGGACATAATACGAGAATATCATATGGAACTTTCTAAAACAAGACAAGGACAGTCGAGACTAATAAACCGGGGACTGAAATTATACAATAAACTACCAGACAAAACTAGACAAAAAATTAATGTAATAATCCGTAAGGGTTAATAAATACATTTTAAAAAACAGTATAATTTTCATTTGATAAATAAACGTGAAGAGTTAGCCAAGTGCACTTTTAGGTACCTAGTACCTGCATAGTACATAGTTCTCGCTTTCAGCTTCAATCAGTACCTGACATGGGCGGTGGTGGCAGTGGGAACTCCGACAGTAAGTTTAGTGTCGGGGCTGCACCTTTCCGCGTTGTTGTGGCCGGCTGTATAATTTGCTCGAAAAGGCCAACGCGTTAGCGGGATTTATATATAAATTGATATAAATTAGCGGCGTTTTCCCGCATAACGAGGCACTCGCGGGGCCCGCTAATGGCCGCGCTGTGTGGCGTTGTTTGAATAAGCGCGCATTCAAATTTTATGCAGATTTTCACACAACACCACAGCTCTCTCGGAATGTGTTTGGAATCTCAAGTGGCGAAGCTCAACAGTTTCTAGATTATTCCACTTGCCACCCTTTTAGGGCTCAAATCTTTGCAGATCTGCTTTTTCAAGAGAAGTAAAAATCAACGCTTTTGTCTCATCTTTTCAATAATATTTATGTTTAGCTAGCCTGTTCACATGTAATTGATGAACAATATTGAAATATAACAAATTGTAATAAAATAAATAAACCTTTTTTTGGCGTGATACCGTGTGCGTTGGATTGTTCCGACGTTTCGGCCATCTTCGGTGTAAACTGGAACTGAAGATGGCTCCTGCAATGGTAGCCGAAACGTCGGAACAAAGCCAACACACACGGTATCACCCAAAAAGAAACATATTGATAACTGTGACCGTGAAAACCTTCGCATCTATTTAAATAAAACAATTTTGTTTTTAACAACTTATTTTTTGTACAGACCGGTTTCCAAGCTATACAAGCGTCTTTATCAAGGTATACTCAACTAAAGAATTATATTCTATTTTATTTGATCAATATTGTGCTTCGTATGGAACTAATAAATCAAGTCTCTTTGTCTTGTAAGGATGGGAAGCGTAATTTAAGATTAATACGCTCTATAAACTTGACAGGTGTGGACTAAAGGAAATATTGTTTATTAATTTGGTAAATTTTTTTTTCCTATTATGAATCGCTTTTTTAATTTCTAAGATTTCCAAGTTGTCTAATTTTAAGTACCGGTAATCGGTAGAAAAACATAAGTGGTTAAAAACAAAGCTGTATTATTTATTTTATTATAATCAATAACCACCGAGTAAGTGCTTCAAATATAAAATTTAAAACAAATTGTGATTATCATACCAATGTCATATGTATCGTTTATTGTTTGTTCTCGTAAACCATAATAAATAAAATAAAATAAATAAAAGTTCATTTTTTTTTGCGCTACAACAGACCAGGAGGCCCGGCCCATTAATAATGAATAATAGTACGTAATACCCAGTCTTGATAAAAACTTCTTATTTTGTGTTTTCATCGGGAATCGAACCCGGAACCTGCCGTATGTGAGTCAAACTGCAGTTTTCGTGTAGGCGCCACGAATGCTCGTTCTGGTGAACCCGCTGTACGTCACAATTCGGAGCTCATCCAAAAGATCCAAGGTTTGTCAATTCATAAGTCATGGCATGATTTTTTTTTCATTTCGTAGATTAATTAATCGAAAATATATTTAGCGCAGTGCTAGTTTTTAGATTATTCGCAAAGTTTATTTTACTGAAAATAATTAAATTACTTTGTGCTGTATTCATTTTTCTGTTTTATTTATTTTATAAAGTATTCACGAAGTAAATATCGATCTTTAAGAAATATTATACGGTTTACGTAAAAATCTTTTTATTTTTTCAAAGGAAAGGAAATATTAGCGTTCTTATAATTTCCCCAAATTTTTCAATTTTGAACGAGTTGTAAATAATTAACTATTAGAAAATGAAAATCGAGTTGGGGTAATGTGGGACTCGAACCTCGGACCAATTGACTATTAGAAAATGAAAATCGAGTCGGGGTAAAGTGGGACTCGAACCTCGGTCCTCTGATCCGTGAGTCCGCAACACTAGCCACGTCAAATTTCATTTTTATTTATTTATTTTATTTTATTACAATTTTGTAAATGTATATTTGTATTTTAATGTTTCCTACTATGTGTTACGTTTCCTGTGTTGAAGAAAAAAACTATTCTTGTGTACATAATAGGGAGTCAAGTCTTACAATTATGTGCTTCTTTCTTTTGGTTGATAAATATTTTTAGATAAAGAAATACAAAATATCCATAGTTTTTAATGATATAATTAAATAATTAATAAGAATTATTATAATGCTAAATATTTTGTATTCCTTGCTGTACTTTTTATTTCCTCTATTCTTATCATTAAAGTACATAAAATATAATGGTGTTTAGTTGTTTATAATTTTGGAATTAATATATTACCAATTTCTCTACGTCGCGTACTTACACTTTGTGACAGAAACATTATAATAAATGTTGTCCTTACGAATTTAAAGTAAACAATTATTTTTATTTACTTAAAAATAAGTTGTTCTGGTAGAAAGAACCTTTTGTATGAATCCAATGGCACCGCCCCGCACTCCGAACGCTAACTCGATATAAATATTATTATGCAAAATGTGAAAAGTGGCGATAGGGCCTTCATTACGACCTGCAGGAAGTTTATGTCGACAACGCTCATAAAGGGAGCTATTTAGAAAGTAAACATTTCCACTGGAAATGGTTCCACTTCTCTTAAACTATTATCACAATACACGTTTGAAAGCTTCCATCGCGTGTTATTCCTAGTCTACACACTGTACATATCAGCCAGGGGTCTCCTTAGCTCCGAGGTAGGTATATGAGTTAATTTATTTATTTTATTCGCACGCATATCTGTAATGCGTTTATTATTTACGGCGGTCTCCGTGGTGTAGTGGTTAAGAGACGCTCGACTCACACACGAAAGGTTCCGGGTTTGATTCCCGGTGAGAGCACAAAAAAAATAGTTTTTTCAATCTTGGGTATTCTTTGCCGTAATCTTTCTGGTTGGTTTCGTGGGCGTGTATTGTGCTTCATCGAAACATCCAATTTTAACTGCGACAAATAATTTTTATTTTTCATTAATTGTTAAGTTTAATCGTTTTCAGTTATATAATGAACAATGTTATCCCGTCCAAATATAGCGAGCATAGAACATATCACGTTATTCAAATCGATCGACAAGTAATATCTGCGTTAACAATCCACACTCTACGTGTCTTCTTCCACTATGAATGTGAGGGGGTTCCTACGCAGCTCTGCGAGAATATGCGAAATTTACGTCCTTATATTATTAACTCCTTAAGCGTTCCGGTAGTCGTATGTTTTTATCGGTACCAATAATAAAGCCCCGTTCCTCGTCCGCCTCTAAGGATGAAACATCGCTAGATACGTTCTTTAGACGACATTCGCAATCTCTCTTATCTTAGTGACAACTAATTAATGTCCACTCTGAGACGATTTACCTAGGTACTACCTTTTTAGTGAGAACAGGCGTAGATACTTTTCAATAATTCTATTTTCTCGTTTAATTAATCACAGTTTAAGTGGCCACAAAGAACGTGATAGTGAAAAATATTCCACGACGCCGCGCCTTTTATAAATATTTATATATTCAATATCAGTATGACATCTATTCGTTTTACTTTTCTAAGACTGGCGATTTCAATAATTATGGATCTATTTTTCGACTTCGTTGTATACTTATGTTACAAATGACATTTAAATAGATTTTTAAAGATTGAAGAGGTCTACATTCATTTCCAAGTAATACTCGTATTTAAGGAATAATAATTTTTCGTTTGATTTGATAACGAATAATATATATATCTTTAAGTGGCAAAATGGAGTTCCGAGGGTTGCCCTCACTCCTCCATATTCTATGGTGAGTCATGGCTTTGGGATGGGTTGTATTGTCCCCGATATACGGGGTGCCTCATAGGTCTTTTGATGGTGGGCTGATAAATATATATATTTTTTATTTACTTATTTGGTTATCTTTTAAAAAATATTCTAAAAGAAAGAAGTTTTTTTTTTTAATACATTTTAAATTTAAGAAATCAACGAATAATATTATGCAGGTTCGTATTTTTATATCTCATTTAGCAAACCTTTCCCATAGAAACATTTTTACTGATCTCACAAAGTCGTAAACTTATGCCATTTAGTAGGAAAATATCGCATACTACGAATACCGATAAAAATATATGAAATGGATTCAGAAAAATTAATCGTATTTTCAAAATCAATATGTATATTTTGGAGAAATGTTTTCATACATAACTTGACAAAATAAATTATAAAAAATATGTCCTAGAAAAATGTGACATGTTTGGCATTAATAATTGTGGCGTCAAGATTCATGTCGGTGTTCTATAAAAAAATAAACGGTTACGAACAAAGTTCAAAATAAACATGAATCGTGGCGTAATAGGGGCGTGGCCAATGCACCGACCGTTTTATTTATTTATTTATTTTATATACGGCCTGAGCCCTTTACAACAATTTTTATTTTACGCGAGAATTTAAAATTATAAATTAAACAATATTTTTTTACGCTACTAATAAGTAGATTTTTTTTCCTGGACAGTATTTCATAGACAATTATTATTTCAAAATTGTAAAAAAAAGCTATATTTTCGTATTATTATACCAACGAAATTTTATGTATAAACCAAATATATTTGTATTTATTAAAATAGTTGTACGTTATTAAAAGTACAATTTTTTTTTAAATATATTCCTTCACGACGGGGTGAAGCGCATTATTTTTTAGAAATTAAACTTTCTACTTTTAAATTGCTGCTAAATCAAAAACTATTCAAGAAGTTTTTAAACCGTTTCCGAATAAAATTCCGTTTCTTATAAACGTGTTTTAAATGCTATGTTTGCCTTCGGCTTCGAAACTTTGTTCAACTGCGATATAAAGCTTTAAGTATAGTTTATAGAACTGGAAGCAAATCAGCCTCTTTAGCGCTCAATACGATAGGATTTCTAAATGTTACATAAATATCGCCACCTTTCATAATATCCCTATGTCACGTTAAAGGGATACTCTATACCAGTGGTCTCCAAACTCAATAAGGATGTGAGCTACTTTCAGAAATTGAACTTGTCTGGTGAGCTACCTATACAAATTCCCCCTTCTTATAGTTTTTTTATCATCGGTCCTTATCGTACAATACATAATATTTGCATATTAGCTTAAATAAATAAGAACATTCGATTAACAATAAAACATAAAATGCGTACTTTAAATATTTATTTATGATCAAAATAAAAATTTAAAGTAGGTGTGAATAAAAATTAATAAAAAATAAAAGTCAAAATAAAGAGTAAAAATAATTAGTGAAAAGAATGACATTTACTTTCCTCCAAATTTTTTTCAATTCTCGGTGAGTACCTTGTCACTTCCATCCGAATGCAATTATCAAGATGTGAATCTGTGTCTGTTTCTATATTTACTCTCAACAACCTTCATAGTGAAAAACGTTAACAGTAACCTTTTAAGCATTTCGTTGAAATTTTAGCACATATTAAATTTATTTTCGGAGTTCAATAATAAAATTTATTAGGAAAATTTAATATCCTACGCGAGCCACCGAAAAAGCCTCGGCGAGCTACCGGTAGCTCAACAGCTACCGTGTGGCGATCACTGCTCTATACTATATACCTAACGTGTAGTTTTTCGGACCTAAACTGTATGAAAATAAACGAGACAATATACTCTAATTTTCTATGTAAGTAGGTATACGTTTTGAATTCAACGTGATGAAAAAAATCTTGTACACATTTTTCTGTAATGAAAAATATCAAACAAACGAACGCTAAACATTCCTTTGAAATAATCTGGATCCCTGTAAAAAGTGAATACAGTCTAGATTTAACCAGTTGTCTCGCGTTTCCAAATACCTTTTTAAGGAATGCGACAGAAGTATTTTATTATTAACTTATTTGCGAAATTATTTAAAATTACCCTTCACAAATTGAAGTTATTGTATTTAACTTTTCCGTAGAGAATCTCATTACTTTGTTTATTGAACTAAAAAGGTTACTTGCGTAATATTGCTATATTTATTAACCCGTTCCAGTTATCGGAGGCCCAATATTTGCTTTCAATTCACTACGACTTGGGCGGAGCCATTTTAATAAAGCGAGAAGTTTATGTCATAATTTGTTCCATCTCTATCTATTTCGAGTACTTACCACCCACCCGAGGCTACCCCTCCATCCGCTCGTCCTTGGATCGTCCGCGTAAATCTTAGATTTTTTTACTATTTTATTATTAGGTAACCATCGAAATATCCCAAGTTTACTTCGCAAAATTGATTATTAAATACGACATTTTTCATCCCGAAGATACGAGTAGTCCAAGGTTTTCAGAAGAAATATATCAAGGACGTTTTGTGCCTACGAATAAAAAGATGTTATTTTTATTTTACGTGATGCTTTTAAAAACTCCGACTAAACTTGTTTACCGCCAATAGTAATTCCACTCCAATACACATGTTTATCTCCTTAATGTAAATTGTATTTACAAAAAGCGTATATTTTGGATTTATCTCATGCAAATTGACATTTTGATAATAGTGTACCGAGTAATTTTTATTTGTAACTATATACTTAAATATAAGTTATTATATCATTACAATGGAATTCCGTCAACAATTGTCAATAAATAACTTAAATCAAACTTTGATAATTGTATTAAAACGCTCTAGAAGTGCAAAGTGCAAAATTTTGCAAATCTTTGTTCTTCTACTTCACGTGTCATGTCGGGTCCTCCCGACGGCGACGACCACTATCCTGAGCAGTGCAAAACAGCACCTCTTCACTAATTCTGGTCCATGCTCGGATGTTTCGAAGCCAGGGAAGGATCTTCCCCTTCATTACAAGCTGAAGTATGGCATATTTATCACCTCTCAACACATGGCCACAATATGAAATCTTACGGAGCTTAACAGTGGTAAATAGTTCTTTACTAGTATTGGCTCTATGTTATACTTCATTGTTGGTTATCATATCAGTCCAAGATATTCGTAACATTCTACGGTGGATCCACATTTCAAATGCTTCAAGGCAGTTTATAATTTTGACTTTAAGAGTCCACGCCTCTACACCGCACAGTAAGACATACCATTTATACCATTAGACCATTCGTTGTCTCAGCAGGTTTATACTATCGTCACAAAGAAAAAATATTTGTTGCGTAGTTTAATTTTTTTAATTTTGTTAATCTGTGACTCATTCCATGTGAAGTTTTTCGGAATACACGCATAAGGTACATTTTTGGTCTTAGGAAATATGACCACATCTCTGATTATCGTAGGCAACTGAAGTGGCTCAAAATTAGACAGCGGAGAGACTATCACTCCCTCTCACTTCTGTTCAATGTACTTCATAGTCCTAACGCTCCTATATACCTGCGTGAAAAATTTCAACGCTTATCAGTTCATGGTTTACCTCTTCGTTCTAATTCTCAAGGCACTCTCTTAATACCCATCCACAACTCCTCTTTCTTCTCTAACTCATATAGTGTCCATGCGGCTCGACTGTGGAATCATCTCCCATCCACCATCAAAGATGTTACTACATTATCTCTGTTTAAATCACGTCTGAAGAAATATCTCCTTTCTTTTCCTTAATCTCTCCTCCTTTCCTTTTTCCTCTTTCCCCTTTTTTCCTTT